>NC_048221.1:7516548-7591014 GCF_002007445.2 Ailuropoda melanoleuca
GGGCGGCGCTGCCCCAGCGCCCGCCGAGGCGGGGCCGCCCCGCGCCCCCTGTGGTTATGGCGCGGCCGCGGGGTCTGGGCCGCATCCCCGAGCTGCAGCTGGCGGCCTTCCCGGCGGCGGCGGCTGCCGAGGACGAGGCGTTCCTGCCTGAACCACAGGTCCCGCGCCCACCCCGCCGCCCACGTTCGCCGCCCTCCTCGCCAGTCTTCTTCGCCATCCCGTCCCCAACTTTCCGCAGGCGCCTTCGGCTTCTCCGCAGCTTCCAGGATTTTGGCCGCCAGGCGTGGGCTGGGTAAGTGCGCGCCAGCGGCGGTGGGTTCGAATCTCTCCTGACCATCTGGCGCGGGCCAGGTCTGGGGTTCCTAGCTGGCTCTCCCCAGCGTAACTTCCCCTCTTCCGTCACAGGGCAGCGATAAAAATCATCCCTGCCCTCTGGGGTTGCTGTGGAGACTTCTGATAGGGCATACAGTAGGCACTCAATAAACGTTAAGTTTCTCCCACTTCCTGTGCAGACCTGAGGCTGGTCAGACTTTGGAGGAGTGAGGCCGACCTGCCGTCCAGGGTGATCTGGGGACGTGTGTTCAGGGCTGCTAGCCTCAGTCCAACGGCCTGTGAAATGGGGCCAGCGCTGCCATCTGCGGGTTGCCTTGCCAGGAGGCACGGTGATGTTACCGGGTGCATCGGGCACTGAGTGCAAATGGACTCTCTCTTCCTGGCCAGACCCGGGGTGGGATGCGGGGGCTGGAAGCTTGCGGGTGAGGAGCCTGGAGACCACATCCGGTCTGGCTTCCCAGGGTCCGTTTATCTTGGAAACGGAGGTTGACAGCCCGGAGGTGGGAGCAGACTGGCTCTGGGGGCTTCTCCAGAACCAGGAGAGGGTGCTCTGCCTACTCTCTTAACCCCTGCTCTCCACACGCACTTGTTTGGAACCTGAGTCCAGAGACACACCGGGAGAGGACCCTGCGGGGACAGGCTCAGCGTCTGGACTCGGGGAAGAGATCCGGGAGGGGAGAGAAGAGGAGGAAGGGTCGGGAGCCCCGCGTGGAGTCGGGGATGGGGTATGTTTGTGGGAAATCAGTGCCTCTCTCCGAGTTTCTCTGTCTCTGTCTCCACTTCTGTCTTTCCTGTCTCTGCTCCACCCCCTTCCCCGCATCCGTCGTCCCTCCCCCCGGGTTTTTGTCACCAGACCCGCACTCCGCCGGCGGGGGCGAGTCTCTCTCCCCCAGGGGCGCACAGCGTTCAGAGGGCTCCAGAGGGCCCAGCTCGACGTCAGAGTAGGGAGGGAGGAAGGCGGGGCCAGAGGCTAGGCGTGGCGGGGGGGGGGGCCTGGGGCCAGAGCCCAGGAATCGGGAGCCTGCCCCCCCAGGCCCGGAGGGAGGGGGGCAGGCGGGAAGTGTGCTCAGAGTTCCGCAGGCGGAGGCCCGCGCGGAGCCCTCCTGGGCGCTGGGGACAGGAGACGCCCGGGGCAGTCCCTGGGGGGGTCACCGGGAGGGCGGGTGTGGAGGCGGCGCCGGCGGTGGCCACAGACACCTCCGGCCTGCGAGCAGTGCTCGTCACACCACCGTGCCGCTGTCCCCATGCTCGCCCCGACGGCGCTTGGCACCCATGCGCTCAGGTGCAGCACCCCGGGCAAGGCCCCGGCCCCCTGACCTGACACTGCCCCCCGCGGGCCTTGAGTCCCTGGTCCACTTCTCCTTCAGCGACGAGGACACCCGTTGGCACCCTCCAGGCAGATCTGTCAGGTGGGTGGCGGGCGGCCAATTTCCTCCTTTACCATCAAGGGCTCTGGCTGGGGGGAGAGGGTGCCTAGTCTGCCTTGCGGAGTCCCCAAAGTGGCTTCTAGGGTCTGTCTGGAGCCCCATCCCCTTCCCTGGCCCTAAAATTTTTGGTGTTGCTAAGGGCTTCCTGCAGGTGATAACCCTCCAACAGAGTGTTCGGTCCTGCTCCCCTCCTGTTTAAGATGGGATCCCTTCACCCTCTTTATGCCCCTAAACCTGGGTTTCTGGCACTCATCCTGGCAGCAAATATGGGTGTCCAGCGTCACCTGGGCTCCACTCCCAGGCCACCGGCCTGGAGCCAGGTCCCTCTGGCCCTGCTCTGCTCAGTGCCTCCAGTCTTCCCCACCCCCTCTGTGCTGGGGCTGCCAGGCTGAAAACCAAGCTGGGGTGGAGGAGGGAGGGTGGCTCCTGCTGGAACTCCTGGAGGTTATTTAGAACCAGCTGGACACTGCTGGAGCAGAGAAGTTCTCAGAAGTCTCAGGGTGCTCCAACCTTGTCCTTGCTTCCCTCCACCAACCCCTTCCAACACCTAGACAGACACAGACACGGACACACACACACACACACACTCTACATCCACAGCTACACCCGACACAAACACAGACACACCCACACACAGGGTATTTGGGGTCACCTGGTGTTTACTACGTAAGGCATGGGTCTCTTAGCTGGTGGGGACACAAAGAGACTCTCTCGGTTGACCCATGGGTGCAGTGACACACAGACCACAGGAATCCTGGTCTCACACAGTATGGTACACCACACTGCCTGCAGGAACACACTCTCACCACGGCACACACCCAGGCCTGATTCCCACCTGCGCACAGCCACACACAGGAACACACCTCATCCCCACTCAGGAGTCAGGGACAGTCACGGCGTATGTGTGGCAGCCAGGTACACTCTTCCAAGGTCACATAGGTTCATAGACATAGATGCCGACACACAGAGCCATGCAGGCACCCATGCGCACCCAGACCCACTGACACACTTGGATGTACAAATCCACATGGAGACCTCTATACACACGGGTACCCCTGAGCACACGTACACTGTGACTCACACAGACACAGACCCTCTGTGCACATCCAGCCCTTACAAACAGCCATGTCACCTGGCACCACGCGCCTGCCTGGCAGACACACACCAGCGCCCGCCCTCAACCTCTGTGTGACCTTCACAAAGCAAATGCCAGGCCTTTCCATAAAGGCTGCCTGGCACCTCCTACGAGGGAGTTGAGTGGAGTGGGGCAGGGAGCCCAGGGAGATGCTAGGCCTGCCTGGGGGAAAGACAGACACCCAGTGATTTAGCATACAGGTTTGTAGTCTGGCTGCCCGGGTTGAAATCCTTCTTTTACTACTAGCCAAGTTGTTCATCTTGTCTGTATCTCAGTTTACTTCTCTTGAAAATGGGGCATTAGTACGAGTCCAGACACAGCACAGTGCCTAGCATGTGGCATTTAACAGCAGTTGACTGCTTTCATTGTTGTTATGATTTTTACCAACTGGGACGTGTCTCCTTTCCCTTCTGCTCCCCTCCCAGCTTGTTTGTTGTCCCGTTGGCCCCTGCAGCAGAATTCTCTAAAGCCTTGATCTGCTCCTGGGCTGCACAGTCCTCCAGAGGCCCAGTTCGATGCTTGGGGAGTCCACATGGGCAGGCCGAGGGGCCCCGGAGGGGTGAAGGCAGATGGCAGCTTCCCCTGAGGATGCCGCCAAGTGGTCAGCCTGTCTGAAGGGGAGTCTTGGGCAGGTTCTTTCCCTTATGATGGAGTGTCTGGGCATGTGGCTATGATGTCAAGGCCTGTTGGCTGCCCTTGACTCCACTTGATGGCCTTGGGTCCCATTGGGACATTAATGGAGCAGCCTCCAGCCCGACTTTGTTCACCCTGAGCAGCGGCAGGCCAGGGAAGGAAGGGTGACTCCGCATAGCCCCAGGGTGCAATTCTGGAGGGTAGCTGAGACCCCCCCCACCCCTGACCACACACACACACACACACACACACACACACACACACACAGCCTGCAGTTCACAGGCCTAATCCCCTCCCCTCTGCCCTTCCGAAGCCCAGGGGACAGCAGCTCCTGGAAGCACAAACAGCAGGGCCCCAGGGAGCCTCTTCCTGTCCTGGCCTCTGGGCTCCTGCTTACGTGAGCGGAGTCCCCTGGGGCTGCAATATCGGCCAGCCATGCTGGTTGGCCGGCCTCTGGGACTTGGGTCTCACCTTCCCTAACCTGGCTTCAGTGTCTGGGGCAACGGTGGGGTCCTGAGTATGTAGGTATGCTCCTCTCCCCTCCCTAGTGGCGCTCAGCGGCGCCAAAAAATCCAGGCTGTGCCTTGGGAAGCAGGACATAGTTCTCAGGCAGCGAGGCCACCAACCCCTTGCCACTTCTCTGTGCCTCACTCTCCTTGTTGAGCTGGGATGTTAACACAACACAGCTCACAGCATCAATGGGAGACATAACTGGGTTCATGTACATAAAGCACTGACAGTGCTAGGCACATGGCAAATATTCAGTAAGTATCTTGTTATTATTGCTATATACCTAAAAGGATCTAACGTGGCACCTGGTACACAGTAGATGCTCAATAATTGGGCATTATCATCAAAGGCCTAACCTCATGATCTAGGAATAATTCATCTCAAGAGTTTTCTTTTTTCTTTTCTTTTCTTTTCTTTTTTTTAAAGATTTTATTTATTTATTCGACAGAGATAGAGACAGCCAGCGAGAGAGGGAACACAAGCAGGGGGAGTGGGAGAGGAAGAAGCAGGCCCATAGCAGAGGAGCCCGATGTGGGGCTCGATCCCATAACGCCGGGACCACACCCTGAGCCGAAAGCAGACGCCCAACCACTGTGCCACCCAGGCGCCCCCTTTTCTTTCTTTTTTTAAGTAGGCTGCACACTCAGCATGGAGCCCAACATGGGGCTTGAACTCACAACCCTGACATCAAGACCTGAGCTGATATGAAGTCAAATGCTTAATTGACTGAGCCACCTAGGCACCCCTTAAGAGTTTTTTTCTTAATTTACTTTTAAAAATTGACGTATAATAAAATTCACCCTTTTTAGTATACACTGTATGAGGGTTTTTTATTGTAGGAAAATATACATAACATATAATTACCCATTTGAATTGGTAATGCAGTATACAATTCAGTGTCGTTAAGTACACTCACATTGTTGTGCAGCTATCACCACCATCCATCTCCAGAACTTTCTCATCGTCCCAAACTGCAGCCCTGTCCCCATGAAGCACTAACCCCCCACCCTTTCCCAACCCTTGGCTCCCACTATTCTACTTTGTCTCTATGAATATGACTACTGTCGGGACCTCATATAAGTGGAATTTTACAATATTTGTCCTTTTGTGTCTGGCTTATTTCATTTAGCATAATGTTTTCAAAGTTCATCCGTGTGGTGGCACGTGTCAGAATTTCACTCTCTTTTTAAGACTGAATACTATTGCATTGGCAGTTATGCCACATTTTCTTTATCTGTTCACCAACTGATGGACCCTTGAGTTGTTTCCAGCTTTTGGCTATTGTGAGTAATGCTGCTGTGAACATTGGCTTACAAATATCTGTTTTGAGTCTTGCTTTCAATTCTTGAGTATTTAATATTTCATTTTTTAAAAAAGATTTTATCTATTTTTATTTTGAGAGAGAGAGAGAGAGCACAAGTGGGGTTAGGGCAGAGGGAGAGGGAGAAGCAGGCCCCCTGCGGAGCAAGGAGCCCGATGTGGGGCTTAATCCCAGCACCCTGGGATCATGACCTGATCCGAAGGCAGATGCTTCACGGACTGAGCCACCCAGGCACCCCTCCTAAAGATTTTATTTTTAAGTAATCTCTACACCCAACATGGGGCTCAAACTTAGAACCCAGGATTAAGAGTTGTATGCTCTGGGGCGCCTGGGTGGCTCAGTCGTTAAGCGTCTGCCTTCGGCTCAGGGCGTGATCCCGGTGTTATGGGATCAAGCCCCACGTCAGGCTCCTCTGCCTGGGAGCCTGCCTCTTCCTCTCCCACTCCCCCTGCTTGTGTTCCCTCTCTCGCTGGCTGTCTCTATCTCTGTTAAATAAATAAGTAAAATCTTAAAAAAAAAAAAAGAGTTGTATGCTCTACTAACTCAGCCAGCAAGTGCCCCTATTTTTAAAAAAATAATAGCCATTCCAATGAGTGTGTGGTGATGTCTCATTGCACCTTTGATTTGCATTTCCCTAATGACCGATGGTGTTGAGCAACTTCTCCTGTGCCTGTCGTCCATCTGTATGCACACATACCTTTTCTGTTGTGCCTCGCTTTATTGCACTTCACAGGTATTGTGGTTTTTACACATCGAAGGTTTGTGAAGGCTGCGTCAAGCCAAGTTTGTCAGTGCCATTTCCCCAACAGCATTTGCTGACTTCATGTCTCTGTGTCACATTGTGGCAGTTCTTGCAATATTTCAAACTTTTTCATTAATATTCTATTTGTTATGGCAAACTGTGACCAGTGACTAAAACTCACTGAAAGCTCAGATGATGGTTATCATTTTTTAGCAATAGACTATTTAAAAAAAAAAATTTTTTTTTATTTATTCGACAGAGATAGAGACAGCTAGCGAGAGAGAACACAAGCAGGGGAGTGGGAGAGGAAGAAGCAGGCTCATAGCGGAAGAGCCTGATGTGGGGCTCGATCCCTTAACGCCGGGATCACGCCCAGAGCTGAAGGCAGACGCTTAACCGCCGTGCCACCCAGGCGCCCCAATAGACTATTTTCTATTAAAGTATGAACTTTTTAGACAGAATGCTACTGCCCATTTAATAGACCACAGTATAGTGTAGACATAACTTTTATATGCGCAGGAAATAGAAAAAAACCCATCTGACATGCTTTATTGCAGTGTTGCAGAACGAAGCCTGCAATATTTCCGAGGTATGCCATATCTTCTCTGCAGAAATGTTTATTTAAGTCCTTGTGGAGTTTTAGCTCTTTATATATTCTAGATATTAATCCCTTATCAGATATGTGATTTGCAAAAATTTTCTCCCATTCTATAGATTGCATTTTCACTCTCTGGATAGTGCCCTTTGATGCAAAAAACTGATAATTTTGATAAGGTGCAATTTCTTTCTTTTTTTTTTTTTTAAGATTTTATTTACTTATTTGTCAGAGAGAGAGCACAAGCAGGGGGAGCAGGAGAGGGAGAAACAGGCTTCCCGCCGAGCAGGGAGCCCGATGAGGGACTCGATCCTGGGACTCCAGGATCATGACCTGAGCTGAAGGCAGTTGCCCAACCAACTGAGCCACCCAGGCACCCCTTCTTTTTCAAGATTCTTTTTTGCTCTTTGGGGTCCCTTGAGATTACATATGAAGTCCAGGATGGATTTTTTTTTTTTATTTCTGCAAAGACTGTTGTTGGGATTTTTTTTTTTTTAAGATTTTATTTATTTATTTGACAGAGAGAGAGACAGGGAGAGAGGGAACACAAGCAGGGGCAATGGGAGAATGAGAAGCAGGCTTCCTACTGAGCAGGGAGCCCAACAGGGGGCTCAATCCCAGGACCCTGGGATCATGACCTAAGCCAAAGACAGACACTTAACGACTGAGCCACCCAGGTGCCCCTGTTGTTGGGATTTTGATAGGGATTGCACTAATTTATAGATTGCATTGGGTAATATTAACATGTTATTAAGTCTTCTCATTCTTGAATACAGGGTGTCTTTTCATTTATTTGTGCCTTCTTTAATTTCTTCCAGCAACATTTTTGTTTTCCGTGTAATTCTGTCCCTTTGGTTAAGTTCATTCCTAAGCATCTAATTAATTTTGATGCTATTGTACGTGGAATTGTTTTCATGATATTCTTTTTGGATTATTCATTGTTAGTGTACAGAAAAGCAACCGATTTTTGTGACTTTGTATCCTGCAACTTTGCTAAATTCACTTCTTAGTCAGTTCTGAGTTTCGACACAGGTAATCACTGCTGGCTTCTTTCTCTTAGCAATATTCACTTGAGACTCATTCAAGTTTTGTGTATCAGTAGTTAAAAAGGAAACTGCCATTTCTTTTTACTCTTGCTGACTCTTCACTTCTGACACCAAACATATGTGGTTTTTTTTCCCTGCACACCAACCAATTCTGCAACTCTCGGACACCAACCAGGTAAACTACATTCTGTTTCAATTCTGACACTAACTGCCTGGAATTACTACCAATCCCACAGGTTAAGGGCTCAGTCCGGTAAGGCTGCCCCCACTTTAGCATAAGTCTCAAGTCCAGGGTGTTACCTGTGCTTCTGACCTACTGGCTATTAATCAAGTTTCCGATGACCCTGGCCTCAGGTTTGGTTAATTTCCTAGAGCTGGTCACAGAACTTAGGAAAACAGTGCACTTACTAGATGACTGGTTTATTAGAAGAGACAACTCAGGAAGAGCCAGATGGAAGAGACGCAGGGAGCAAGGTATAAGGGGAAGGGCATGGAGCTTCCTGCCCCCTCTAGGTGCACCGCCCTCCCAGCCCCTCAATGTGTTCTGCAACCCGGAAACTCTCAGGGATGTTGATGGAGGCTTCATTTTGAAGGCACAACTGATTAAATCATTGGCCATTCCATTGGTGATTCCCTCAGCCTCCTCTCCTTTCCCTTCCAGGCCAGGGAGGGGGACTGAAAGCTCCAGCTGTCTAATCACATGGTTGGCTCCCCAAGCAAGCAGCCCCCATCTTGAGGCTCTCCAGTGTCCCCAACAGAGAGTCATCTCTTAGCATACGAAGACACTTTTCACTGCAAAGATTCCTAAGGTTTTCGGAACTGTGTGACAGGAAACCAGGGCAGAGACCAAATATATATTTCTTACTGTTTCACAGTAGTTCAAAAACAATTTTTTTTTTTAAAGTAGGCTCCACAGGGGTGCCCGGGTGGCTCAGTCGATTGAGCGTCTGCCTTCGGCTTGGGTCATGATCCCGGGGTCCTCGGTTTGAGCCCCATGTCGGGCTCCTTGTTCACCGGGATATCTGCTTCTCACTCTCTGTCTGCCTGCTACTCCCCCTGCTTGTGCGCTCACTCTTTCACACGCGCTCTCTCTCTCTCTCTGGCAAATAACAAGTAAATAAATCAAGATCTTTAAGTAGGCTCCACGCCCAGCGCCGGGCCCAATGTGGGGCCTGAACTCACAGCCCAGAGATCAAGACCTGAGCTGAGATCGAGTCAAACACTTAACCAACTAAGCCACCCAGGCAGCTGCCCTCCCCCCAATTTGTTTTATTGCTGAAGAGTATTCCATGGTATGGGTCTGCCATAAATTATCCATTCACCAGTTGATGATTTGGTTTGGTAGTTTCCAGTATTTGGTGATTATGAGATTATGAGCAGAACTTCTATAAACATTTGTCTGCAGGTTTTTGAATAAACATATACAGTTGACCATTGAATAACATGGGCTTGAACTGTGTGGGTCCACTTAGATGCAGACTTTTCTTGATATATATAGACTGGAAATGTATTTTTTTCTTCCTTATGATTTTCTTTTTTAAAAAACATTTATTTAAGAGAGAGAGAGAGGGGCGCCTGGGTGGCGCAGTCGTTAAGCGCCTGCCTTCGGCTCAGGGCGTGATCCCGGCGTTCTGGGATCAAGCCCCACATCAGGCTCCTCCGCTATGAGCCTGCTTCTTCCTTCTCCCGCTCCCCCTGCTTGTGTTCCCTCTCTCGCTGGCTGTCTCTATCTCTGTCAAATAAATAAATAAAATCTTTAAAAAAAAAAAAGAGAGAGAGAGACAGAGAGAGCACAAGCCGGGGGAGGGGCAGAGGGAGAGGGAGAAGCAGACTCTGTGCTGAGCAGGAGCCTGACTCGGGGCTCATCCCAGGACTCCGGGATCATGACCTGAGCTGAAGGCAGATGCTTAACTGACTGAGCCACCCAGGCGCCCCTATGATTTTCTTAATAACATTTTCTTTTCTCTAGTTGACTTTATTGTAAGAATACGGCATATAATATATATGCAAAACACGTGTTAATCAACTGTTTCTGTTATTGGTAAGGTTTCTGGACAACAGTGGGCTGTTAGTAGTCAAGTTTTTGGGGAGCCAAAAGTTATATGTGGGTTTTAATCTTCGCAGGGGGTAGCACCTCTAACCCACTTGTTGTTCAAGGGTCAACCGTATTTTCACTTATCTTGGGTATAAACATAGGAGTAGATTTTGGATCACACAGTAAGTGTATCGTTCATTGCTTAAGAAACGGACCAGCTGCCTTCCAGAGTGGCTGAACCACTTGGCGTTCCCTCCAGCAACCCAGGAGGAGGGTTCCTATTGCTCCAAATCCTTGTCACCACTTGCCATTATCGTCAGTTCTTGTTTGTTTGTACCATCCTAGTAGGTGTGAAGGGATAGTTCCTGGTGTTAATTTGCATTTCCCTAAGGAGTAGTGGTGTTTCCTATGCTTATTTGCCATCTGTATATCTTCTTTGGTGAACTGTCCAGACTTCTGCTCGTTTTTAAATTGAATTCCTTGTCTTCTTTTTATTGAGTTTGGAGAGTTCATTATATAGTCGGGATACAGGTTCTTTGTCATATATTTTCTCTTAGTATGTAACTTGTCTTTTTATTCTTTTTTTTTTTTTAAGATTTTATTTATTTATTTGACAGAGAGAAACACAGCAAGAGAGGGAACACCAGCAGGGGGAGCGGGAGAGGGAGAAGCAGGCTTCCTGCTGACCAGGGAGCCTGATGCGGGGCTCGATCCCAAGACCCTGGGATCATGACCTGAGCTGAAGGCAGACACTTGACGACTGAGCCACCCAGGCGCCCCTGTCTTTTTATTCTTTTGACAGTGTCTTTTGCAGAGCAGAAGTTTTCAGAGTTTTTGTGAAGTTTTTTGACGTTTGTTTTTTTTTTTAAAGTTTGAATTTTTGACTGTTTAAAATTTCTGATTTCTGGGGTGCCTGGGTGGTCCTGTTGGTTAAGTGTCCAACTCTTTGCTCTCAGCTCAGGTCTTGGTCTCGGGGTCGTGAGTTCGAGTCCAGAGTTGGGCTCCACACTGGGCGTGGAGCCTACATAAAAAATAATAATTTAAAAAAATAAAATTTCTGATTTCTTTCCTAAAATTGGAATACCTGGTTGCTCAGGGCCCCCAGCATCACCCTGCCTTTGGTGTCAGCTGCCTGTGTGCTCGGAACATTTGCTTTAATAGTAGGAATGTGCTCGAATGGGGCTTGAGCAGGCAGAGGGTGGCAGTTGAGGGGTTACAAGACTTGGGTTTGAATTCCACCTCACCATGCTCTTGCTGTGTGACCCAGAGCTAATCATTCTCCTCTCTGACTTTAGTTTCTTCATCTGTAAAGTGCAGTCAACAAAGTCCCTCCCTATACCCCTCCCCCAGGGCTGGACCACCAAAAAGATTAATATATGGATGCTGGTTTGGCTATCCTACTCTAGAAGATTTTAGACTTATTACTTAACAGAAGGACCATTCAAATAAAATCTTACACTGATTCTCAGTAGGTAGGACTGGAAAAGGGAGGGTTCCATTTCCTTCCCCTACCCCCTTGCACCCACCAGAGTGTAGCCTGAAGTCAGCTGACCCGTCTAACCCCCTCATTTTAACACCAGGGTAACAGCCCAGAGAGGGCCGTGGCCCTCCCGAGGCCACACAGTATGCTGCAGGCACACAGCTCCTATACGCATCCTCAGTTCTCTCTATCGGCTGCCTTGCTGAGTCCACTGCCCAAGTGGGTGTATGGGGCTGATTGAGTTACGATTGCCAGTGTTTCCTGAGCTCTGTGCTAGGCGCCATCATGAGCATTGTCCCTGTGTTCACACTGGTCACCTGGATGAGCTGAGGGAGGTGGTGCTTGTCCCCGTTTTGTGGATGAGGAAACTGAAATTCAGCCATGTCCCCCCAAGTCACACCTCTGGGAATTGGCAGAGCCAGCACCTCCCTGCCTCGTCCTGAGGATCTCTGTCTTGCCAGTGCCCCCAGGCTGGGGTCCCAGCCTTCCTCCCCTCTCTCTGTAGCTGTGTCTCCATCACAGCCTGTATCTCCACTCTAGCCCCACCAGCTTCCTTGCTAGTCCTCAAACAAAAACCAAATCCTGCCCCAGGGCTTTTGCACTTGCTCTTCCTGCCCGCCCCCCCAGA
Source organism: Ailuropoda melanoleuca (assembly GCF_002007445.2). Lineage (NCBI taxonomy): Eukaryota > Metazoa > Chordata > Mammalia > Carnivora > Ursidae > Ailuropoda > Ailuropoda melanoleuca. The sequence continues at coordinate 7,528,434 of NC_048221.1, forward strand.
GTGTTTTCTCCTACCTCCTGACCATCTTTCAGGCCCTGCTCACATGTCCCCTTCTCAAAGAGGCCTGGCTCAACTACAGAAGCTAAAATCACCTCCCAGTAACTTTCCGTCACCCACCTGATTTTAATTCTGTGCATGGCACAATCCAGTTCATATATTCATTCATTACGTTTTATGATTTATTCAGTCAGCGTTTATTGCGTGTACCCCATATGCCAGGCCCTCCTCTTCTTTTTTCTTTTTTTTTTAAAGATTTTATTTATTTATTTGACAGAGATAGAGACAGCCAGCGAGAGAGGGAACACAAGCAGGGGGAGTGGGAGAGGAAGAAGCAGGCTCATAGCGGAGGAGCCTGATGTGGGGCTCGATCCCACAATGCCGGGATCACGCCCTGAGCCAAAGGCAGATGCTTAACCGCTGTGCCACCCAGGCGCCCCCCAGGCCCTCTTCTTGATGCAAGGGATAGAGCAGTGAACAAGGCAGACAAAAATCCTTGCTCTGCAAAGCTTAATTCTAGAAAGGAAGGCAAATAGTAAAGAAGTCAAATATAGAGTATGTCAGATAAGTAGTATTTCTTTCTTTTAAGGAGGGGAAATATAAAATATGAGGGCAGAGATTCAGATCTTAGATGTGTTGGTCAGGTGAGGCCCCCTGCGAAGACAACATTTGAGCTGAGGCCTGAAGGAGGAGCCACTGGAGATCTGGGTAGGGGAAACAGCCTGTGCAAAGGCCCTGAGGCAGGAATGTATCTGGAATGTTTAGGAAACAGCAAGGAGGCCATTGTGGCTGGAGTAGAGTGAGTGAGGGTAAACTGGGGGGTCATGGGGCAGGGCCTTGTGGGCCACAGTGGGGACTTTGGCTTTTGCTCTGGGTGAGCTGGAAGCCTTAGAAGCATCTGAGCAAAAGAAGGATGTGACTTGACACAAGTGTTCACAGGCTCCCTCTGGCCACAGTGGAGGGGAACAGACTGAGGGGCAAAGACAGGAGCCAGCAACCAGGGCAGAGACAAATGCACTGATCAGGCAAGCAATGAGGCAGGGCTGACCAAGGAGGGGGTGCGAAGTGGACAGATTCTGAATAGACTTGAGCTTTGAGTAAAGAGTAGAGCCAAGAAGGCCCCCACACTTTTGGGGTGTGCACTGCCACTAGGCTAACCTGTTTATAGTCCAGCCCTCCCCATGTCCATGAGGGACAGATGGTGGTCTGTCTTGGTCACTGCTGTGTCCCCAGCACCTCTACAGAGCCTGGCTCACAAAGGTGCTCAATAGTTGTTTGATCTCTGCAACTCCCTGTCTCCCATCTCTTTTGGGGTATTTGTCTCTCTTTAATGCCTTCTATCTGCCCCCCCCACCTCTACCAGGAATTTCCTTGGTACTCTTATTCCTCTTGACCTCCCCAGTACCATCTCAGCCCCCCTGACCCCTCTTCTCGCCCATCCCCTTACAGCTTCGAGGCAGAGAATGGGCCCACACCATCTCCTGGCCGCAGCCCCCTGGACTCGCAGGCGAGCCCGGGCCTCGTGCTGCATGCTGGGGCCGCTGCCAGCCAGCGCCGGGAGTCCTTCCTGTACCGTTCGGACAGCGACTACGACATGTCCCCCAAAACTATGTCCCGGAACTCGTCAGTCACCAGCGAGGCGTGAGCACCCCCTTCTCACCCTCCAGGATTGCTCCCAGCATGAGCTGCCCTTGCCAGCAGGGAGTGGGGACACTGCCCAAGCCCCAAGCCCCGGGGCCACCTCTCCCTTCCAGTGAAAAGTAAACAGCCCCACAGCAAGGGCTCAGTCCCACCCACCCAGCCTGCCCAAGGCCACTCCTACCCATTGGCAACTGGGGCCTTGTCCCCGCTCAGCCTGTCCCTCCAACAAGGAGGGAATTCCACTTGAGTCCCTCCCTACTGCCACTTCTTCCCACAGACTGTCCACCTTGGCTGAGCCCCCTCTTCCTTCCCCCCCTCCAGGCTTCCCTAAGCCAGCCCCTCTTATCACGACCACCTGTTGAGGTGTGAGCACCCCCAGACCTGCTCAGCCCCCTCCCCTCTCACTGGATCCTCCAGCCCTGGCCCTACCCATCCAGGTACCCACCTCAGCTCCCCTGACTCCTTCCTGCTCCCCACCCCCTCCTGCCCACTGCTCTCACCAAGCCCAGCCCTGGCAGTGTATTTATGGCCATTATCTTTGTCTCCGCACACCCCCTCCCTGCCCGCCCATGTGAGCTCCTCTCTCTGACCACCATTTCCTTCAGCCAGCCCCTGCAGGTGTCTACCCTTGGGAGGTGTAAGTGCCTCCCCTCCCAGCCCACCAACCTCCCCAGGCCCAACCCCCACAGTGTCCACTCTAGAGAGTTGCTTCTCTGGCACTCTAGCCCTTCTCCACCCAGGCCTGTGGGTGTCCCACTGTGAGGATGCCTGACCTGCCCCTGTCCTTGATTGCAGGCACGCTGAGGACCTCATTGTGACACCTTTTGCCCAGGTAAGACCCTTCTCTTGAGGGAAAGGATTCCAACCCTCCCCCACACTTGGGGACAAGGGCCTAGCCTAGCCTAGCCCCAGCTGCCCCTCCAGGTGGCTCCCTCTCCTCACTGCTGCTCCCTATCCCAGGTGCTGGCCAGTCTCCGGAGTGTTCGCAGCAACTTCTCACTCCTGACCAATGTGCCCATTCCCAGCAACAAGTAAGTCAAGGCTGGGCCCCAATGCTCATAATCATAAGGCTAAGCACACCTGGGTTCAACTCGTAGCTCTGCTGTGTGATCTCAGGCAAGAACTTGACCTCTCTGAGCCTCTGTTCAGGCAATAGCTCCCTCTGAGCCAGTAACCATTGCAATTTGAATGCCTAAGACAGAAACTTAAAAATAAAGACCAAGGGGTCCAGACACATGGTGGTGAGGCTAAGGGTAGCCAGTTACCCCAGCCTTGGGGCCACTGCAGGCCCCAGTGCCAACTTTCTGGCCAAATAGCATCTTGTGGTACCTTTGCTCCCCCTCCATAAAATGGGAATTTAATAGCGCCTCCATTAGATGCTGCCATGAGGAGTCTGAAAGATAATACATAGAAAAGTGTGAGGACATTTTCCAGCACATAGTAAGTGCTCACTAAATAGCAGTAGTTATTATGTGGCAGCAGGTGCGTGGCTGAGAACTGCTGGTTCCTTCAGGAGTTAGGGGAGAGATGCTCAAGGAAGCAGGAGCTTTGGAGACAAAGGACCTGTCCCTACCTCTGAGCAGCCCCGTCACTTCCTTGAGCCTGTTTCCTCATCTGTAAAATGGGTCCTCATGGGGCTTTCTGTGAGAGGCTGCAGAGTGAGTACATGGGACACAGCGCTCAGAAAAAGGAAAATCGGCATTATTCATGGAGAGGGGGAGGCAGGAATCTGGGGGCACACAGGCTGATGCTGGAGCCCCATTTCTTTGCAGACGGTCCCCGTTGGGCGGCCCAACCCCCGTCTGCAAGGCCACGCTGTCAGGTAACAAAGCCCAGGGGTTGGGAAAGGGCCTCTCTTGCTCCTCCAGTAGGGGGAGGGGGTCCCTTCACTTGGGGTGGCTGTCTTAACTGTCCTTTCCCAGCACCCCTCTCACCTGGTGGACCCCCATCATCACGGGCTGGGGCCTCTGGGTCACCACCTGTGCTGCCCCTTCTCCAGAAGAGACATGTCAGCAGTTGGCCCGGGAGACATTGGAGGAGCTGGACTGGTGTCTCGAACAGCTGGAGACCATGCAGACCTACCGCTCCGTGAGCGAGATGGCCTCTCACAAGGTGAGCGGGCCTGGAGCCAGCAGGGCGGGACCAGCCCCTCCTGGGGGCCTGAGGATGGGGGCCAACCGCTGGGTGGGACCTGTAGGCGGGGCCATCCATGGGGCGGGACCAGTTTCTAGATAGGGCCAATGAGGTGGGACCATTCCCTGGGACTGTGAGGTGGGGCTAGCTGCTGGCTGGGGCCTGGGGCGGGGCTAACCATGGGGCGGGGCTGGAAGGGGCGGGGCCAATCTGTGGATGGGGGCCTGCGAGGTGGGAGTCCATCCCTAGGCTGGACCAACTGCCTAGGCTGCCTGTTCCTGTGGAGTGTGACTTCTCCCAGGGGTGGGGGGAGCCTGGTGTGTGTGAATGTGTGTGGGTGTGGGTGTCTGTACATCTGTATGTGGACAACCATCTCTCTTAGAGGGGGTTGTCCTATGCTAGAGTCTACAAGTGTATATGAGACTGTGGGTCTGTGTGGCTGTCAATTTGTTGGCTACACATTTGCAGCACAAGGTGGGGTGTGAGGAGAGGTTTTAAGAGGGCACGTCAGGAAGTCGGGAGTGGAGTGCAGATGTGTACCTATGGAGGATGTATGGGTGTGCACAGGCAATTGTACTGGGTTGTAAGTATGTGGGCCTGTGCCAGAGGGTATGTATGTTTGTTCACAAGTGTGAGTTGGTCTAGGAATGAATCTGAGTGTGTATTTCCACGTGTTTGTGACTCTGTGCGTGTTGTGTGTGCTTGCCGGGCTGTGGGAGGGGAGGGGTGCAAGGCTTCCATGTACAGCTGTGCAGATTGTGTACTGCACAACTCCAGAGGGACCATTCAGAAAGCAAGCAATATGAATGATGCTTCTGGAGTTGTGCAGCATGGCGGTAGCCCTTGTGGGAGGATGGCTATCAGGAAATGAGTCTGCAGGTGGAGGTGTCTGTGTTGGGGGGGTGCCTACACCTGTGGGTGGAGTTTTGTCTGGGAACATTCAAGTCTGAGAGTGATTGTGTCTCTGAGGGTGTACTGAGCATCTGAGAATGTGACTCTCTCTAAATGTCGGTCTTCGGGTGTGTTTCTGCGAAGGCGTGTGTGTGTATTTATGGGTGTGAGTGTGAGCATCTCCTTGTGGATTTCTCAGGGTCTGTTTGTGCCCAAGGCCACATGGGTATTTGTGTTTGTTTGAAAGTGTGTCTGTGGGTGTGTTGAGTGTGTGTTAAGTGTGTCCAGTATATCTAGGTGATTGTCCCTAGGTGTGTGTCTCCACGTCTGGGTGTGAGTCTCTGTTTTTAGAAGGGGTGTGTCTCAAGGTGTTTACATCCTGTATGCTCAACTGTCTACCTGTAAATGTGTTGGACATCAGAGTTGGACACATTACCGTGTGTGTGTTTGCCTGTGTGTTGGTGTGGAAGGTATGTCTCAGACTGTTTGTGTGTCTGTGAATGTGTAGAGTGTCTGGGTGTGTGTCTTTGTCTCTGGGTGTGTCCATGGAGGGGACATGTCCTCTGGAGGGTGTGTGTGCCTTCCTGTCTATCCCTGGCAGCCCTACCTTGATCCTGGCTTAGGCCCGTGGGCTTGGATGCCCCTTTAATGCCCCCCCACCCCCGGCACCACCTGACGTCGCATGCAGCCTGCCAGTGCTGCAGTGAGCACGCACACGCACACACACAGGCGCGCACACGGAGCCCAGAGCCTCCGAAGCCACCTCCCGGGACCCTCGCCCTGCCCCCTCATGGGCAGGGGTCCCAGGCCGCCTCCAGCCGCTGCCGCGGGGGGGCCCATGAGGGCCAGGGGCTGGCAGACCATGTAACCAGGGCTGCAGTTGGGAGCGCGGAGGGGAGGGGAGCCCCCAGCCCTGCTGGGCCGGCCCAGGCCCCTCCGCGGCTCCCCCTTGCACTGCCCACCTGCCCAGAACCCCCCCACACAGTGGCTGTTAACCCTGGGACTCCCCAAACCCAGCCTCTCTGTGCGGAAGCCCCGAGTGGGGCTAAGATTTCAAGATGCCCTTGGTGGATTTCTTCTGTGAGACCTGCTCCAAGCCGTGGCTGGTGGGCTGGTGGGACCAGGTAGGGGAACTCGGGGTGGGGGATGGGCAGGAGACTCGGCCCTGGCCCTCCCACCTTGGATCCTCCAGCCCCTGGTCTGGGCTGGTGTGTGCAGCTGTGCACGTGTGTGGCCTGAACATGAAACCTTGTGACTGTCTGTCTCTGTGTGTGGCCCAGGGTTGGGCAGGGAGAGCGGGTGGCTGGGGATGTGGGTCTCTGGCTGGGTGTGACTGTCAGCACTCGCCTGTGTGTGTGCCTGCAGAGGTGTGGGGCTGTCTGACCATATGCTTATTTGCCTGGGTCATGATGTGGCCCTCTCTGAGATCATATGGCTCTGTTTGTGGTGGTGTGTGTTGGGACACGTTTATGAGCCTAGAGCTGTGTGATTTCTGGGGCGTGTGACCCCAAGTGTCAGTGACTGCCTTACTGTGTATGCCCCTTGACTTGTGTGTCCGTTGCTGTGTAAAACTGTGTGAGATGGTAGTCTGTGACTCTGTGTGTGGTTGTGTGACTTTGTGGGTCCATCTTGTGTGTGTATGTGTGTCTTTCTTTGCAACTGGGGTCTCTGGCAGCACTGGGAGGAGTAAGCACCCCATCCTGGTGTGGGCTATGTGAGCTTACCCTTCATGTCAAAGTGTCCCTCCTACCTCTCTGGATGGAGTCTGCTCCTGGTTTGGGGGTGCTTTGGTGGAGCTTGGGGGCGGGGAACCAATGCCCTTTCTCCTCCATGCACAATGTCACAGCAGACGCTTGTGTGAAGTGGCATGGAGGGACCAGGAGGGACCGCCAGGCCTGGTTCTGTGTCTACTCCATTCATCTGTGCATCTGTCCACCCCTCTGAGGTTGGGGGAGGGGGGCTATGATGGGAACCCCCCTCCCCTGGGTGACAGAACAAGGATTCCTCAGCTCACTATTCCCCCCTGCCCCTGCCCAACCTTCTCTTCACCCAGAACTTGCATTCTCTCCTGAAAAGGAGAGACTGTATTCTCTCCTTCCAAACTGGGTTGGGAGCTGGGGGCCAGGACGCCTTGGGAGTGGGGTCCATATCTGGGAAGACTTGGGCCGGGGTAACTCTGGGAAGGCAAGGGTTAAGGGGCCTGCGGCCTGCCCCCCTTTCCCCCAGCTCTGCAGCTGGTTGGAGGGGGAGTTGCTAAGGAGACTCCCATCACCATGGCGACGGGATTCTCCTGACACCCCATTGGCTCACTGTTAGGCAGGAGCCCCTCCCTTCCACAGGTGCCCCTCTGGCTCCTCCTTTTGGGCCGGAGGAGGAGGAAGTCTGGGGAGGGGTGCTCCCCTTCCTCAGGAAGGGAGGGGTATGCTGAGTCCTGACTTCTAAGCCTGGAGCCCCCATCCAGACCTGGGAGGACCGGAGGGGCTGACCCCTCCCCTCTAGCAGCTTGCTGAGGGCTCTGTTGGCTGAGCAGAGAAGTAGGAGGGACTCATGGGGTCCTCAGAAGTTTCTGGGGAGGGGCTGACCACCCCCACCCTCTGATGCCCTGTCTCCCCATCATTCCTTCCTTCTTGCCTCCTTCGCCTTAGTTCAAGAGGATGTTAAACCGTGAACTCACACACCTGTCAGAGATGAGCAGGTCAGGAAACCAGGTCTCTGAGTACATCTCCACCACATTCCTGGGTGAGTGAAGGGCAGCACTTTGTGGGGAGGCTGCACGCCTGGACTGGAGGGGGCTACCCCAGACCGCAGTTCCAATTGCTGACATTAGCCCAAGGGATCCTGACTCCTGATTCCCCAAAGATCAAGGTTACCATGCTCAAGAGTTCCCATACTCTCGATGCCCCCAAACTCAGAGGGATGTCGACTTTATAGAATCTCCACATTAAAAAAAAAATCTCTCCAAGCAGAAAAGCCCCTCCAAACTCAGCGGAACCACAATGGAACTTTCAAACTCAAGACCCCAAGAAACCCACAAACTCAAATAGAATTCTTAAACTTTAAATGCCTCCAGGCTGAAAAGCCTCCCCGAATTCAGTGGAATGTCCAAACTTGGATTACCCCCCCCACACACACACACACAAATTCAGGAGATCCCGCAAACCCAAGAGAGATGCTCACCCTCAGTAGGGTTCTCAAACTTAAGGGAACTGCTGTCCTTAAGAGCCCAGAAAAGACCCTCAAACTTTAAAAAACCCTTCAAGCTGAAAAGTCCCCAACTTCAGTAGAATCACCCAACTTTATATGACCCTCAAATTCAGTGGACTCCTCCAAACTTTCCATACCCAATACAGTTATACAGAATACCTCAAACTCATCAGAACCCTCAAGCTCATGGGGACTTCCAGCTCGTCCTAATCTCTGAACCCAAGAGGCCAAGCCGAGGCTATCTCCCACAAACACAGGATAATTTCACCTTCTCAATTTATCACCAAAGGTTTCCAAATTCTGGAGAACGGCCCTGCAGGGAGCTCGGAGCTCGAGAGGAGGGTTCAGAGTTTCAAATGCTCCCGCCAATGGGGGTGTGGCCGCGCAGAGTTCTGAGATCCAGCCAATGGGAGCGCGGCATGCAAATAACCCCCATTAGGCCTTGTTGTTGACTGGCAGGGCCCCAGGTCACAATGGGTGGCCCCGGCTCAGCTCTGGAAGCCCTTGAAAGCTCAGGAAGAGGGCTCCTGGGGCTGGCCCCCAGGCGGCTGGTGTCAAAGGGGTGGGCTGGTGGGGGGGTTCATGGAGCCAGAGACTACCCTTCCCTTCCTCTTCCCAGTGCTCTCCACCCCCACCAGCACTCTTAGTCACCACGGAGGGGTCTCCCCTGCCCAAGAAGTTTCCCTGCCTATACAGGCCAGGCATCGACTTTCTCTAGTATCCCCACCCCGCTTCCTGACTTCCCATGCCACTCCCTTGCCAAACCTGGCGATCAGACTGGGGCCACCGCATAGCTCCGGGCCCATCCCAGGGTCCCCATTCCTGCCCACCACCTCCCAGAAAAATTCCTACCTTCCTTCTGGTTTCCAGCCTATAAGTAACCAACAGCATGACACCCTGAAGGGATCTGCCCTCCTGAGTGAGCCTTCCCAGGGCATGGTGGGGAGCAGGGGAGGAGAACTGAAGGCCAGATGAAGGCATCTCTGTGGGGTGCTCATGCTTGTCTCTCATCCATCTTATGCAGACAAGCAGAATGAAGTGGAGATTCCATCACCCACAATGAAGGATCGAGAAAAACAGCCAGCCCCGCGGCAGAGACCCTCCCAGCAGCCCCCGCCTCCCGGGCCGCAGTTCCAGCCCATGTCTCAGATCACAGGGGTGAAGAAGTTGAGGCACAGCAGCAGCCTGAATGATTCCAGCATCCCCCGCTTTGGGGTGAAGACTGACCAAGAGGAGCTCCTGGCCCAAGTGAGTGGCGGCTCAGCAGGGGCTGCACTAGAGAGGAACAGGCGTCTCCTGGGGCCCAGGCAAGGACTGGGTGTTGGGTCAGTCTGAAATGAGGATTCAGGTGTACTGGGGTTATGAGACTCTCAGGAGAGAGGGAGTTAGAGGAAGCAGGATAGGAAGGAGCTAAGCCCGGAGGTGGCGTCAGCTAGAATCTGGCCTCAACCTGACCCCTCGAGGAGCTCTGCAGTGTGAATACCACCACAGAGTTGAGCCCACCTTGAGGCAAGAGTGCCGGACTTTCGTACCCCTGTGTCAGTGATCGGCTGTGGGCTGCCCCCTGAGTGGACAGCATTACCTCCTCCATGTAGCTCCTATAGGGGCAAGAGCAGTTTTCTGGAGAACAGAGCAACGTGAGTCTTGGTAAGCAACAGTCCCAGCTGGTGGGGGGTAGGTGCAGCGGTCAGTGAAGGGGGTCTGGGCAGAGCCCGCATAGTATCCACTACCGGCCAGACCTGGGTTCAGCCCCTGGCTCTTCGGTCACACCTAAACCCAACGGTCTCCCACGTGGGTTTGTACAGTGGATGCGGTGCGTGGTGCATGTTCGTTGGCTCACTTAGTTGCCATTTATTGTAACCTGCAACCCAGCACTAGGCTGTGCCGCCTTCAGTCACCCAGCATTTATTGAGCACCTACTGTATGCTGGCACTGTTCAGGGTTCTGGGAAGACATGGAAAACTAGCCCGTGTTCCTTTCCCCCTGGCGCTGATGAGCAGTTTGGGGTCAGCCTAGGGAAGTTCACATTTCAGCTTGGCCACTCGTGAGAGACAAGGTCCTGGGGAAGTCTCATCACTCCTCTGGGCTTTGGTTCTCAAACCAACCAAATGAGATCAAGCACTTAGTGTAATGCTTGGCAGATAATAATCACTCAATACACAGTCGCTGTGGTTGCTTTGTTATCTTCTGGCCGGTAGGACACAGATGGTAAATTCCGTGCTGCTGAGCACGCCGCCCTCTGGGTGAGCAATAATGGTGCTACTTTCACGCCAGAGCTGTGAATTGCTAGGAAAGAGTCGAGAGGGGTCAAGATCATCCGAGAGGAACTTCTGACCCAAGTGGCTGGGAGCTTGGCCCTGGGTCTTGTGGGCTCCTGACCTCTGGCCTCCAACTCTGCCAGGAACTGGAGAACTTGAACAAGTGGGGTCTGAACATCTTTTGTGTATCAGAATATGCCGGAGGCCGTTCCCTCAGCTGCATCATGTACACGATATTTCAGGTAGGGTGGGCCTAGTGGGGCAGGGTGCAAGGGAGGGGGCCAGGATGGAGAGCGGAGAGGCAGCGGGAGTCACTGCCCCCCTTGTACCTACCCTCAGGAGCGGGACCTGCTAAGGAAGTTCCGCATCCCAGTGGACACCATGGTGACGTATATGCTGACCCTGGAGGACCACTACCACCCTGATGTGGCCTACCACAACAGCTTGCACGCGGCTGACGTGCTGCAGTCCACGCACGTGCTGCTGGCCACACCCGCGCTCGATGTGAGCCTGGCCCCCATGTACCCCCACCCTGTCTCTCTCTTGCTCTCACTGCCCACCTCCCATCTCCCTTTTGTCTCTCTGGCCCTGGGTCTCTGACCTCCATCTCTCCGATCCTGTGCTTCTTTCTGACTCTTATCTCTCTCTCCTGCCCCGCTCTTTTGTGACACCCCCATCTCTCTCTCTCTTTTTTTTTTTAAGATTCTTTTTTTTTTTTAAAGATTTTATTTATTTATTTGACAGAGATAGAGACAGCCAGCGAGAGAGGGAACAACAAGCAGGGGGAGTGGGAGAGGAAGAAGCAGGCTCATGGCAGAGGAGCCTGGTGGGGCTCGATCCCATAAAGCCGGGATCACGCCCTGAGCCGAAGGCAGACGCTTAACCGCTGTGCCACCCAGGCGCCCCCCCCATCTCTCTCTTATCCTGTCTCTCAGATCCCCCATATTTCTAACCCATCTCTCTCCGACCCCACTCTCTGCCCCTAGGCTGTGTTCACGGACCTGGAGATTCTTGCCGCGCTCTTCGCGGCTGCCATTCATGACGTGGACCACCCTGGGGTCTCCAACCAGTTCCTCATCAACACCAGTGAGTGGCCCCCCCGGGGGCGGGACCTGCCGGGCTGGAGGTGGGGCCTGCGCTGCTGCCCCGTGGCCCCTGCCCATCCCTGACCACCTGCCTGGGCCTGGGCGCAGATTCGGAGCTGGCGCTCATGTACAACGACGAGTCGGTGCTGGAAAACCACCACCTGGCCGTGGGCTTCAAGCTGCTGCAGGAAGACAACTGCGACATCTTCCAGAACCTCAGCAAGCGACAGCGGCAGAGCCTGCGCAAGATGGTCATCGACATGGTGGGCGGGGCCGGGGCGGGGACCCGACAAGAAAGGTCGCCTCTGCGGCTTGGGGAGCGGCAGGGTCCAGCACCGGAAGCCCCGGGAGAGGCGTCCCTGGTGGGGGCTGGGAACAGGTTGTGCCAGTGAAAACTATAGAGGCACAGGTCAGGTCGGTACGGCCCAGAGCAGGGCTTCAGCGGCCCCTGTGATGCCCCCTCACCCACAGGTGCTGGCCACGGACATGTCCAAACACATGACCCTCCTGGCAGACCTGAAGACCATGGTGGAGACCAAGAAAGTGACCAGCTCAGGGGTCCTCCTGCTGGACAACTACTCCGACCGCATCCAGGTGCCCCCTCGCCCACCATATAAGGAGACTAGAGCCTCTCTCTTTCTCTCTCCCCCTTGGGTCTGGGTGGCTCGCCTCCTTCAGCATCCAGCTCCCATGTTGCCCATGTTCCTGTCTCTTTCTTTTCTCTCTCTCTCCCATCTCTCCATCCCAGCCCCCATCTCCTGCCATCCCTCCTCATTTCCTCTTCCCTTCCTTCCATCAACCTTTTCCTGTCTCCTCTGCCTCCCCCAACATCACCTTCATTCCTCTCCTCCACTCATCTCTTTCTTTTCTCTCCTCCTCCCTTCCTCTCCCCTCTCCCTGCCATTTCCCCTCCCTCTCTCCATTGTCCCACTACCCCTTCTCCTCACTCTCCCCATACAGGGGGAGGTAAGGAAGCATGAGGTCCCACGCTGTGACAGGGGCATGGCCTCTGAAGGTCCCCCACCTCGTGCAGGTCCTTCGGAACATGGTGCACTGTGCGGACCTCAGCAACCCCACCAAGCCACTGGAGCTGTACCGCCAGTGGACAGACCGCATCATGGCCGAGTTCTTCCAGCAGGGCGACCGGGAGCGGGAGCGGGGCATGGAGATCAGCCCCATGTGCGACAAGCACACAGCCTCAGTGGAGAAGTCTCAGGTACAGTTTTGCGGGTCCTGTGGAAGGCAGCAGGGTGGCCCTCCCCATACCATGGTGGCATAGATCCCCGAGAGGCCCAGACGCTCCTGACGTGCCCCTCTACAAAGTCTGGGTTTTCTGTGTTTTGTTTTTGTTTTTTTTTTCCTTTTCTATCTTGATGGGAAATTTGCAACATTTTCTCTTCTATAGAACAACTAAATTGAGCCTCTGGACTCACCACTTGTAGACCTGAGTCAAACAGTTCTAACTCCTGTGCAAGCCACCAAATAGCATTAATAATAATACTTACCCAGCTCTTAGTTACAGACCTTATGTCCATACAGCCTCTCAATTTCCCTGTAACCTGGCCACTGATCTTGCCCTTGATTTTTGGTGCATTTTTTTTTTTTGAGATTTATTTATTTATTTGATAGAGAAAGCAAGAGACAGAGCATGAGCAGAGAGGGAGGGGCAGAGGGAGAGGGAGAAGCAGGCTCCCCGCTGAGCAGGGAGCCAGATGTGGGGCCTCCATCCCAGGACCCTGGGATTATGACCTGGACCAAAGGCAAATGCTTAGCCTTGATTTTTGGTGGATTTTGAAATGAGATGCGATGACTCGTCATCGTGTGCTTATTTAACTTAACAAGAGGTACAGAAACACAGTCTTGTTTGTAAAGTGTGAACGTGAAAGCTTCTCACCCTCCCCACTTCCAGTCTCCTCCCTGGTGAGACCTACTTTTCTTGGTTCACTGTGCAGGCCTCTCCAGACCAGAGTTACCCAGCACTGGCACTGTTGACATTTGGGGCCGGATCATTCTCTGTCACGGGGCGGTCCTGTGCATTGGAGGATGTAGAGCTGCATCCCTGGCCTCCACCCTCCCCTTCCAGTTACAACAACCAAAAATATTTCTGGATGCTTCCAAATGTCCTCTGAGCCTGCAGATCACCCCCATCCTCCAAAGCCTGGGAAAACCAGTTTCATACATTTTATTATGTAGTTATGTTTACAGGCAACTTAATAGTTCATGGGTTTTGCTTTTTTAAAGTTTTTTTTTTCAATTTTATTTATTTATTTGATAGAGAGCACAAGCAGGGGGAGCGGCAGGGAGAGGGAGAAGCAGGCTCCTGGTGAGCAAAGAGCCCAATGTGGGGCTCGATCCCGGGACCCTGGGACCATGACCAGAGCCAAAGGCAGATGCTCAACCGACTGAGCCACCCAGGTGCCCCATGGGTTTTGCTTTTTTTTTTTTTAATATGTATTTTAATCAATATATACCGATTTTTATACAGCTTGCCTTTTCTTCCAAACAATGCCTTGGAGATCTGTCCAAGTTATTCCGTGTAGATTTAGCTCATCCTTTTTGACTGTTGTATAGTATTCTCACAGTATAGATGGCTAATGGTTTCTGGGGAGACATGTTTTTTCTCCTGTAGCTGGACATTTAGGTGTCGAGGAGTTACAAATTCACAGCGACTCAAACAAGATAAATCTTCATGTTTGTTCCCTCTTATGTCAAAAAGCCTAGAGAAAGAATACCGCTCCCTTGGGCTCCATGAAATGGTCAGGCACCTAGGAGATTTCTCTTCTATCATCCGAAGCATGGGGCCTCTGCCCCCAGAGATGCCTCTCATGGTCACAGATGCTGTGTAAGCTCTAGCCATTCTGGCTACAAAGCAGGGAGGAAAGGTCTCTGCCAGTTGAGGCAGCACCCCTACCCCCGACTCCCACCCTAACTCCCATCTTCTACATCTACATGTGGTCACATCACTACCCTCTCTTTGCAAAGGAGGCTGGGAAATGTAGTTTTTAACTGTATGGGGGAAGCATTGCCTCCACCAAGAAAAATCAAGATTCTATTAATAAGAAGGAGGGAAGAGGGACGCCTGGGTGGCTCAGTGGGTTAAGCATCTGCCTTCGGCTCAGGTCATGATCTCAGGGTCCTGGGATCGAGTCCTGTATCAGGCTCCCTGCTCAGCGGGGAGCCTGCTTCTCCCTCTGCCTGCTGCTCCCCCTGCTTATGCTGTCTCTCTCTCTCTCTAACAAATAAATAAAATATTTTTTAAAAAGCTTAAAAAAATAAAAAGGAGGGAAGATAATATCAGAGTGGGTTAGCCAATACTCTGCCACGGAGTTATTTCTAGTTTTTCTTTGTTGCCAAAAAAAAAAAAGTCATTATTAATATCTGTGGTGTACCACAATTTTTTAAAACTAATTCCCAACTGACAGATATATGGAAGTTTCTAGTATTTGTTGGCATCTCATATGTAAAGTCTTTTTTCTTTTTCTTACCCGTGCAAGAGTTTTTCCAGGGTGCATCTGGAGAAGCAAGATGACAAGGTGAAATGCTGTCGGCCTCTAGATCCCACAGCATGGCAGGACGATCTGCACCAGCAGGCCACCAGTTTATATCTTTCTCCCTTCTCTCCCAGGTGGGTTTCATCGACTATATTGTACACCCGCTGTGGGAGACGTGGGCTGACCTGGTCCACCCAGATGCCCAGGAGATCCTGGACACGTTGGAGGACAACCGGGACTGGTACTACAGCGCCATCCGGCAGAGCCCTTCACCACCGCCCGAGGAGGAGCCCAGAGGGCCAGGCCACCCACCCCCACCAGATAAGTTCCAGTTTGAGCTGACGCTGGAGGAGGAAGAGGAGGAGGAGGTGTCTACCGCCCCAGGTGCATCTGAAGTGCGGGACTTGTCCGTAGCCCAGCGTCCATCCCCCGCTGAGGAGCTGTCGGACGTGGATGGCCAGGCCGTGCCCACAGCTGTGAAGGGAAAGGAACCACGCTTCACACAGCAAGCCGACTCAGCAGATAGTGTGGCCGCGGGCCAGGACGAGTCCGTGTCCGCAGATGCCTCCGTGGAGGCTGGGGGCCGCAGCAGCCCCCTGGCCCTGTCTGCTGAGAGCCCTCCTCTGCCTGCCTTGAGGACCCCACCCCCTCCAGAGGAAGCCCCGGGCCTTCCGGGCCTCCCCTCCATGGCGGCCGAGGTGGGGGCCCAAAAAGAGCATCAGGCTGCCAAGAGGGCATGCAGTGCCTGCACAGGAACATCTGGCGAGGACCCCCCCACACTCCCAGCTCCTGGTGGGTGGGAGTCAGCTGGAGGTCCTACCTGAGCCCCAGCCCCTACGCCATGTTGCTCTCCCCGCCTCCCTCCACCACCATCACCCCCCCACCACCTCCTCCACTGCCTCAAAGACTCTTGGGCCTCCTGAGAAAAAAGAAAACAGAAAAGTGGGTTTTTTTCTCTTTTCTTTTTTTCCTCTTTCCCCCCACCCCCACCCATGGGGCCTCTTTTTGGAGGTGGGGGCTGGGGAACAAGGGGTGGAGGTCCTGGAAGGGATTTTATTTTTGGAATTTTAATTGTTACATTTTTAGAAAAAGAAAAAAAAAAAAAAAACCAGGATAAAACACAGCCACTGTAGACACTCCTGTTCCGGACTAAACCCCTCGTGTCCCTCCCGGCCCACCTCCCCTGCCCCAGGTCCCAGGCTCAGTCTTCCTGCCTCCTAGGGCTCCCCGCCTGGGCCCAAGCAGGCATCATGCCTCCTTCCCTCCCTCCCTCCAGGCTTTTCTTCTGAATTTTGGAGGGTCTCTGGAACCCAACCAGGAATAGCCATTCTGGGCGGGGGCTATGGGGGGCTGTTACCGGGGGAGGCCCGGCTCCAGCCCGTCTCCGGCTCATGGCCCACCACCACCCCCAGAAGTCTTCCGCCTCATTTTGCACAAACCTGGCAATACTATCTTGGGGGACAGGGACGGGGCCGGGAGCTGTGCGCCTTCAGATGTAGCAGAGGGGAGGTGTTGGAGGGACATTCACGCCACTAACCTGGGGTCTGAGGTTCGAGGAGGGCCTGATCCCCCCTCCGCTTGCCATCCCCTTGCCGTTCCACTTTGGGTTCTGTTTGAATTTTCTCCATTTAGGAGGGAGATGGCTCTGAACCACACCCCTCCTTCCAGCTGCTTCTCCTCTTGTTTCTGCCTTAATTATTCCTATGGCCGTAGGAGAGGGGTTTGCAGTGGCTCCCACCTGCACCTTGGGTGGGGTGGGGCCAGGCCCAGAGCCCCAATCCTGGGCATCCCCCCCCAGCATCCTCCTGACCCCCTTTCATGACCCTTTGCCCTAGGAGGAAGCAATAACAGTGTGCACCCACATCCCCTTTCTGGGCAGCCCTCTCCCACCCTGGCACCAACCAAAGTCATTTCTCCTTTGCCCCCACCTGGCCACGCCTCGCCCTCACCCCTTAGCTATTCCTGGAGCAATACGACAGACAGATGCAAGGCCACTTTTCTCCAAGCCATGGGGGACTGTTTGGAAGGAAAGACCCCCCCCTCCCCCTCCTTTACGCCCTTCGGCCCAGTTCTGCAGCTGGGCAAGGCAGGGCCTCTCTCTCATTCCCCTACCCCCAATTCTGAGCACACGGTACTGTAGCCCCCAGCTGCCCCCAGCCTTCCATCTGTCTGTCCATCCCTGTGGGGGTACCTCCCACTCCCACCCCCATGATGCTGTACAGGGTTCATTTTTGTAGAGAAATTAGTTTCTGTCCCAGCCAATGACTGGAGTGGGACTTCTTTTGGTTTTCTTTATTTTCTCTTTCTTTCCTTTCTTTTTTTTCTTTTTTTTTTTTTTTGTACATATTGTATGGTTGGTTTGTAAATTATTCTACAGAGGCAAAAAGGGAAAATAAACTTGCCCTTCCCCAGCTGACCCGGTCAGGGGAAGGAGGGGTGGGGTCTCCCAGAGAGAGTCCCCATTCCCACTGTATTATACAAACTGTACCATAGATCCCAAAAGGGTGGATTCCATGCTGCCGCTCGATGGGAAGTCGTGTCATTGTAGGGGGCGAGGGCTGAGCAGAGCCTGCCCCTTCCCCCTTACCCAGGTGTGACTGGTGAGATGGAACCCCACCCCCCAATCAGGGCTCCTCTCCCCAGGGGGGGGCGCAGGACCCCCTGAGCTGCTCTTGTGTTGTCCACTTTGAGGATCCATCAGTTGGTCGGTCTGTTGATCGATAATCAATCCTTCAATCTTGTCTCCAATTAAACCAAGGCTTTCACTGATCTTCCTGGCTTATGTGACTTCCTTTCCCACCCTGCTCTTGGGAGGTGCGCCTCTCCTTGCACTGTCTGCCTGGGGTGGGGGTAAGGGGAAAGGGAGTCTCTGTTCCTATCCCTCCCCAAGAAGATAGAACCTGAAAGGAGGTGCAGCAAGTGTGCCAGGAGGCAGCCCCCCTGCAGCCTGGGCCGGACACCTGCTCACGGACTCCAGGTTGTAATGTGGAGGTTCAGACCAGTCTTTGGAGGCCAGCAGACCCAGATAAACCCCACTTCTCCTGCATAGCATATCTGACACAACTGCTGGGTACTTCTGGAATCTCAGACCCATTCCTGGAAACCTCAAGGGGGCCTGATTGATAATGCCTCCACTGCCTGGCTGCCAGACCACAATAAAAGGTCTCTGGTCAAATTCTGCCATGCAGACATTAAACTTGATAAGTACAAGGGCATTTCCTTACCCCTATAAGTTCTATGAATTCCCAGGATCCTGGCCATTTTGGTGTTGCAACCCGAAGGTTGCATTAAAAGAAAACCAAACAACCTGAATATCTTTTTTTTTTTTTTTAAGATTTTAAGTAAACTCTACTCCCAGTGTGGAGCAGCTCGAACTCACAGCCCTTTGATCAAGAGTAGCATGCTCTATTGACTGAGCCAGACAGATTCCCCCAAACCTGAATCATACCTTAAAGGCAGGGCTTTGTGTTGCTTTAAGCCTGTAAGCCTCATGGTCGGTATCACGTGAGCTAAATCCTCCAAATTCACCCAAGACTGGCTTGAGACTGAAGCTGTTTTGCTAACGTGTTCATTCAAGGTTGGGATGAGGTGGGCAGTAAGCAACTCGTAGAATATTTTAACCAATCCATGTATTTGAATCTGTTAATTCCACTCAAGGGATCCCATTTTTCCCACCTTTATCAGGATAATTAACAAAACCGCTAATGAACGAAACTTCCCCAGTGGACAAAGATGCGGATAACAGAAATGTTTGTGATTTGAGCGTTTGGTTTAGAATACTGGCTGCCTCTGGGGTCTAATGAATTGAGATACACACTGAGTGCTTAAGTGGTTAAATGCAGTGGGATAAGATGTATATATTCACAGCTTGTGTGTTTTGAAATGAAATGAGGACAGGTTCCTTGGATCTAAGGAAAGGTTGACCTGCCTACTCTGCTCTATTCCTGTCTGGTTATCAGGGAGTAGTTTAGATCGCAGCTCCAGCTGTGTGACCCTTCAGTTATCTCATCTATAATAGGAGAATAACAAAATCCCAGCCTGTCTAGAGCAGGGCTGACCAGTGAAACCTTCTACAATGATGGGAATGTCCTGTCTGTGTTTCTCCAATGTGGTGGCCACTAGCCACACGTGGCTGTTAAGCACTTGAGATGTGGTGAGCGCAACCGAGGAGTTGCAGTTTTCGTTTCCCTTTCCATTAAGTAGCCACATGCAGCCAATGGCTACCAGCTGAGACTGTACAGTTCGGGAACCTGAGAGAGTGAGTGTATAGGATTTAGCATGTACAAAGGTTTGCCTGTTTCACTGTGGTTTGAAGATTTACAGTATGTAGATATCTTGGCCCCAAGGAGTGGGGGCCAGCCTAGACCCAGGGAGGGGAAGAAGAAGGGAAAAAAAAAAGGCTGGAAAACTAGGTAGAAGTTTCCAGGGAATCTGAACTTTGTGCAAGAAGTAAAGAGGACACACAGACGTTTTCCCGAGGGTGTTTCAAAGGGAGGCAGAGTCGGGGAAAGGGTGTCGGGCTGAGGGTCAGGAGGCGACAGCACCAATCCCAGGCTGCAGGGGAAGGCTGATGAGACTTCTTGCTCTGGACCTCAGTTTCTCCAAGTGTAGGCATGATGTCCCAAATCCCTCCTCTGTTGGGACACTGTGACAATCTGAGAATGTGGGTCAAAGGGCAAGAGGTGGGCATGTGGCCATCAGCTGGCTCTTTAAAATCCTCGTGATGGGGAGTTCATCTTTCCTCAGGCAAAGGTGACCAAGGGCAGTGGACCACAGCAGCAAAGCCTTGTTATCTGAATAGGACAGGGAGACCTGGGGAAGGGGTGGAGTTGGTCTATGTTGAAGCTGACATCGGCCAGTTGCAAACAAGTTCCGTAGTCTGGGACTAATGGCTCTGGCTCTTCCAGCCTTTTGAGGGCTATCACCTGTGCTAAACTCATTAGGTGGGTTATCTTACTGGCTCTCCAGCAGCCCTTGAGATATATACTATTACAGGAAACTGAGGCCTAGAAGTGATCTAAGCCTGTCGAGGAAAGGCAGAGACCTCCCTTCACCTACTGTCTGTCCCACAATGATAGCTACTAGAAAACTACCTGATACTTTCATTATTATTGCTCCTTTTTTTTAGCCCTACACCCAACATGGGGCTTGAACTCACGAAATCAAGATCAAGAGTCACATGCTCCACCGACTGAGCCAGCCGGACGCCCCTAAAAGATATATGTATCTTTTTACATATATTTTACATTTTATATATGTGTGTGTGTTTTTTTAATCTACTAGCAAATAATGAAACAATGGACCATCCTGGAGTGGGCAAAGAACTTTCACAGCTCGCTGGTGTTGGTGGAAGTTGGCACATACAGCTTTCCAAGAGTGGTCTGACAATATTTATCGAAAATATAACTGCATGTGGGCGCCTGGGTGGCTCAGTCAGTTAAGTGTCTGCTTTTGGCTCAGGTCATGATCCCAGGGTCCTGGGATGGAGCCCCACATCAGGCTCCCTGCTCATTGGGGACCCTGCTTCTCCCTCTACCCTTCCCCTGCTTGCGCTCTCTCTCTCTCTAGTAAATAAATAAAATCTTTAAAAAAATAAAAAATATATAACTGCATGCATTTTGACCCACCCATTGCAGTTTTTAAAATATTTATCCTAAAGAAACAGTTGGATAAAAACCTAAAGGTGAAGAAGGCACAAAATGCCCATTCTAGTATTGGTCAGAATAGTGAAGGACTATGAAAAATGTCCAACACTGGGGACGCGTG
Organism: Ailuropoda melanoleuca; assembly: GCF_002007445.2. NCBI lineage: Eukaryota > Metazoa > Chordata > Mammalia > Carnivora > Ursidae > Ailuropoda > Ailuropoda melanoleuca. The sequence continues at coordinate 7,548,900 of NC_048221.1, forward strand.
GGTGGCTCAGTCGGTTGAGCAGCTGCCTTAGGCTGGGGTCATGATCCCGGAGTTCCCTGGCCTGCAAGGGCTCCCTGTTCAGAGGAGAGTCTGGTTCTCCCTCTCCCTATGCCCCTCCCGCTGCTCTTGGTCTCCAGCCCTCTCTCTCTCTGTCAAATAATAAATAAGAAAAATATTTTAAAAAATATTAACAATGTCTCCAGGGGTAGGATTAAGAGAGAGAGATCTGTATTTTCTGTTCTGCAGTCTTTGATATTTTCTGAACTTTAGCAGTAAGCAGGTATTAATTTTATAATCAAAGGGAAAATTATTTTATAATCAGGGTAAAGAAATACCCGGTATTTGTTATCTGGGAGGCACAAAAGCATGGTAGATAAGCACACAGACTTTGGATTCATTTTGCCTGGATTCTAGCTCCCACGCCTCCGGTTAATGACTGGGTTCGTCGGAGCAGGTTACTTACTTGTTATGCGCCTCAGTTTCCCTCGCTGTAAAATGCCAATAACTGCCCAAGTTACTATGTGCCAGACGCTGTTTGTTTTACGTAAATTATTGCACTGAATTCTCACAACAGCCTTATAAAGCAGGTTCTACCATAAATGGGTCACAGGCTGGGAAGAAGGCGGGACTGGGAACTCCAGCCTCCAAGCGCCTCCTAGAGCGGAGCTGTGGAACTACAGCACGCTCAGAAATGCACGCAAGCGCAGACCGAGTGGGGGGGCGTGGGGAGGACGCGCGGGAGCTCTTCCCCTGCGCTACGATTGGCTGTCGTGGTTGTCATTAGCCGAGAAGGCCGCCAATGAGGGGCGTGGCCGCTTCGCCCTGGGAACCCGAGGGCTGAGGGACTTGAGGCGCTCGGCCTACTGCAGGTGCGCGAGCCTCAAAGCGGGTGAGGGGACCTGGCGTCACTCCCTGAGAGTGACCCCAGCGTCGTTCCCACTTGTTGAGGGGACCCCAACGTCAGGCTCCTTTCCTGAGAGTTTCCTGGCGTCATTGCCCCCTTTTTCCCAAGAGTGACCCCTGAGATGTTCCCTCTTCCTGAGGAGGACCCCGGCGCCCTCTCTCCTTCTAGAGGTGAACCGTAGCCTCGTCCCTTCTTCCTGAGCGGGACCCCAGAGCCACATACTTCCTTAGGTGGACCCCGGCTTCCTCAGCCCTTCCTGAGGGGACCCGGGTGTCCGCCCCCTTCCCTGAGGGCCCCCGCATGGTCTTTCCTGAGGCACCCAGGTGTCATCCCTTCTTCCTGAGAGGCCCCCTCTCCTACCATTCCCCCTTTCTCAAGGGTCCCCCGTGCTCCTTGCCGGGAAGGGGCCTGGCGCTGCGCCCTCTGGCTGAGGGTTTTCTGTCACTGCCGTCCCCGCAGCCCGAAGGAGCATCATCCCCCTTTCCTCTGCAGTTTGAGCGGACCGCACGGGGCCTTGGGCTGTCCCCAGCTGGGGAGGAGGGGGGAGGCGGCTCAGCAAAGCGTGTGTGTGTGTGTGTGTGTGTGTGTGTGTGTGTGTGTGTAGACACCAGCTGACACACGGACTCACCGTGTCGCCTGAGATATCGTTTAAGGAACTGGGGCTGTTTCTCCTAAAGTGGGAGCCGCTATGGAAAAGATCTAAAGCTGCTTTAAAATGTCTTTCAAGTGCTTCCACGGTCCCTGACATGGTCAGCAGGTCCTTACTGAGTGATTGGGTATGTGTAGGACTGTCCCCTGGAGGAGGGTCTGCTTTGGTCCACGAAGTCCCAAGAGATCTGATGGTAAGGGTTAGAGGGAGGTTGAACGGGCCTCCCTGTGTTGAATGAAATCCTAAAAGGCTGAGCACAGAGCTGGCGCAGTCCGCAGCCTGCAAGACCTGGCCAGTTGCATTCAATCCTGCAAAGATCGACGGGCTGCGGTGATCACGAATTGTCTCATCCATATGCACACACGTGTGAAGTTCCTGTGTGTGCTGCCAGTGCATCAAATGCTGAACAAGACAGAAGAATAGAAGAATAATTTTAATACGAGGCCCACAAATAGGGTGCTCATGACTTCTGCAAGCGACACTACTTCTCCCTCAGGGTTTCTGGTTGTTCATTAACGGACAATCAGTCTGTCTCCCACCTGGTTGACTACAAACTGTAGAAGGGCAGAAAGTGTCTCTCCGGGGCCCCTGGGTGGCTCAGTCGTTAAGCGTCTGCCTTCGGCCCAGGGCGGGATCCCGGCGAGCCCCGCATCAGGCTCCTCCGCTATGAGCCTGCTTCTTCCTCTCCCTCTCCCCCTGCTTGTGTTCCCTCTCTCGCTGGCTGCCTCTATCTCTGTCGAATAAATAAATAAAATCTTTAAAAAAAATAAGTCTCTCTCCTAGTTGTCTCTACCCAGTGCCTGGGACATGGTAGGCACAGAAGTATTTGTTGTCCATGACCCAACTCTTCACTTGGTGAATCCTTAGTGGGACTGAGAGATGAGCAGGGAGGGTGAAGTATGATGAGTAAGGGGAAGACCCGCAGTAGAGATGAAAGAGAAGCACCTGCCGTGGCTGAGAGGAAAACACCAACTCCTTGGCTTACGCGATTCATCTTTCCTGACCCTGAAGCTAGCAGCAAGTGAAGGCAAAGAGGCAGCTGAATTCAGCAGCTCGGTTTAAAATTTCCCACCTAAGTTGTCTAGATCAACTGATTTAATCCGGGCAGATCCTGGGATATGTAGTCTGAAAAAGGTTCCTGAGTGCCCTGTTTGACATGTGGCCTAAGAAAATCAAGGACAGGACCCTGAGGTGTGGATGTGGTGCTGGGGCTCATGGGAGGGAGAGCTCTTTAAACAGGGGGGAGCTTCCTGATGCATTTGCAGTTGTGTTTCATTTACTATAAATATAATTTACCCAGAAGTTTTGAATAATGCTTAAAAAAAAAGGAATAAGCCAAAGTCAGGTAATTTTGCACCCCAGGCTCCTCCAATCTTGTTTTCTTTTCTAGCTCCCCTCTGGCATTAGTTCCTCTTTTTGCCTGGAAGCCCACAAGAGGGTGCTGCGTTCCCTTTAGACTACACCTCCTGTATCAGCCCAGATAGTTAGGGGAGCTAGAAAACCATTACAAAATAAGGCAGATGAGCTGGTGGAAGCACTGATTTTTCACAAGTTACAAGATCCAGTGAGGAATTTTAAATAGCACAGGTAAAGTGTTCTAAGGTCATTAAATGTTATGCCATTATCTTGCTAACCTTAACAACCTTGATAATTCTGACTAGTGTTAGCATATCACGTTTCCAGTACTTACCTCATTCCTATCAGTAATAGTACATTTATTGTATCTTACTGCGTGCCAGGTGCTAGGTAGTTATTATCCCCATTTTACAGACAAGGAAAGCCAGGCACAGAGAGGATTTACACCAAGTTTGAGTACCAGATAAGGGGTCTTAAGCCTAGTCTGTTGATTCCAGTGTATTATTTCCCCCCCTTAAGTTCTATCTTCCACAAACTTTAGTTCCACTAACATTTATATTTTAAAACCATAATGCACACTCAAGGGAGAAGATATTCATTGAATTGAAGGCGTGCTGCATCGCACAAAGCAAGGGACTCTAGCATCCAGAACTACAGTGCCCTTCACAGAGCTAAAGGTTATCTTAGACATTGTCCACTTGATTGAAAGTGGGAAGTTATTTGCTTACCATCACTATGAATCCATCCTTTTACAGAGCATGAGCAGGGGGGAGGAGGCAGAGGGAGAGGGAGAAGCAGACTCCCCACTGAGCAGGGAGCCCTACAGGGGGCTCCATCCCAGGACCCTGTGATCATGACCTGAGCCAAAGGCAGATGCTCAACCGACTGAGCCACCCAGATGCCCCATCACCTTCATCTTTGATAATCTTTCTATACTGAAACTCCCCCTCAGCTTATAAACATATGTCTTCTGAATCTCAAAAACCAAACCCCAAACCCTCCCTGAACTCTTTGTTCTTCTCTAGCTTTCATCCAGTCTTTTTCTGCCTCTTCTCAACCAAATGCCTCAGAAGAGATGTTCTCTTCCTCAGTTTCCTTCACTGATTCGGTGTTGTCTTCTCAGCAACAGTACCTGTTTCAGGGAGGCACTCCATAAACATTTCCTGAAGGGATCTGTTTCTTTACCCTCGTGAGTCTACTGAAATGGTTCTCAGATTAAGAAAGATTCTGTCTTTCTGAAGCTTCTTGCACTTCATAGCATTTTCCTTAAAGTTTTTGTGCTCGACTTTTTCTCCACTTAGCCTCTGTGACACTATACTTTTCTTAGTTTTCCTCATGCTTTTCTGCTGCTGTTGTTTGTTGGGGTTTCTCTTCCGTTTACTCCTTAAATGTTTCTCAATGTGATTTAACCCGCTGTTCCTGTTCTACATCAGTATGTCTTGCCGTGTGGTCCCTGGACAAGCAGCATCAGCATCAACTGGGAATGTAAGAGATGCAATTTCTTGGGACCCACTTATTGAATGAGAAACTTCTGGAAAATTCAACACCCACTTATGATTTAAAACACACACACACACACACACACACACACACACACACAAAGCAAACTAGGTATAGAAGGGAGCTTCCTGAACTTGAAAAAAGTTCGAGCAAAACTTCAGGTATATGTTACAGAAAATCATTTGGCAAACATCAGATTTAATGGTGGTACATTAGAAGCACTCACCTTATTATTAGGAATAAGACAACTGTTCCCCGCTATTCCCACAACTAACCAACATTTCACAGAAGGTCTTAGCTAGTGCTGTAAGGCAAGAAAAAGAAATGAGTACTGCAACTATTGGAAAAGATGACATTCCACTATTATTATTTGCAGACAATTGAACTATCTGCTTAAAAAAAAAAACTAGAAAGAGGCTGGTGGAAGATCAAGATATCTAAATCAACAACTTTCCCATATACCAGAAATACCAATTTTATTTTATTTTTTCAGAAATACCAATTGTAAAGGATCAAGGAGTAAAGATTTCATTGACAACAGCAACCAGACCCATAAAACTCCCAGGAATAAACCCTTCGCAAGCCCTTCTTGGAGAAATTATAAAGCCTTCCTGAGGACAGCAAAGAAGACTTCACTAAACAGATACGCTAAGTTTATGAACAGAGAGTCCTAATATTATAAAAATATTATTCTGCCCCAACTCAATAATTTTAATGCAACCCAATTAAAAATTTGATTTTTCATGGAATTTCATCCATGAAGCAAAGGATAAATATGCAGTAACAGAATAGCTCAGGGTTTGGTTTTTGGTTTCGTTTTTTTGTTTTTTGAAAAACAGAAAAAGGGAGAAGGGAGTTATTCTATCTGATATTAAGACATGTTATAAAACTGTAGTAATTAAAATGATGAAATTGATGCAAAAATGGATATTTAAGTAAAACAATAGAAAGTCAATATAATGGAACAGAGGTCCTGTGCATACATGAGAAGTTTGTATATGACTGGGATAGCATTTCAGAACAATGGGAAAAGAATTAATTCATCAAGAAGTGGTTTGAAAAATAACAGATCGAGCAGTAATAGCTATCCATACAAAAAAATTAAATTCCTACTTGATATCACACATACCAACAAATTCCTGTTGGATTTAGTAATAGCACAAAAACGAAACAATAATACCTGAAGAAAAAACAGTACAAAAACTCTTGATGTCTCTATTAGTCAGGATTCTTGGTTTTAACAGAACCAACAAAAACCAAGTCTGGTTAACTTAGGCAGAAACAATGTACGGGCAGGAGACAACAACTTAACAAATGGGTAGGAAGCCTTGGGAAATGGCAAGAAACAAAAGTCCTTAAATATGACACAGAAGAGAAGAAACATCAAGCAAGAGTGATAAATTCGTGTAAAATTTATAAAGAACTTCTAGAAGTGGGAAGAGCATGGTTTGTTACAACCACTTTGGAGGGCGATCTGGCAGCATCTAAGTAAAGCTGTGCTTACCCTATGATCTAGTAAGTTCCACCTCTTAGTATCCCCCTGGGGAAATACATTTGTGCCAGAGGAGACATGGTTAAGAGTAGGCATTTCGGCCTTATCTGTAATTCTGAGAAACAAAAAGACCTGTCTGTGGGTACTGGAAGAGATAAAACAGAACATGGGTACCTGGCAAAAGGAATGTGACGTCACAGACAGAAAGATCTAGAAGTCTGGGGGGTAAGCAAGTTGCAGAATATTACAGGCAACATTATGCCATTTTTGTAAGGAAATACATAGAACATTACTGGTTTGTTTGTTTTAAATTGAGAGGGGGCTGGAATGGAGAGATAAGACTTCAGCTTTATCTATAATGTTCTATTTTTTTTTTAAAGATAAAGTTAGGTATTTAACAATTAAAGAGAAATGAGCATGTCCCACAGGGCCTCTTCTGACGCCATGTTCCTCCTCCCTCTCAGGGTTTCATCTAGATTGCTTCCCAGTGCCACAGGACCTTTGCATGTGATGCTGCTTCTGTCCAGAATCTTGCCCCGAGTTTCCTCACCAAGTTTACACTATCAGTCCTTTGGATTTCTGTGCGAAAACCACCTCCTCAACAATGTTTTCTCAGGGCCTCTGACCTAGGTCAAGCTCCTGGCCTTCAGAGGGCTTACCTTTGAACCTAATTACGTATGCATTTTGTCATCGTTAATTCTAGCTCTCTGAGAAAGAGACAGTGTCATGCCTGTTCCTCACTGTGTCTGAATACCTCACTTCGGGCCTGGTAGAACAGCCATTGAAGAACTACTTGTTGGAAGCATTAAGTCTGAAGGCTAGAAAAATGACTGTGCACTCTCCTAAAACAATGTGTCTTGAGGCCTCAAACCTGACACACCCCAAAACATTGTCTTTTCCCTTCTGTACCTGCAGCCTCCTCAAAGCTTCTCTATCCCTGGCTGCTGATTTAAGGTTGAAGCCACACAGGAGCATTCCTAATTCTCTGCCCTTCTTTTTTTTTTTTTTTAAGATTTTATTTATTTATGTGACAGAAAGACAGCCAGCGAGAGAGGGAACACAAGCAGGGGGAGTGGGAGAGGAAGAAGCAGGCTCCCAGCAGAGGAGCCCGATGTGGGACTCGATCCTGGAACGCCGGGATCACGCCCAGAGCCGATGGCAGACGCTTAACGACTGTGCTACCCAGGTGCCCCTAATTCTCTGCCCTTCTTTTCCCATTGGTCTCCTCACCTGTAAGTTCGACCTCTCTCCACCCCCACAGCCTCATCCAAACTGCCATCCTCTCACCTGGCTAATGCAATAGCGGCTTCACCTTCCCCAGTGCACTCCAGCCTGCAGCCCAGTCATGTATGTCCCCTTGGCTTCCAGAGCCATGGACTTTCAAGTGGGAACTTAACCACGACCCTCGGCTGCCTGTCACTCAGCACGGTTGTAATACAGCTTCAGCATCTGGCTTACCCGTAGAGTTGACCCAGTTTACCCGGGGCTGAGGAGTTCTGGGATGCCAGCCTTTCAGTGTCCAAACTGGGACTGTCCTGGGCAAACCAGGACAAGTTGGTCACCCTACTCCTCTGCTAGGCTGTAATTTCCATGAGGGCAGGGATCATTTGGGGGCTGTTTACTACCCTAGGCCCGATACCCAGCACAATGAGGCCTTTTTTTCAAACAGCTCTTTGCAGAGTTAGAAAGTGAATGTAAATACTCACCTTTGTTGGTCCAGCAGCTTACACAGGGCCTAATGCCCATTCAGTGTCCAAGTACCATTTTTGCAGATAAGAAACCGTTCACCTGACTGATACCCAAATTGCTTTACTGAATCAGCTAAAACCTGACCTCAGGACCAGGGTTCTAACCCTTGTAGAAGGAAACACCACTCTGGGATAGGCTGTGTGGCTTCTGGCAACCAAATTACATGCAAATTCCTCGACTCTGGATTAGATCGCTGTTTCTGGAACTTTCACTGATATACACCCTAACCCCACGGGACCTCCTTATGTCCCTTCTCACACACACAGTGTTAGAGCGTGTTGTGGCTGCTTTGGTGTCCACTAGAGTCAAATCTAAACCCTACCATTTAGTGGCCACATGACCTTGGGCAAGTCACTTCTCTAATCTGTAAAGGATCAGGCTTGCCCTTCTTAGCTCACAAAACTCCTGAGGATCAAATAATGTGCAAAAACACTGCAAATGCTAAAAGGCTATCCAGATACTATGTTTATAATTCCTAGTCCTCCCCCATCCATTCAATGCAGCCAACGCAGATTTATTTTCTTGTTCCAATAAAACCTTAGGAAAAGGACCCAGGAAGCGGCTAAGACAACCTTCAGGTGAATTGAGTGAATGAAGCTGTACAGCCGGGAGGTAAGGTTTTCCCTGGAAGGGAAGGAATCAAATGTTTCGCTAAGCTCTTTGGAAAAACCTAGGACATTCCTGATAGTTGAAACCACACTTCATTCCTCTTTGCTCCACTCTCCCAGTACAAATAGTTAATTGGCTCCAGAAGAGATCCAGCCCATATACTGCCTTCACACGAATTGTTCAGAAGAGACCAGGTGATATTGAGCCCTTTGCCTACGAAAATTCCCAAGAACCCCTTTTGTCCTTTTAATACCCAGGCACCTAAATGAAAGGCTCAGTCTGTGTCACTGAAGCGCATAAAAATGACCGGATAGATCTTCACCAATCTGGAAAGCATTCTGGGGATGGTTTGCCTTAAAACAGAACTCCAGGGAGCCCTAAAAGAGAGGTGTCAAGGAGTTAGGTCATTGTCTTCAAAGCAGCCCAACGTGACAAAGCGAGCCCCATGTGGCTTGCCTACGGGGAGAAAGATGCCCTACATGTCAAGATGCGATGGGCAGAGATAACGCACTGGTTTCAAATTCAAACTCGAAATCAAAGACTTGAGTACGTTTCGGAAGAGTCCTTTCTGTCCCCAGGTTTGAGACCTCCAGCTGAGAGCCCGGGTGGAAGACACTAGTTAGTTTGTTCTTTATTGTCATTGGAAAGTTATATGGTTACTTATCAACAAAATGACTGTCCAGGGCAGAGATATCCAGTGGTTTCTATGTACAGGCCCATCCCTGGGGTCCACACCTCCACAAGAGCCTCACCCCTGAGGCCTCAGCTGGCTCCTTCCCAGGCCTCCAGGAACCAACCACAAATACACAAAGAACAAAAACCCGGCCTGACCTCGGCACCTGCTTTCACCCCAAGGGGAGGTGGCGGCTGCTGGTTTGGGACCCAGGCCTATTCTCAGGGTAGTGGGTGCAGGGGCCTCTCTCCTGGGAGCCTGCCCTTCATGCACCCCCTGCCCAGGAAGGCTCTCCTGGACATTCCTGGGACGACTCTGACAGGCTCATGGGTTCCCGCTCTGGCCTTCTTTTCTTTCTAGTTGTCATTTGAACACTGAGGCATCTCAGCCTCCCATCTTGGAGGATAAGCATTTGCTCTGTCGCCTTTTCTTTTGTCCCTGTTTTTGTACAAAAACAACAATACTCTCGATCAGACCATTTTTTTGCCCAAGAAACACAAGTGGCTCAACAAGTACAGTTCTGCTGGTCGATCTGCTTCCGGCAGGGTTCCATGGTGACAGCAACACCCACCCCACTGCGGCCGGATGTCATGTGGGTCACCTCACTCCAAGTGTCTGTGTCTGGGTCGTAACACTCCACACTGTCCAGGAACGTGTGACCATCGTAGCCTCCTGCCGGGAGAGCAGAGAAAACAGTCACCTCCTCTGAGGGCAGGGGAAAGAAAGAGGGAGAAGGAACCGCAAGAAGCCTTCCTACTGGGATCTGAGCCTGCCCCCCAAAGATAGGGTTCATCGGTCTTCTCTACCCGGGTCCCCGCCCCAGGGCCTCACCGAGAACGTAGATCCTTCCCTGGTGCACGGTAATCCCCAGGGCGCTGCGCCGATGCCTCATGGGAGCTACAAAAGTCCACGTTTCTGTCTCCACGTCATAGCGCTCCACGCTGTTCAGCTGGTCCTGACCGTCGTAGCCCCCCGCAGCATAGATACAGTTGTGCAAGACACAGACTCCTAAACCGTACCATGCAAAGGGAGTGACCTCAGGGCCTAGCGTTGGCAGCCCCAGCCACCACCTCCTTGGGGGCGCCCTCCCCTCTCCCCTCTTCCGGGACACCCTTCGGAAACAAAGCCGGAAGAGAAGAGCTCGGACTGTCGGGACCTAGTTCTCCTGTGTGTGCCACAGGGTTTAAGACTGAAACAGAAAGCCTCCCCCAGGCCTTGCCGAGTTTCATTCCCAGGGGTGGGAGGGGGGTTCCTCCACGCTCCCTTCCCGGCAGCCCCCACCCACCTGCCCCACTTCGGATGGTGTTCATGGGTGTGATCATTCGCCACTCATTTCTCTCTGGGTAGTAACACTCGGCTGAGTTGAGGCGGTTTGTTCCATCAAAGCCCCCGACGGCATAGAGCAAACGGTTGAAGACAGCCACTCCCACCCCGATCCTTCGAGTCAGCATTGGGGCCACCAAGTGCCACTCGTCCCGTTCTGGCTCATACCTGGAAGGGCATAATAACAATGACAATGGTGATCATGGCTGACCTGTGTGGTACACTTACTATGACCCGACATGCTGCTAGTTCTTCATGCACTTAAACTCCTTACTCCTCATAGCTTTTCTCTGAGGACACAGGCTCACAGCCATCATCTGCTCAAGGTTACCTGCACGTCTGCTGGACGCTGGTGGTGGCTCCACCACAGACCGCGGCCAGGCCCTGTGCTGCGTGTTGTGTTAGCTCCCCAGAACCCCACTTAGCCCGTTGGGCAGGTGGTCCTCATTATCATCTCCCACTTCCCCATCATCTTCAGATGACAAGACGGAAGCACAGAGGGATGAAATGGCATGTCCAGGGTCACCAAGGAGGTGGGGCTGGGGGTTTGAGCCAGCCTTCTAGGACACCAGAATCCTAATTCAAACACTAGGCTACCACCCAGGATGGTTTTTGTCAAAGTGTGGCGTTTGTTTAAAATTTCCATTCCTCAGCCTCACTCCAAACCCACTGATGCCAGATCTCCAGCAGTGGGCTAGGGAGTTTGTTTTAACAAATTCTCCAGCTGAACTGTATCCTGGATCACGCTTCTGGAAGAGGAGAAGGCAGAGGACTGGCTGTGCAAAAGTCGAATGCCAAAATTGTTCAGCCTCTAAACACAGGGTCACCATGCAGTTATGCAGGCTGTGTACTGCACAAGGGAGCCCTTCCACATAGAAGGCCTCATACATCTGTTTACTATGGCAGTTTGGGGGCTAAGGCAGTAAGGTGTTATGTTCTAATAAAATTAGCATTTTACAACAACTTCAAACTGATAGAACTCTTTCCAAATCTGCAGGAATTGTATGGGTTTGTGATAACCCTGTAAGCAATTCCCAGGCCCAGACACATCATCCAACTTCACTGACCATCAATCTCCCATGAATTTAGCTTCACCTGAGGCTTCCACTCCCTGAAGGCAGAGTACAGAGATAGGCACTCAACAGCAGGGGGAATCCCCAAATCCCAATGGGTTGGGACCCGTTAGCAATGGGAACGTCAGAGCCCACCCCTCCGGGCCCTGCCGCTCACCTCTCCACACTGTTGTGGTGGATGCAGCCATGGGAGCCACCAACAGCATAGATGTGCCCATCGATGACCCCAACCCCAATCCGATTGCGCGGTACGCTCATGGGGGCACAGGGCGACCACTGGTTGGTCATGGGGTTATAGCAGTCCAGGGCATTGGAGTCGGTGTTGCCGTCGGGCGAGTTGTTCCGGCCGCCCACAGCATACAGCAGCCCACCCACGACGCAGCCTGCCAGGCCACTACGGGGCACCTGCAGGTCTGCCAGTCGGAGCCAGGTGCCATCACTGGGGTTGTAGGCCTCCAGGTAGCTGAGTGACTGGCGGAAGTAGCCACCAGCGGTGTAGATGAGCCGGCCCACTTTGGGCGCCCGACAGGGCATCACCTGTGTGGGCTTGTGCAAGGTAAGCTCCTGGAAGATCTTGACCAGGTAGTCCTTGCAGCGGGAGTCCGACTGCAAGATCTCACACTTCTGGAGCTGCATCTGCAGGAAGTGGGGTGTGAGCGAGTGGCATCGTACAGCCCGGAGCAGCGCCTGCACGTAGAAACGCCGCTGCTCACAGTCATACTTGACCCAGTTGATGCAGGCGTGGAAGACCTCGGACTCGCAGCGCACGTTCAGATCGTCTCGGCTGATGAGCGTCACCAGCTGGCAATGGGACAGGTTGAAGAACTCCTCTTGCTTGGCCACCTGCGGAGGGCATTCCTGTGAGAGGCTGACTCCCCTCAACGGCGGTATGATCGCGGACAAGTCACTCAACCTGCCTCTGACAATCTCAGTTTCCTATTTTGTAAAACGGGGAGTCAAATAGCATGAACTTCATAGGTTGTGAAGATTAAATGAGTTAATACCATATGCCAGGCATATAGTACCTAAGTACTCAGGCAAATGGGCAAAGACACAATGCACTATGTACCTTTTTGTATCATTGCGTGCTTGAACTACAAGATTGTTACCTTTTTTTTTTAAACGAAATTACTTTTTCAAAAGGGTAGACTGACTAAAAAGGAAAAAGTAATAGTGATAGAATATTCTAGAGAAGTGGAGGCTCTAAAGAGAGAAGTTGGCTGAGCTGCAACTTGGCCTACTACTTTCTAACTAGGTGATCCTTGGGCAAATACCTGAAACACTTCGTGCTTTGGGTCTCCTCCTCTGTAAGAGAGGGATTATATTAGTAGCTACCTCACAGCCGGGCTACTCCTAGGGTATACAGGGCTCCAGGCAAATATTTCTTGTTAGGCACCAGTCTATATAAATAATTTCAGTCACCCCACATCAGCAGGTCACCAACACTCTGGTACCCCAAGCCCACGCAATCCCTTTAAGAAACACTGTGCAGGTCTGTGGGAAAGCTCACAGACCACCTTCCTGGAAGCCATAGGCCCTAGGACTAACGCCAGCACTCCTCAGGGCATCTGGTCAACCCCACATGTGGGGCAGAGGGAAGGTGAACACCCACCCCTTAAGGAGAGAAATGGAAAGCAGGGCTGTATCTACCTCAACTGATCCCGGCCACTGGAGGAGGACTTTGAAAATTTCCAGGAAGGCCCTCTAAAGCACGGGACTCCCTAAGGTGTGGGGCCTGGGGTACAGCCCTCTTGGGCCAGACCTAAGGGTGGTACTTCCTCTTAGGATAGTTGGGAAAATCCAATGATTTAAAGAATGGAAATCACTTAGAATAGGGGCTGGCCCACCGCAAGTGCTCAACAAATACTTATTATCATCATCATCCCAGAGGCACAACCTCTAGTGGCTGCCACCCAAGAATTTGGGCTCACCATTGTGATTTTACAAGGAATCTGTTATTTTCTGCTCACAACTTCCTCCACTTAAAAACGAAAATGAAACCAAGAAGAGGGTAAGGACAACCCTGTGTGGACCAAAGAAAGCAAGTCTAAGGGTCACATTTGAGACAGGCAGCAGGTCATGGGTGTTCAATAAATATTTGCAGACTCTGAAATATCAGGCCCTCCTTTAGCGCACCCCAGGGTTGAGCTGCTGTCCATGTTCACTGTACCCTGTCCTTATCCTTGGCCCCAGAGAAGCTGGGAAGCCCAGAGACAGACCCAGGAAGCTCGCACTTTGCTCAGCTATTTCCCAGAGTCACCCCAGATGTATAGACTAGGACCTCAGAACCCCATTTTTCTCCAGTTCCCTGATTTGACCCTTCACATCTCAAGGGAAGACAGGGATGTCCATCCATCTGTCCCTGGTCCTTCTGATATCGCCCCCAAGCCCTGACTCCATGTCTCCTCCCGTCACTCACCTCTCCGAAGTGCATATAGATGTATTCGCGGGCGCGCTGGTGCAGCTCGGCGCAGCCGATCTGTTCAGCGAAGTTGGCAATGCCAATGGCGTTGCTGGGGTCCAGCTGCTGCACGAGGAAGTCGCTGCAGGCGCGGACGACGCTGTCAATCTGGTACATGACGGCGCCATTCATCACGTGGAGCACACACTTCTCACCCATGGAGATGGAGGCCGTGTAGGCAAACTCAATTAGGCGCTCCATGACCTTGGGGTGGATGCCCTCAATGGACACCACCTCCATGCCCTGCTCCCGTAGCCCGTTGGTGAACATGGCCTTGAAGACGGGGCTAGATGAGGCCAACACCACCTTGTGAGCCATGAACTGGGCGGCTGGCGCGTCCTCGTATTTGACCTGCAGTGTCACATCACACAGCTGCTGGCTGAGCCGCAGCTCGTTCATGATGCCAAAGGCCTGCTTGGTGTGGTCCTCCAGCGTGTAGCTGAAGGTGCGGTTGCCGTGCTGGGAGGGTGTCACCTCGGCTTTGCACTCGGTGGAGGCGTACATCACCGTGTCCCCTGCCCCCTCGGGGCGCTGTGACCTCAGGGGAAGGAATCGGGTGCGGGCCCCAGCCCCGCTAGGCCTGGGTTCCGGCTGCATGGGGTTCCAGGTGACAAGGGGCAACACCACCACTGGCACTCAGAGGCCTGGAGGAGGGAGAGCACAGGGCTGGGGGCAGGGCCTGGGGTCAGGCCTCCTCTTTTTTTAAGATAAAGCAACTCCTAGACCAGTTTTCCTTCCCCAGCCCAGATGAAGCAATGTCCATTTGTGCTCATTAACTGCCACATGGCCTCAGAGCCCAAGAGTCCATCTTAAAACACAGGTCGGATGATGTCCCTCCCTTGCTCAGAATCCTCCCACAATCTCTATAGCACAAAGAGTAAAACCGAACTCTGCAATGTCCTACTAAACCCTACACAGTCAGCCTCTGTCCACCTCTTTCCTTTGCTCACTCTGTTCGAGCTAGCTGGTGGCCCTTCCCTTCCTAGATAGAGCATGTCTAGCTCATTCCTTCATTCACCTCACCAACATTTATTGAGTATCTACTGTGTGCCAGGCGCTGTTCTAGGCACTGGAGACATAGCAGTGGAGAAAGGCAGACAAACTGTGCCCTCCCCTCCCCCCGGAGATGACACTTGGGGAGAGACTGGCTGTAAGTAAAATAAGCAAGACTTGAGTAGAAATTGGGGTTGTGAAGAAAAGGACAACAGCATTGTGACAGTGTGACTTGGGCAGTTTAAATTGGGTCCAGGGCTCTGTTAGAGCTGAGACAAGGAGGATGTACATGTGAAAGGGGTTTTCCAGGCAGAGCGAACGGCAAGAGCCAAGACTCAGAGGCAGAGTGAAAGAGACAATCTGGAGAATCAGGGAGGAGTGTAATGAGAAATACTAGCAAAGGGAAGGTTTCCATGAACCTGTGGAGTCTGGAGGGCCAGGGCATGAGCTGTATTTTGAAAGATCCGGCTGGGAGAAGAGGGGGATCTGCAAGAGGCTCCCCAGGTTCTCTATCTTTCCCGGACTCAAAGCGGAGTCATCTCCTCCCTGTTCTATTTCCACCACAGCACTTGTCAGAAACCGAAATGAGCTCCGGTGCTTGCTTGTGGAGGGATGGCCCATGCCTCTGGCCCGCAGCCCCGGGGATTCCGAAGGCAGGGAGCCCTGTGTAGGTCAGGGCTGTGCCCACCCTCGCATGTGCCTCCCCCACGTCCTGCCTGGGGCCTGGCACTGCTCAGGGGTCAGTAAGCGACTGGCTGGCTGGCTGCCCACTTCACTGCGCCTGCCAGAGCACCCTCCTCCTCCGGACCCAGGGCGCCGCTTGGCCGCCTCTCCCCGGCTGAGGCCCCTGTCCTGGCTCTTGGTCTTTGGCCAGTCGGTCAACGGTGCCCCTTGGACACCGGACACTGCCCCCCCACGAAGCGAGAAGTGGGGGACTGCGCATGTCCTGCCTGAGCCGCCACCGAAGCCTGGAGAAGGGAGGAAGTGACCCCTGCCGCGCGGCCTTTCCACTGCCAACCCCAAGGCGCAGATCGAGCTCCCCAGCGCGCCGGGCTCCCGGGCCCTCGGTCCGAGGGTCACTCCCTGGGCCTCTCGCCCGGCTTGCGTAGCTCCCGGGCCACCCCTCGTGTCGCGCCGTCCAACAAAAGCCTAGGACTCGAGCCGCGCCCTCCTGGCCCTCCGCGAGGCCGCGGGAACCCCAGGGCGACCGGACCTGCGGCGCCCCGTTCCCCGACCTCCGGGGCACGCCCGGCCCGCCGTTCGCACAGCCCCGGCGCAGGCCGCCTCACTCACCCCGCCATGGCCGCGCTCGAGCTCCGCCTCCGTCGCCCAGGCCCGGGCGCCTCCATCGCTGCGCGCCGGGGGGAGGCGCGGAGCGCGCGCAGGTCACCATGACTAAGCAGAGCCGGGAGCCGGCCGTGTCAGAATAAAAGTCCCCGCGTCCCCGGGCCTCCGGCGGCGGGGAGGGCAGAGGGGCCGCTCCCCCCGCCCCCGCCGCCCGTCACCAAGCTGCGCAGCCCCAGCGCGGCGACCACTCAGCCCGTCCTTGCGGCGCGGCGCACTCAGCCGCGTGGTCCGAGCCGCGGGGAATCAGAGCCTCGGCTTCGAGGCCCGGCGCGCCCTTGCCTTCACTGGAGATGGGTGGACAGCCCTACGGGCCGGCGCGCTCACCTCGGGCCCCGCGTAGCCTCGTAGCTCTTGCCGCAGGGTGGGGCTGCCCGGGGCACCGCGGCGGCTCCGGGCACAGTGGTGCCACCCGCGCCCAGAGCTTCCGGGAAACCCTAGGGTCCGCGGCCTGGCCGGGGGCGGCTCCCGCTTAACTTTCGCTATGGGGCGCCCGCGGGCGCGTCCGCCGTGGGGGGACCTTGGCTCTGGGGCGGCACGGCCTAAGGGGTCTTGGACGGCGGGGTGGGGGGCGGCCTGGAAGGAGGCGGAGAGAGGGCGGAGAGGCGCGGTGGGGAAGGAGCCGGGATTCCCCGCCCTTTCCGCAGGTGCCCGGCGCCCCTGGGCAAGGAGCCTGCGAGGGCGAGGGCGCAAGGCCGGGGGTGGGGGTGGGGGGGCGGCCCGATCTGTCCTCACTTCGCACTGTCCCTTCCATCCGCCCGATTTCGTCATCTCAGCGCGTGGCTCCTCTCCCCAACCGGCTCTTCTACCTTTTTTTTTTTTTTTAAGGTTTTATTTATCTATTTGTCAGAGCAAGGGGAAGCAGGGGGAGCGCAGGCAGAGGGAGAAGCAGGCTCCCCACTGAGCAAGGAGTCCAATGCGGGACTCCATCCCAGGACCCTGGGATCATGACCTGAGCCCAAGGCAGTCTTATAACCGACTGAGCCACCCAGGCGTCCCTGCTCTTCTCACTTTAACCACACACAGCTCAGGCCTCACCGTCCAGTGGTCGCAAGATCCTGCTTGAATTATTTACCTACATGGCTTTTCCTTGTCTTTAGTTGGTTACCTCCAATCTAGAGGTGCGTGACTGTGGCCTACAGGTGTCTGAAGCCTGGCTCTGCCACTCTCTAGCTCTGTAGGGATAGGTCCATAACTCAACCTGTCTACACTTAAATTTCTTCCCTGTAAAATGGTAATAATACTAGCACCTACCTGCTAGGTAATCCGCAGGATGAAATGCGAATACTAGTGCCCAAAAGATAGGAACAGTTCTTATTTTCATGGGAAGGGATACTGATTCGCCATTTATGCTGATTATGATATAAAGTTAATTTTTATTTTATTTATTTGAGATAGGAAGAGAGAGGGCATGAGAGAGCAGGAGCAGGGGAGCAAAGGGAGAGGGAGAAGCAGGCTCCCACTGAGCAGTGGTCCCTATGTGGGGTTCAATCCGAGGACTCTGGGATCATGACCTGAGCCTAAGGCAGACACTCAACCGTGGGAGCCACCCAGGTACCCCAAAGTTAATTTTTTTTTTAAGATTTTTATTTATTTAGTTGACAGAAACAGCCAGCGAGAAGAGGTAACACAGCAGGGGGAGTGGGAGAGGAAGAAGCAGGCTCATAGGAGAGGAGCCTGATGTGGGGCTCAATCCCAGAACGCCGGGATCACACCCTGAGCCGAAGGCAGACGCTTAACGACTGCGCCCCCCAAAGTTAATTTTTNCCCCAGGCGCCCCCCAAAGTTAATTTTTAAATGTACTTATTTTTGAAAGAGCCCATCTAAGCCAAATTATGGAAGCAGCCTAAGAGTCCATCCATAGATGAATGGATAAAGAGGATGTGGTATATATTTATAATATTACTCAACCATAAAAAAGAATGAAATCTTGCCGTTTGCAACAACGTGGATGGAGTAGGGGGTATAATGCTAAGCAAAATAAGACAGTCAGAGAAAGATGAATACCTTATGATTTCATACATATTTAAGAAACAAAGGATGGGGCTCCTGGGTGCCTCAGTTGGTTAAGCATCTGACTCTCGATTTCGGTTCAGGTCAGGTCAAGATCTCAGGGTTGTGAGAAGAGCCCCACAATGGGCCCCACGCTGGATGAGGAACCTGCTTAAGATTCTTTCTTCCTCTCCCTCTGCCCCTCCCTCCTCCCTCTCTTAAAAAATAAAAAGGAAAAAAAATAAATAAAAAGGAAAAAAAGAGAGACAACCCAAAAACAGACTTTTTTTTAAAGATGTATTTATTTATTAATTTATTTGACAGAGAGAGAGCGCCAGCGAGAGAGGGAACACAAGCAGGGGGAGTAGGAGAGGAAGAAGCAGGCTTCCAACACTGGAGCCCGATGTGGGGCTCGATCCCAGAACGCCGGGNATAAAAAGGAAAAAAGAGAGACAACCCAAAAACAGACTTTTTTTTAAAGATGTATTTATTTATTTATTTATTTATTTATTTATTTATTTATTTATTTGACAGAGAGAGACAGCCAGCGAGAGAGGGAACACAAGCNGGAGTAGGAGAGGAAGAAGCAGGCTTCCAACACTGGAGCCCGATGTGGGGCTCGATCCCAGAACGCCGGGCTCATGCCCTGAGCCGAAGGCAGATGCTCAACGACTGAGCCACCCAGGCGCCCCCCAAAAACAGACTTTTTTTTTTTTAAGATTTTATTTATTTATTCGACAGATAGAGACAGCCAGCGAGAGAGGGAACACAAGCAGGGGAGTGGGAGAGGAAGAAGCAGGCTCATAGCGGAGAAGCCTGACCTGGGGCTCGATCCCATAACGCCGGGATCCCGCCCTGAGCGAAGGCAGACGCTTAGCCATTGTGCCACTCAGGCGCCCCCAAAAACAGACTCTTAACTATAGAGAATGAAGTCGAAGTCTTGGTTACCAGAGAGGAAGTGGGTGGGGGATGGGTAGAATAGGTGAATGGGATTAAGAGTACATTTATCATGATGAATACTGTGTAATGTATACAATTACTGAATCACTGTATTGAACACCCGAAACTAACACTGTATGGTAATGACACTGGAATAAAAATAAAAAAATTTTTTTTAAGATTTTATTTACTTATTTGACAGAGGAAGTAAGAAAGCAGCAGAAGTGGCAGGCAGAGGGAGAGGGAGAAGCAGGCAGAGGGAGAGGGAGAAGCGGGCTCCCGGCTGATAAAGAAGCCCCATGTGGGGCTCGATCCCAGGATCCTGAGCCGAAGGCAGACGCTTAACCATCTGAGCCACAGAGGCACCCCTTAAAATAAAATTAAATTTTTTTTTTTTAGAGAGAGCATGAGGAGGGGAGTGGGGGAGGGTCAGAGGGAGAGAGTCAGTGTTAACCAGGCTCTACACTCAGTGAGGAGGCCAATGCAGGGGTTGATCTCATGACCCCGAGATCATGACCTGAGCCGAAATCAAGAGTCGGAGACCTAACCAACTGAGCCACCCAGGCCCTCCCTTAAATTTTTTTTTTAAAAGAAAGACTATATATCTTTGAAGAGACATGATCAAGGATACAATGCTTTCAGTTTTCTAATAAAATGGCTTCATTTTAAAAATTTAAAAATTGAGAAAAAACAAGTATCTCATAGGAAGAATCCTTGCCATATGTGATATACACTCATTCCTGAAAAGCTAGATGATAAACTGACCCAAATTTCAACTGCACTCGGGAAGTCTGTTTCCTAAAGATACTCTATATTAAATCTTCTTTAAAAGAAAAAAAAGAGTCCATCTAAATGAAAACTAGGCGAATAATCGAAGGAAATGCCAGGCTAAAAAGATGTTGGTCTAAGAAAAGATTCTGCCAGCCTTAGGAGTGAATTTTAAAGATTCAACATCCCTGCTCAGTCTAGGATTAAATCCAAACCAGAGGAGGGTGGAAGGGGGTGCTGTTGAGTGAAGGTGCAGTTCTGGGCTTCTCCAGAAGGGGCGCCATAGCATAGTCAGCGAACACGCAGAGTGGCCCAGGCTCAGTGGAAACCAGCACCTTCTAGAACCTGTCTGAAGCAATCTCTCATATTTCAAAATCAAACCTATAGGCCCTGTGACCCAGTGATGCCACTTGTAGAGATTTATCCAAGGTACACTTGCACACGTGCCGGAGGATGTGTGTACACAGATGTTTACGCAGTACTGCGTATAAAGGCAAAGGATTGGACTCAACCCTTGTGGCCCTCCATAGGATCCTGGTGTAATACATTGGGGCACATCCATGCTGTGAAATAGTATGCAGCCAGTGAAACGGATTAAGACATTTGCCCTATGGATGTTTATCTTGATTTAAAACAAATTTTTTTTTCTTTTAGTGCTATGGATTGAACTGTCACCCCTCCTGTCCTGACAAGAAATATATGTCAAATCCCTAACCCCCAACATGATGGTATTTGGAGATGGGGCTTTGGGGAGGATGAGGCCATTCAAGGTGGGGCCCCATGATGGGATTAGGGCCCTTTTAAGAAGAGACACCAGAGAGCTTCTTGATTTCTCTATACCATGAAAGGACACAGCAGGAAGGTAGCCAAGCCAGGATGAGAGTCCTCACCAGCACCAGATAATCCTGGGGCCCTCATCTTGGACTTCCGACCCCCAGAACCATGAGAAATAAATTTCTGCTGCTCCAACTGCACAGGTAATGGTGTTCGTTAAGGCAGCCTGAGCCAACTAAGACAGTAAGACAGTACAAAATCTGTGGGTGTGCAACAATTCCCAAGATGCACTAACTAGTAAGTGAAAAAGCAGGACACAAAGCAGTGCTAAAGTTGTATAAAAAAGAGAGAAGTGTTTACCTGTCAGCTCCTTTATCCACAGAATAGCTCTGGAAGTTTCCAAGGAATCCCCACAGTGATCACACCTAAAAAGGGGAACTGGTGCTTTTCGAATTGTGTAAAACATGAACAAGTGAATAAATCCCCTACCATCATCCTATCAAGCAACCAAACAATGGCGTGAGCTTCAGGTTCCCCTGGACCATAGAGGAGCTTGGAGTCAGGGAGGCCAGGCCCAGTGGGAAATTAGGTCTAGTCCTGGGAGTGTCCTGGTTTCAGTGTGTTTGTGTTGCAGGAAATAGATTGGTTTCCCTTGCATGTGGCTCGCAGGGATTACCTGAGCGCGGCTGGCGGACGCTCAGGCCCCCAGGCTGGATCCGTGGCCCCCAAAACACACTGCTGTCTTTGCGTCTGCCTGCAGTTACGCGGGTCTCCCGGCAAGTGGCGAGAGGTAGTTTGAGTCCAAAGCCCCCTGCCCCTCCTCCAGGACAGCAATGTGGCACTGGGGTCAGGAATGCATCTAGGGACAGCTGGTACCCACAGCCAGCATGCCTGGAGCCTTTTATGGGCACAAACAGGCCCCTGGTATCGCCCCCGGACAAGAATGCAGACCACTGAGGGAGGGAGTGTCTGGCCTTGCCATACCCCTCAGAAGGAGCCAGAGACTAGTCTAGGCCTGTGCTTCTTAGGCCCTGGGAGCGGGACAGTCTGGGCTAATATCCCGGCTCAGACGCTGGGCGAGGTACTCACCGTTTGGAAGGTTCCTCATATGTCAAATCGGGGTGAGGAAATCTGCCTTGCAAAGTTGCAGTAAGGGTGAGAAAAAGGTGTGTCTGGGCCTTCCACTGTGGGGATGACTAGCCAGGCACAGTAAGCTGTAATTGTTCTTATTATTTTATTGTATTTATTATTTTTTTTAATGAAGGCTCTGACACCACACTCAAAGAAATCTTGTTTCAGCTAGGAATTGGCCGAGTCTCCCACAGTCCAATTTTAGTTTAGGGTGCTGCGTCTTTGTCATCCTCGCCTCTAAACTGGAGAGCTGTCCTTGATTCCTTTTTTTCTCTCACACCCACACTCATTTCCTCAGTAATTCCGTCTGCTGTCTCCAAAATCTATTCAGAATCCACACAGTCTGAGGCCCCAACCTTGAGCCAGTGCAGACATCTTCCCCTTACAGAGATCTGGGAACATCTCAAGCAGATCAAGTCCGTCCTCCACCTCCCACTTCACTCAGAGTAAAAGCAAAGTCCTCCACGGGGCCCACAAGGCTCTGCCCACTCTGCCCCATCATTTTTCTGCCTTTGTTTCCTCCCCCATCACCCTCCATTGTTGCTCCAGCAGCAAGGGGATCTTTGCTTTTCCGAGAACACACAGGCATCTTCCAGCCTCAGGACCTTTGCACTGCTGTTCCCTCACCCTGGAATGCTCTTCTTTCAAGTGTTCCCAGGGCGGTGACGTCTCAACTTACATCATATGTCATCCCTTCTGCAGAGAAGCATCCCCTGACCACCATCGCATCACTGTATTGTAGCTGGAATTATCTCCATGATTTCTTCACTCTGATATTGCCTGTGCCCGCCATCAGAATGTCAATGCCACATGAGCCCCGATTTTTGTCTGCCTCATTTACTGCTGTGGGGTTTAGCATAAATAAAACACATTTCCCTTCGCCTCTTCTGCCGCCACCATCTTCGCTGCTTTTCCTACAAATTCCTTTCTTTAAAAAGAAAAAGTCTGCAAAACAGCTCTTAGGGTAATGGCAGGCCAGAGGGCGTCAGTCTGCAGCCGGTGCGGGTACCAGGGTCCGGGCGACTGTGGGCGCCCCAGGGCCGCCAGTGGAGCCGCTAGTGTCCAGCCCGTCCCGCTGGGGTGACGAGCGCTCGGAGCGGCTGGAGCTGCCGTCCAAGCCAGGGGGCAGCCAGCGGTTCAGGCCTCCCGAAGCCCCCGCGGGGCTCCCGGAGCCCTGGGAGGCGTCCTGCCCTCTGCGGCAGGGGCGGCGGCCGCAGCAGACCAGGCGCAGGAGAGCGTAGCGCAGGTCGCGGTTGGTGAGCGTGTAAATGATGGGGTTCAGAAGCGAGTTGGCCATGGCCAGGCCCAGGAAGGGGTCGGCCTGCAAGAGCACGGGGCAGGCGCGCGCCGGGCACGCCACGTCGAGCAAGAGCAGCAGGAAGAGGGGGCCCCAACACACCACGAAGGCCAGGAGCACCACGCTGAGCGTGCGCAGCAGCGCCAGCGAGCGCGGCGTGCGGCGTGCCCGGCTGGACGCGCCCCCAGCAGCCCCAGGGCGCTCCCGCAGGCGCCGCGCGTTGGCGCGCACCTGGCAGTAGATGTGCGCGTAGAGCGCGCAGATGGTGGCCAGGATGCCGAGGAAGGCGAGCACGCAGAAGAGCACGTAGGCCTTGGCATAGAGCGGCAGGACCGTGGAGCAGGTGTCCAGCCGGCCCAGGCAATTCCAGCCGAGCGCCGGCAGTAGTCCGAGGAGCAGCGACACGCCCCAGGCGGCCGCCGCCATGGCCAGCGTGCGTCCCCGACGCGCGGCGGGCGCGGGGCCCCGGCGGGCCATGGTGAGGCGGCGCTCCAGCGCGATGGCCAGGAGGCTCAGCACGGAGGCGGCGAGCGCCACGAAGACGCCACCTTCACGGGCGAACCAGAGCGCGGGCGACAGGCGCAGCGTGAGAGGCCCCGACAGCAGGATGTTGGCGGCATAGGCCGCGCCCGCCAGCAGGTCGGACAGCGTGAGGCTGCCCAGGAGCAGGAACATGGGCGCGTGGAAGCGCGGGTGGCGGCCAAGCACGAACAGCACCGCCAAGTTCTCGAGCACGATGAGGGCACACACCGCCAGGCACACGACGGCGTCGGCTCGCAGCCCCGCGCCGGGCTGGTAGCGGGCACCGCGAAGCTTGCCGGTGTAGTTGTAATGCAAGACGATGACCTCGCTCACCGGCGCCGGCCGCAGCAGCCCCGGCTCCATGGGCCGCTTGCCCCAAGGCTGCGGAGAGGTAGGGTGCGAGTATCAGGCCTGCGGAGGCGGCCCGGCGGGGCGGGGCCTCGCAGCCCTGGGAAAGGGGCCCTCACCCCCTACCCACCACTCCACACTAACCCGGGGGCCCAAAGGGAGTTAGGGATGGAAAGGAGGTGGCCATGGAGACAGGCTGACACAAAGCCATGCAAATAATATCACGAGGGGACATAGTGACAGAACCGCGCAGGAAATGGACACTAGTAAGGTACGTATAATGAGGGATATCTAGGGGCAGATTCAATCATAAGCAGACAGGGACGCACGCACGAATACAGTGACACGCTGGCAAGACATGTACACACAGTCACAAAATAAGGCAAAAATACACAGTCACACTCCATGAGGGAAACAAGAAAATATATTCACACATGAGCAGAGCGACACAGGCACACACAGGAACCCAAATTTAGCCCCTGAGAGGGCTTCGCCCAGTCGTTCAGGCCACGAATTTCACAACCTCCACCCACAGCCAGCCTGGAGTCCAGAGCCTCACAATCTAGCTGCCTCGCCGCACGCAGAGCTTTGTGCGCAGCACACACTCCTTCATCCACCGCAAAAAAAAAAACAAAAAAAACAAAAAAAACCGTGAGAAAGCTATCTGTCCTCCCGTTTTACAGAGGCAGAGCCTGAGGGCAGCAGACAGGATGCAGATCGCACAGACAGGCTTTTGCAGAAGGGCACACGTGTCATTAGAGTGTAATAGTACTTCCCGTCCAAGGCTTCACCCTCTAATACCCCCCAGCAGCTCTCCCCTCAGTCCCAGTTTACAGACTGGAAGCTGCGACTGGAAGCCGACACGAAGGTTTTCATGTTTCAACACACATACAGCTACTTAGAAATGGTTACACGGTCGCGCGAGTCCCACTTAATGAGAAAACCGAGGCCTGGGAAGGGGAACGGACTTCTTTGCCCAGGGCGGGAACAAATGCATCCCGGACGGCATCGGTGCCCTCAGGGAACCATGAGCAAATACAGACCCAGGGAGTCCCGGACTCAGCCGCGCTGCGGGGAAGGAGGCATCAGATACATGCAGACACGGGTGACGCTCGGATGGGGACACCGAGCACAGGCTCACAGCCTCTGCGTCTCCTGCCTTGCCTCGAATTTCCTGGAAACAGGACTGAAGTAGCGAAACTTGCAGTGTAGCCGGGAGAGGGCGAGGCCAGGGGATTCCAGGCGCGCCTACCCCCAACCTCGGCCCCGGCATCCAGCCCGGGAGTCGCCGCCTTCCCTCCCAACCCCCCCCGCCCCCTGAGGCTTCCTGGGGAAACCCAAACAAGGGGACCGGGGTAGCGGCAGGGCAACCCCCTGCGGGCCGGGCTGAGCCCCGCGCACCTGGAGACCCGGTGCAGTACACTCACCCCTGCGCCCTGGTCGTGCGCCCCCGGCAGTCGCGCTGCCGGGATCAGTGGGAACGGACGCGGCTCGGCGTGGGGGGCGGGGGTGAGACGGGCGGGGCTGGAGCCGGCAGGCGAGGGGGAGGAGGAGGGCCCACAACGTGGACCTCTGGCGGTCGCCAGCAGTCGCCCCCTCCCCTTGGGGCCCGGGCACCCAGCCCATGGCTGCCAGCCTGTGCCACCCGCCGCGGCACCGGAGCGCGCCCCGTCGGCGACTGGCACCGGCGAGCCCTTGGCTCCCCCCTCCGGGCCTGAACTGCTCTCCCAGGGACGCTCCGTCGCTGTGGGAGGACCCGGAGAAGCGGGAAGGGGAGGTCCTCAGCAGGGGCGGCCTCAGCCTGAGCCCCCGGCTGCACCTTCTCCCCCCCCCCCCCCCCCCGCCTAGGGGTCCCTTCTGTCCTCTGGGGCCTGGACACTGGTCCCTGCCCACTTCCCGCCTACCTTCCAGCTGAGCCTCCGGGCTGCACCCCAAGAACGACCCGTCGGCGACGGACCCGGCAGCGCAGGTTAGGAGGGGTCTCCAGCAGGGCGGCGATAGCCTCAGTCCCCTTAACCCGGCAGTTACATCTGGGTGGCTCCGGGGCGCAGGCCCCTCTCCATTCCCCCCACACACACACACACCCAGCTTAGAGGGATTTGGGGAGGAGCCGGTGAGGGCAGGATTCTGGTGGGAACCTCCTTCCCCCCAGATGAGGAAGATCTGGCTCCTATGCGCTCCTGGCTCCCCCTACCCCATCTCGCTCCCAAGGTGATTTACTCCTTTAACAGGTTTCTGGGCTGTGTCCCCACCAGTCAGCCCCTACAGAGGCAGGGGTTTGCATCTGTCCTGGGTGCAGCGGGGACACAGCCCAGGCCCAATAATTTATCTGCTGAGTGAGTGAATGAATGAATGAATGAATGAACCCTCACTTTCTGTGTGTGTATCTCTTTCATCTGGTCTCTAGGGGTCTGTCTCTCTTTTCCGTCTCTCTTGTGTCTCTCTCAGTCGTTAGCTGTGTCTTTGTCTATGTCGTTCTCCCACGCCTCTCCCAGGCCTCAGCTCTTCCAACGGGCCAGTCCCAGCTGGCCCCACACCCCCACTCCCAGTTCCCAGGAGTTTCCTGGCCAGGCCCAGCTCCCCCACCCTCAGACCAGAGGTTCCAGCCAGGAAGGGGGGCTGGGCCTGGTGGCTGTCCTTTGACTCAGCCGCGGGTGGCATGAGGGTGTCCCAGGGGCCATGAGGGGAGGATTGGGGGGGTGCCCCAGGTGAGGGATTGCGAGGGGTACCCAGGCCTGGTCATATCCCCATGTAGCCCCTTAGGGATACCTGAGGCTTCTACTCCCGATGTTCCTTGGGGAGACAGAACCGAAGACACACACGGGGTAGTGCAGCCAGTGGGGCCGGAGTGGGGGGATAGGGAACGCTTGGGTGGTGCTCCACAACTTTGCCTTCCAAGCTGGCAGGGATGAGCCCTGAAGATCCCCCCAATGTGGTGGGGCCACCCAGGTGCTGGATAAATGACCCCCTTCTGGGAAAGGGAAGCCACACCCCTCATGGGAAGGTAGCCTTTTCACACCTCCCTGGGCTCTATACTATCCAGGGCCCTCCAACCGACACCGCCCCCCCGCCACCTCCTAGTACCTCTTTTCTATAGACTGGGACCCTGACTTCTCCAGCAGATGTCAGGAGCCTGGATGTCTCTGTACCTCCACCCCATCCACCGTTCCACACCTGTGGCCACAGTTCTTAATACTCAGATCGGGTCCCGCTCCTGCTCTAAATTCTCCCATGGCTCCCTAGGTGACTCAAAGTAACTGCCAAAACCCTCACCACCATCCACGTGGCTCTGCTTGGTGTCTCCTTACGTACTTCACTGGTATCCCTGCCTCCAGCCATCCACTGCCCTCCAGCCCCACTGGCCTCCTCCCAATTCCTCACACAGTTCAGGACCTTTGCACTTGGGGGTAGGTCTGCCTGGAACACCCTTCCCCCAACCCTTCCCACGGGAAGGGTCCTCAGAGAGGTCTTCCTTTTTTTCTTCTTCTTCTTTTTTTTAAGATTTTATTTATTTGACAGAGAGAGACACAGTGAGAGAGGGAACACAAGCAGGGGGAGTGGAAGAGGGAGAAGCAGGTTTCCCACTGAACAGGGAGCCTAATGCGGGGCTCAATCCCAGGACCCTGGGATATTGACCTGAGCGGAAGGCAGACGCTTAACAACTGAGCCACCCAGGCGCCCCCAGAGCGGTCTTCCTTGATCTTTCTCCCTCCTCCCCAATCTCACATGGCCTTTGGCACCATCTGAAATTACCTTGATTATTTATTTATTCATGTGGCCTATTGTGTCTTTGCCCTAGACCCCCAGATCCAGGAAGGCAGAGACCCTGTCTGTTCCTCTGCCCCGATGTAATTTAAATGTAAAGGGTTCAGAGTCTGTTGCCAGGCTCAGCTACTCTGTAGTCTAGGACCATGGGCAAATGATGCCCCCCTCTGAGCCTCAGTGGCCTCATCTGTGAAATGGAGTTATTAACAGTGTCCGGTCTGAGGGATATTGTTGAGGATGAAAGGTATGATTAGAACAGAACCAGAACCAAAAAGAAAAAAGAAAAAGAACAGAGCCAGGACATACAGTGAGAGCTCAATAAATGTTGGGTAGTATTGGTCACCACTGTATCCCTGAGGAGGAATTAGGAGGGAACTCAGCTCAAGCCCCATGGGCCTCAAGCACCCCCCAACGCATCCCCCTGCCCCCTCCCCGCCCCTTTTTTTTTTTTTCCCCGCCCCCCACCATCCCCCAGTCAAGCCTGGTCTCTTCCCCAGGGAAGGGCAGCTCCTGCCACGGCCCGCCCACCCGATGCATGCCTGGGCGGGCGCACCCACCAAGCAGGTTCTGCTCCCAGGGCCCTCACACAGGGGCTGCCCCGCCCGGTCTGCACCCGCTCTCAGAGCAGAGTCAGCGCCTGCAAGAGGACAAAAACGCCTAACAAGGATAGACCTTGTTAGGTCAGACCCCCCACCACCACCACCTAGAGGGTTGGAGGACCACAGCAGGTGTGGGGATGGGGGGGTTCCATTCCACTCTCTCCACCCCCTTTGGACCAACCATGAGGCATGAATGTGGCTGGCAGAGAGGTGCAAACTGACCACCTTCCCCCTGGCCAGAGACCAGAGCAGTCACGGTTTGGGGGATCTCAAAGTAGAGGCCCAAGGGCCAAGGGTACCCCACAACCCCAGGCCTGTTTGCTTAGCTCAGAGGCCTCCCATTCAAACAACCGGCTGACCTGGCCAGAAACACTGTACTTTAGTTGGTAAATTTGTTGCTCTCAGCGGTACAGGTCAATAACTCTGGGACTATTTATATGCTAGTGTTGAACCAATAAGTACGTATGGTAGATACTGACAGCCAGGTTTCACTCCATTGCAGAAGGAAGTTGCAAATGACCAAGGTGGGAGTGCCTGGCGGGCTCAGGCGATGGAGCGGTGGGGCGTACCAACCCTTGATCTCAGGGCTGTAGATTTGAGCCCCATGTTGGGTGTAGACATTACTCAAAAATAAAATCTTTTTTAAAAAAAGCAATGTGGTGCCGGACTGTGGTTAGCAGTATGACACGTTTATTTTAGTAGATATAAGGGATTGCCTGGGTGGCTCAGTTGGTTAAGGGTCTACCCTTGGCTCAGGTCATGATCCTGCGGTCCTGGGATTGAGCCCCACATTGGGCTCCTTGTCAGGACACGAGCCTGCTTCTCCCTCTGCCTGTTGCTCCCCCTGCTTGTACACTCTTTCTCTCTCTCTGACAAATAAATAAAATCTTTTTTTAAAAAAGATTTTATTTATTTATTTGACAGAGAGAGAGACAGCCAGTGAGAGGGGGAACACAAGCAGGGGGAGTGGGAGAGGAAGAAGCAGGCTCCCAGCGGAGGAGCCTGATGTGGGGCTCGATCCCAGAACGCCAGGATCACGCCCTGAGCCGAAGGCAGACGCTTAACGACTGAGCCACCCAGGCGCCCCAAGAAAATCTTTTTTAAAAAGACAGATATGAAAATACCATTTTCCAACACAGGGTCCCAGGGCTGGAGAAATGGCTGATTCTAGGGCTATCGCAGAGAAAATACTAAACCAACCTGGAGACTTTTCCAGTGCCATAGAGTGCTTAAAACGAGCCGAAAGGACACAGGAGCCAACCTGAAAGAACTTCCCTTGGCCAAAGCTGAAACAATCTGAGAACAAATTGAATAACCATAATATTGGATTATAACCCAAATGATGAAATAAATGTCCACAAGTCCATACTGAGTAAAAATACATGATTAAATCCATTTAAAAATGGAGGAGAAGGGACAAATCTCCCTGACAGAAGACTTTCAGTTAATAAATGTAGAATGAGGGATGCCCGGGTGGCTCAGCCGGTTAAGCGTCTGACTCTTGGTTTTGGCTCAGGTCGTGATCTCAGGGTCATAAGATCGAGCTGCGCATGGGCTCCATGCTCAGAGTCTGCTGGAGAGTCTCTCTCTCTCTCCTTCCCCCTCTAACCCTCCCCCACTGGGCCCACACTCTCTCTCTCTCAAATAAATAAATAATATCTTTAAAAAAATAAATGTAGAATGAACGATAAAAATAGAAACTAGCCATTAGAATACCAGGTAATGATGCTGCAGGCAGAATCCACTGATGGTTGAGAAATTTAATGGATAAAACTTTAAGGAGAGGGGCGCCTGGGTGGCGCAGTTGTTGAGCGTCTGCCTTCAGCTCAGGGCGTGATCCCGGTGTTTGGGATCGAGCCCCACATCAGGCTCCTCCGCTGGGAGCCTGCTTCTTCCTCCCACTCCCCCTGCTTGTGTTCCCTGTCTCACTGGCTATCTCTCTCTCTGTCAAATAAATAAATAAATAAAATCTTAAAAAAAAAAAAAAACTTTAAGGAGAAACAGGACATTTGCATAGCCTCAAATTTCTACCCCTAAATATTCTTTAATCACCTTGATGTCTTATGAGGTGCCTGGCTGGCTCAGTCGTAGAGCATGTGACTCTTGATCTCGGGGTTTCGACGAGCCCCACATTGGTGGCCTTAATCTTTCTCTACAAATTCTTGATACTCCTTTCCATAAAGAATGGAGCTAAGTTGCCCCCTCCTTGAGGGGGAATGGACTTGGTGCCTTGCTTCTCAGGACTAGAGTACAGCAAAAATCTGCACACAGGGGTTCATAGCAGCTTTAGTCATAATTGCTAAAAGTTGGAAGCAACCAAGGTGCCCTTCAGTAGGGGAACGGATAAACCGTGGGACATCCACACCCGGGAATCTTATTCAGCGCCAAAAAGAAAGGAGCTAGCAAGCCATGAAAAGGCAGGAGGAAACTTAAATGCATATCACTAAGTAAAAGAAGCCAGTCAGACAAGGCTACATGCGGGGCGCCTGGGTAGCTCCGTCAGTTGAGCACTCGACTCTTGGATTCCGCTCAGGTCATGATCTTAGGGTCCTGGGATCGAGCCCCACATCGGGGCTCTGCACTCAGTGCAGAGTCTGCTGGAGATTCTCTCTCTCTCCTTCTCCCTCTGCTCCTCCCTCTGTTCTCTCTTTCTCACTCTCTCTCTCAAATAAATAAATAAAATCTTTTTTCGTGAGTAAAGCAACAGAAGTTTATGAATCAGGGGCGCCTGGGTGGCGCAGTCGTTAAGCGTCTGCCTTCGGCTCAGGGCGTGATCCCGGCGTTCTGGGATCGAGCCCCACATCAGGCTTCTCTGTGGGAAGCCTGCTTCTTCCTCTCCCACTCCCCCTGCTTGTGTTCCCTCTCTCGCTGGCTGTCTCTGTCAAGTAAATAAATAAAATCTTTAAAAAAAAAAAAAAGAAGTTTATGAATCAAGGATACAGAAAAAGCTCTTAGGAGTGAGAGGGGTCCCTACAGGGTTGCCCTAAATAAATAAAATCTTAAAAAAAAAAGGCTACATGCTGTTTGATTGCAGCTCTATGATATTCTGGAAGAGCCCAAAGTGTGGAGACAGTAGAGAGCTCAGGGGTTGTCAGGGGTTAAGGGGTGGAGGACGACTAGGTGGGGCGCAGAGGATTTTTATGTCAGTGATGGTGGATACGTATCATTGTACGTTGGTCCAAACCCATAGAATGTACAACCCCAAGAGTGAAGCCTAATGTCAGCTGTGGACCCTGGGTGATAATGACGTGTCGTGTCAGGTTCACTGGCACTACCGAGTGTGGCACTGCGATGTGGGGTGTTCACAGTGGGGGAAGTTGTGGGGCCAGCAGGGTGTATATGGGGACTCAGTACTTTCCACTTAATTTCAGAGCAATACAACCGCTCTGCAAAATAAGTTTATTAAGTTTTCAAAACACATACGCCATTTTAAGTGGACAGATGCTCCCAGGCCACGCTATCTGGTGACTTTGGACATACGGATGGCCAGCCTGGCCTCTGAAGGTGTTTGAGATTGGGGCTCCTGGCTGAGTTGCCAGGGATGTGGACTTGGGGGCAGACCAATGGCAGGGCAATTTCCAGTTTCCTAAACCTCTCTGCAGTTCAGTTCCTCACCTGAAAATAGGGACACACAGTGCCCTCTCCCCGTTAGGGCCTCAGCTTTTGGTGGGGGGACCAAAAAACCCATATACAAGTCAATAAGGGAATTCCACATAGTGATGTGTGCTATTAACCAATAAAATATCATGGTGTGACAGGAGAGTGACTGGGGACCATTTCAGATCCAGAGAGCCGGGCATCCCTCCTTGAGGAGGTGAAGGGAGCTGAGGTCAACGGAAAGGGGTTCCTGGCAGAGGACTCATCATGAGCAAAGGCCTAGCATACTCTTTTTATTTTTTAAAACTGAGGGGATATTCACATAACATAAAGTTAGCCATTTTAAAGGAACAATTCAGTGATTTCAGGTACATTCACAATGGTTTGCAACAGCCACCTCTGTCTAGTTTTAAGACAGTTCAAAAAGAAAAGAAAAAAAAAGACATTTCGTCACCGCAGAAGGAAACCACACCCGTGAAGCAGCCACTCCTAATTGCCCCCTCCCCGGACACTTCATGTAAATGGCATCAGACAATCCACGACCTGTTGTATCTGACTTCTTTCACTTGGCATCATGTTTTCAGGGTTCTTCCAGCTGTTGAAGGCATGGGGGGGTCCATTTCTTTTTATGACTAAATAGTATTTTATTGTACTCCTGGACTTCTTAAAGGTTCTAAAAGTCTCCGAGAAGAGACTTTTGGTTGGCGGGGAAAGGGAGGAGAAGGCAGCCTGGTGGTGGGGCATCACCCTGTCCCAAGGTGATGGGCAGGACTTGGGCGGAGCCACACACCGCTCTCTCCTCACCTGCTCACCCCAGGCCTGGCCACCTGCCCCGGGGGAAAAGCTGACCTCATCCTCCCTGGCCTGTGTCCCCAGTTACAGCTCGGGTTAAACTCAGGCCAAGGACTTTAAAATCTGTTCATGTGGGTGTGGGCCAAGTCCTCGGGGAGACAGGAGGAGGCAGGCCTTGATCTTTTCCCCAGGCCGCCCCTCTAGGTACCCTCCTCCCTGCACCTCTCATTTCCCAAGCCGTAGGCTTGGAAACTCCGAGTCAGCACCTCCTCTCTCTTGCCCCCTCACACTTAGACATTCATTTTACAGACTAGGCAGAAGGGAAGAGGAAAGAACAGCTGGGCAGAGGCAGTCGATCAGCACAGGCAAAGAATGTGTGTGCAAAAGAAAAGGAAGTGAGGTCAGTTGGGCAGGAGCTTAGCTTAGGGGGAGGAAAGAACGGGGGATGGGGGTGGGTTGGGTGTGCGGCAAGGGTCAGATCTGGAGGGGCCTGAAATGCCAAGCGTCTGCTCTCTGACCATCACCTCACTACATGACTTGCCAAAACTCTCTGATCTCAGTCTCCCCCTCGGTAAACTGGGGTCTTTCACACACTGATCTCGCGAATACGGGTGCAGTCATTGGTGCCGTGTGTTAACACCTCTCCTGACAGAGCAAACCACTCTATAAATGTCAGATACTATGTTTTAACCACCTTAGTGAGACACGATTTGCCTACCATACAATTCACCCACTTAAAGTGTGGATTTTAGATTTCGATGGTTCTTGGTGGATTCACAGACTGTGTCACCAATCACCATGTCTAATTTTAGAACACTGCATCACTCAGAAAGGAAACTCCATACCACTGGCCATCACCCTCATTTCTCCCCTCCTTCCAGCCCCTGGAAACCACTCATCTACTTTCTGTCTCTATGGATTTGTCTTTTCTTGACGTTTCATAGGCACGGAAGCACGCAGTCTGGCTTCTTTTACTCAGCCAAGCGTTTTCAAGACCCAGCCGAGTCATAGCATGAATCTGTACGTCATTCCTTTTTACGGCGGAATAAGATGTCCTGGTGTGGATATACCACGTTGCACTTTTCCATCCGTCAGCTCGTGGGCACTTGGGTTGTTTCTCCTTTTTTGGCTAGCTAGCAAAACGCGGCTATGAGCCTTCGTGTGTAGGCTTTTTGTCCGGATGTATCTTTTTATTTCTCCTGGGTATATGCCCACGAGTGGAATTGCTGGGTCATACGGTAACTCTTTGTTTAACATTTTGAGGAACTGCCAGACTGTTTTCCAAACCCATTGTGCCATTTTGCATTCCCAGCTGCAATGTATAAGGGTTCTGATTTCCCCACATCCTCCTGATGCTTGTTATTATCCTTTATTATGATAGCCGTCCGGATGAGGGTGAAGTGGCATCCGATCGTGGTTTTGATAGTTATTACTTTTTGTTACTGTTTTTATTGATTCACTCTTTACACCACAGTCCACCCTTCTGTTCACAACCTTCCATTACTCCTTGGTGCCCTTTGAAGAAAGTTCAAAGAGTCTTGGCCATTGGCATTGTCTCTCCCCCCCGCCCCTGCTTCACCCCATAACACAGTTCCTGCCTTGGAATCTCCAAATCTGGCAACTGCTCTTCGTGGTCAAAGAGAGGCAGGCTTTGGGGTCAGGCAAATAGGGGTTGGAATCCTGGCTCTGATGATCTTGGGTGGATGGATTCACCTCCGTGAGCCTCAGTTTGCCCATCAGTTAAATGGGAATCAGATTATTCCCCCTCTCATAGGGTTCAATGAACCAGTTCATGTCAACTCTTTTTTTTTTTTTAAGATTTTATTTTTTTAAGTACTCTACACCCAACATCGAGCTGGAACTCACAACCCCAAGGTCAAGAGTCGCACACTCCACCGCCTGAGCCAGCCAGATGCCCCTCATGTCAACTCTTCAGTGCAATGTCTAGCATTGAGTAGGGGCTGTATTGATCAGGATTTGCTTAGTTGGAAGTTCCAGAAAAACAAAACAAAACTACATTCAGCTGAAAAACAACTCAAACTCGTGAGAGGAAAAAGGAGAAATGAATTGGCTCCTGTACCTGAAAAGCTAGGGGTCTAGGAGTTGCACTGACTTCAGGCATAGCTGGCTCAAGAAACTATGATAGAGCCACTAGGAATCTAACTTGCTGTCTCCGGGCTCAGCTGGGCTTTCGTCTCATCAGGCTCCCCTTCGGGTGGCAGAGATCCTATCTGGCAGTTATAGATCCATGGTTTCCACTCAGCAGCTGCTTGGAGAGAGAGATTGAGCTGGGCCCAAGGTTTCCACAGATGTCCTAGTACTACATTATCATCGGTCCTATAGGATCACATGACACAACCAAACCAATCACAGGGCCTAGGGGATGGACTGCTCTGATTGGCTGGGTGGGAGAGGCAGTCATCCCAGATTTGTCTGCCCACCTCCTTCTGAGCCAGTATGAGTCCTCAAGCCTTGGTAGGTTGTGTTTCAGGCGTGTGAGATGGGAAGGCATGGAGCGTTGGAAAGGTCAGGAGGAACATTCGTGGAGACCAGTTTGGGCCAGTTGAGTCTGAGATGCCTCCCAGACATCACATGGTGCCCCTGAGTCATCAGCTGGGTAGGAGACACCATCCGTGGGGTGTCCTGATGGCTCACATTCCTTTTATTGCTTTTATGGAAAGGTAATTTCATTTCCCTTTGTGGGATACAATTGGAAAGTGTAATTGTCATGGCGTATAATTTTTCCACCTGGAGATAATTGCCTCTTTCTTTCTTTCTTTCTTTCCTTTCTTTCCTTTCTTTCCTTCTTCTTAGAAGTTCTGGCAGCCCATCTCAATTCAGCTTTCCAAATGATCACATGGTCCAGATAATGTATTGGGAGCATTCTCTTTTCTTCCTGCTGGGCAGTTTCTCCTGCCACCATCCTGGGAATTATCTTCAATTCCCATATTGGGACACCTGTTTCCTCTATCTCATGTGTTCCTTTTTGCTGTTGTTGTTGTTGTTGGTTCGCCCCCTTGTTTTGGTGGGGTGCATCCTGCATTAGCTTTCCAAGAACAGAAGAGCACGGGAGATAACATTTTTGAGCCCCTCTGTGTTTTGAAATGTCTTTGCCTGCTCCTCACACTTGATCACTATTTGGCTGAAAATAGCAGTCTGGGTTAAGTCCCTTTCTGTCAGAATTTTGAGCCACAGATCCACTGTCTCTTTATTTCCAGTGTCATTGAATTTGCTGTTTGTGCTGCCAGGAATGCACTCCCTTCCTCCTCATCCGTTCAATCCAATGATGGACATTTCGATGGTAAACCAATAGCTCTTGACTGAAAAACTCATCCAATTCCGTGACTGCCTTGACTAATTCTGGTCGTCGGAATGCAAGTGGAAGTGGAATCACTTCTCTATGTCAGTCACTTCTGAGCAGAGGCATCGAAAAGCCCACATGTGCTTCTCCAGTCTCCCTCTTGTAGCTCTGAGGCAGCTGAGGCACTGAGTCCAACATGGCGGCTGCCTCATCAGCCTGGGCCTCTGCCTGACTATGTGGAGCTGAGCCCCTGCCAGCTCATATAGGGTGAGTAACTCGAGGGAGAAATAAACTTTGGTTGTGTTAAACTACTGTGCTTTGGACTTCTTTGTTCCTGCAGCAAAACTTGACTTACACTAATACAGAGTCCAACTTGAGTGTGGCTTCCTCAGAGACGTCCTCCTGGGTCACAGCCGCTAAACTACGATTACTTCCCCCAGTATCAGCTTGTATTGTCCAAGGTGACCCTTACTGCTATCATAACTATGAAATTGATTGTGTAATGAGTTCAGCTTCAATCTCCCACAGCCCCCCTCCAAGACCCCAAGAGGAGAGAGTGGTATTTGGGTCACTTACCCAGTGCTGCAGCCTTGAACCCAAGACAGAGCCTGACCCACAGCAGATGCTCAGGATACATTTGTCAAATGAAATAAGAGTTTTACATCCTTTCAGCCAGACAGGCAGCAACGAACGGAGTTTATTCCTACCATGTTTTCTCACACAACTCTTCATGTAAGAGAGGCGTGAAAGGCAGCACAGGATGGCCTCAAGGAGGCAAGGAAGTTTGACAAGGAGCGTGATTGATGGTGAGAAAGCATCTGTCTGCGAATTCAGTTTTCTTCCAGAATGTGTCATTTATTCTAGCAACTGCTCAGCCTGGGAGGGATTTCCAGGCCATGATGTATTTCAGTAAGGGGCATGGGAACAGGGTGGAGAGTCACAGAGGCATTCTTGGAATGCTGAGAGACCCAGGAGGAAATTCATGCAGCGATGGCAAGATGCAGTCACCAGCAGACAATCCTACCTTATCGGATTCCACTCAAGTGCGGTTTTGAGTCCATGCCCTCACGTTGCTGTGTTCCTTTGCCTTTGCTAAGTTGTCACTGATACACAACAAACCGCTTGTGTTGCTGGTGTTTCAGTTTCTCCACGTTGCTTTTGGGTTGCTTATTGGGTTGCTTTCTATGTTTTAAATGCAATGGAGGGGCGCCCGGGTGGCTCAGTCGGTTAAGCATCTGGCTTCGGCTCTGGTCATGATCCCAGGGTCCTGAGATCGAGCCCTGCATTGGGCTCCCTGTTCATGGTGACTCTGAAGATTATCCCTGGAGATAGTAGGAGCTCCCCTGCTGTAAGACCTCTATATCTGAGGCTCTCTTTCCTCAGCTGTAAAAGGAGGATAATAAGTGTGCCTACCTTATAGGGTAGTGCTGGGTGTTAAGTGCTTAAGACAGGTCAAGTCAGGGGGCAACTGGGTGGCTCCATAGGTTAAGTGTCCAACTCTTGATTTTGGCTCAGATTGTGATCTCAGGGTCATGAGATTGAGCCCCAAGGTGGCTCCGTGCTCAGCAGGGAGTCAGCTTGAGATCCTCTCTCTCTCCCTCTGCCCACCCCACTCCCACCTCTTGCTTGGTCTCTAAAATAAATAAATAAATAAATAAATCTTAAAAAAAAAAAAAAGGTAAAGTCAGTAGGAAACTGATCTGGAGCCCTGGAGAAGCCAGCTGTGGAGACTCCGAAACAACTGGGAGGAGCTTTGAGGATGGCTAAATTCTATGATCAGTTAGTCATTCAACAAACAGTTATTGTGCATCAGTCGTGTCCCAACACAAGAGACACAGGGAGTGGGGGTTTTCTGTTGCCATCGCTAGCTCTAGGTTCAGGCGTGTTGCAAGGGATGATTGATGTTTTTGAGAGAATAATGAAGTCAGGAGAGTTGGAGCTCTTGTCTTTGTGGGTTTTGCTCTCACAGGGGCACCAGGATTCACAGGCAATGATACAGTTGATGAGGAATTATTACAGCTGTGGTCAGGGGGAGGCTGAGAACAGATAAAGGGCTTAGCCTGGGGTGCTTGGGTGGCTCAGTGGGTTAAGCGTCTGCCTTCAGCTCAGGTCATGATCTCAGGGTCCTGGGATTGAGCCCCGTGTGTGTGTGTGGGGTCCCTGCTCAGTGAGGAGTCTGCTTGTTCCTTTCCCTCTTTCCCTCCCCACTCCCAGCCCCTGTGCTTCCCCCCTTTCTCAAATAAATAAATAAAATCTTTTTAAAAAATGGGGAGGTCCTAGCCCCGTGGAGGTCAGGACAGACCTCAGGGCAGATGATGGGCAAGCCAAGGCCTGAAGGGGAGGAGGCGATATTAGTTTCCCACAGCTGCCGGAATAAATTACAACAAAGGGGTGGCTTGAAACGGAAACAGATTCTCTTACAGTTCTGGGAGCCAGAAGTCCAAATTCAAGGTGTCAGCATGGCCACGCTCTCTCCAAAGGTGTCAGGAGAGAGGAGAGACTCCTTCCTTGCCTCTTTCTAGCATCTGGTGGTAACTGACATCTTTGTTTTGTAGGTGAACAACTCCAGTCT
Source organism: Ailuropoda melanoleuca (assembly GCF_002007445.2). NCBI lineage: Eukaryota > Metazoa > Chordata > Mammalia > Carnivora > Ursidae > Ailuropoda > Ailuropoda melanoleuca. The sequence goes on from NC_048221.1 coordinate 7,587,423, forward strand.
TTGCCTCAATGGTCACTTGGCCTTCTTCCCGGTCTCTGTGTCTCTCTGCCTTCTTTTCTTACAGGGACACTGGTCACTCGTCGTCTTGGATTCAGGGCCCACCCTAATCCAGTATGACCTCATCTTAACTTATTTCATCTACATAGACCCTTTTTCCAAATAAAGTCACAGCCGCAGGTACCTGGGGTTAGGACGTCAACATATCTTTCTGGGAGAAACAATACAGTCCAAAGGCAGGCTGGCCCGGGACAATACGGGGAATTGGGACCTGAGGTGGTGGCCACAATCAGCTCCAGACAAGTCTGGGGCACCCAGTGGGGGGTTCCTTGGGGTGGGGGTGCCTGGCCACTGGGACCTTGCAGGAGGAGGAGGGGGAGAGGAAGGGAAGAAGTTTGAAGAGCAGGGTCGGCACAGATGGAGACAGAGCGGGCGCTGAACAGCTCCAAGTGTCAACCCTGATTCAGCCAGAGGTTGTCCAGGGAGGGAAGGACCCAGGGGACCAACCGTATCTGGGATGTCACGTGTCTGGACGTGTGCCACGGTTATATTTCTTGCACTGTCCAGTACAGTAGCCACGGGCCACGTGGGGCTGGTGAGCACCTGAAATGGGCCAGTCCGAATTGAGACGTGCTATGGGTATGAAGTACACGTCGGCTTTTGAGGACGGCACCCAAAAACGTAAAATAGCTCAAGAATCATTTTTTATACTTAGTACATGCTGAAACGATAATATTTTGTGTATAGTGAGTTAAATAAAAAGTATTATTAATCGTAATTTTACCTGGGGTACCTGGCTGGCTCAGTCAGTGGAGCACGTGACTCTCCACCTCGGGGTTGTGAGTTTGAGCCCCACGTTGGGTGTAGAGTTTACTTAAAAATAAAGTTTTTAAAAATTAATTTTACCTGTTTTTTAAATTTATTTTTATTGAGCTGCGATTGACATATAACACTGTATCAGCTTCAAGTGTGCAACATGATCTGTATATATTGCAAAATAATTGCCACACTAAGCTCACTTAATGTCCTCTCACATAGTTACAAACTGTTTTTCTTATGATGAGAACTTTTTTAAAAAAATACTTTATTTATTTTTGAGAGAGCGAGCGAGAGAGCACGAGCAGGAGCAGAGGTGGAGGGAGAAACAGACTCCCTGGTGAGCAGGGAGCCTGATGCGGGACTCGATCCTGGGACCCTGGGATCAAGACCAGAGCCAAAGGCAGACACACAACTGCCTGAGCCACCCAGGGGCCCTGATGAGAACTTTTAAGATCTATTCTCTTAGGAACTTTGAAATACAAAATATGGTATTGCTAAGCACAGTCACCATGCTGTACACTACACCCCCAGGACCTAGTTATCTTTTTGTTTTTTTAAGATTTTATTTATTTATTTGAGAGAAGAGAGAGCATGAGAATGAGCATGCGGGGGGGGGGGGACGGGGTGGCAGAGGGAGAGGCAGAAGCAGGCTCCCCGCTGAGCAGGGAGCCTGATTCGGGACTGGATCCCAGGACCCTGGGATCATGACCTGAGTTGAAGGCAGATGCTTCACCAACCGAGCCACGCAGGTGCTCCAATAAAGATTATTTATTATTTTTTTAAGATTTTATTAATTTTTTAAGTAAACTCTACACCCAACGTGGGGCTCAAACTCACAACCCCAAGATCAGGAGCTGTACTTTCTACCGAGTGAGCCAGACACCCCTAAGATCTTTTCATTTTCTTTATTTATGTATTTTAAAGTTCTATTTATTTAAGTCATCTCTACACCCAGTGTGGGGTTCGAACTCATGACCATGAGATCAAGAGGCTCGAGCTCCCCCGACTGAGCCAGCCAGGTGCCCTATATTTGGCCTTTTTCTTAGATTCCACATATAAGTGAGCTCATTTGTGTTTTTCTGTGTTTCTCTGTCTGACTTATTTCACTGAGCATAACGCCCTCCAGATCCATCCATGCTGTTGTGAATGGCAGGATTTTCTTCTTTTTTGAGGCTGAGTAATATTCCACTGTATGCAGAGACACCACGTCTTCTTTATCCATCCACTAACGGACAGTTAGGTTGTTTCCAGGTGTTGACCACTGTAAGTAATGCTGCGGTGAACATGGGAGTGCGTGTATTTCTACGAGATCCTGTCTTCGTTTCCTTTGGATAAATACTGTTTCCCACAGCGGCTGCACCAACATACACTCCCGCTACCAGTGCACCAGGAATCCTTTCTCTCTACAATCTCACTAACACTGGTCATCTTTTGTATAATAGCCATTCTAACAGGTGTGAGGTGATACCTCATCGTGGTTTCGATTTGCCTTTCTCCTAATGATTAATGACGCTTCCCACCTTTTCGTATACCTGTTGGCCATTTGTACATCTTCTTCGGAAAACTGTTGAGATCCTCTGCCCATTTTTAACTACGTTGCATTTTTCTGACACAGCTACTAGAATTTTGAATATTATATCGCATGTTCTGTATCTACCGAGCAGCGCTGCTGTAGATTTTTTTGGTGTGTCAGAACTGTTCATAAGAATAACTTGACAGGGGCACTTGGGTGGGTCAGTCGGTTAAGTGTCTGACTCTTGATTTCGGCTCCAGTCATGATCTCAGGGCTGTGAGATCAAGTCCCGCCTCAGGCTCCGAGCTGGATGTGGAGCCTGCCTGGGATTATCTCTCTCCCTCTGCCCCTCCCCCTTCCTCTCTAAAAATATAAAAAATAAATAACTTGGTAAATAGGTTCTTCCAGCCGTTGGGTGGATTAGAGGCATCGGAGTTGGCAGCTGGTCGCTAGTGATGGGGGCCAGGCTGGGAGGGCAGTGGTGAATAAGAATGTCAATAGCAGGGGCACCTGTTAAGCATCTGCCTTTGACTCAGGTCATGATCTCAGGGTCCTGGGATTGAGCCCTGCATGGGGCTCCTTGCTCAGCGGGGAATCTGCTTGTCTCCCTCTCCCTCTACCCCTCCTACACCCTGGTTGTGCACTCTCTCTCTCTTTCTCTCTCTCATAAATAAAATTAAAAAAAAAAAAGGATGTCAAAAAAAAAAAAAAAGAAAGAAAAAGAATGTCACTTCACGCTGAAGTAATGGCTNGTAAAAAAAAAAAAAAAAGAAAGAAAAAGAATGTCACTTCACGCTGAAGTAATGGCTGGTGTGAGCCAGGCCCTGTTCCTAGCCTTCCGTGTATTCCTTTCATCCTTCTCCCAAACCCTAGGAATTAGGCACTGTTACTAAGCCCATTTGGCAGATGAGGAAACTGAGGTGTAGGGAGGCAGGGTCACCTGTCCAAGGGGCCTGACTGCCGCGTCTGCCTAAGTGGCCATGACTATTGTGCTGCTTCGGGAGTATGAGGACAACTGGGGGGGCGCCTGGGTGGCACAGCGGTTAAGCGTCTGCCTTCGGCTCAGGGCGTGATCCCGGCGTTATGGGATCGAGCCCCACATCAGGCTCCTCTGCTGTGAGCCTGCTTCTTCCTCTCCCACTCCCCCTGCTTGTGTTCCCTCTCTCACTGGCTGTCTCTATCTCTGTCAAATAAATAAATAAAATCTTTAAAAAAAAAAAAAAAACGAGGACAACTGGGGACAGCTGGACTCTGGTCAGGGGG
>NC_048221.1:7591637-7593548 GCF_002007445.2 Ailuropoda melanoleuca
TATATATATATATATATATATATATATATATATATATATATATACATATATATGATCAGTGTTCTGGTCTGAATGTTTGTGTCCTCCCCAAAATGCATATATTGAAACCCTAACCCCCAGTGTAATGGTACGGGAGGTGGGGTCTTTGGGAGATGATCAGGGGTTAGGAGATCAGGGAGACCATCATGAGGGTGGAGACTCCATGATGGGTTAACGCCAAGAGGAAGAGACAGGAGATCTCTCTCTCTCTCTCTCTCCCTCTTTCTCTCTCTCCCTCCCTCTCTCTCTCTCTCTGCCTGCACACACCAGAGAAAGGCTATGTGAGGACATAACCAGGAGCAGGGCCCTCACCGAGATCTCCGCTGTCCTGGCACCCTGATCTCACGCTTCCACCCTCCAGGATCATGAGAAAGAAATGTTTGTTGTTTCAGCCACCCAGTCTGCAGTATTTTTACAGCAGCCTGAGCTGACTCAATCAGGTTGTGGTAACTGCTCTGGAAAAAAAAAAATAGCAGGGAACAGGAACGGGGTCCAAAGGTGGGGGAAGGGTGGATTTTGAGCACGGTCAGCCGGCAGGGACGACATTTGAATAAATTCCTGACAGAGGTCCAGGAGGAGCCAGCCCTGCAGGTATCTCAAGGATGGGAGGGCCAGGCGTGCAGGGGGAACTGTACTAGCAAAGGTCCTGGGGTGGGCCTGCACACGTTGGGTTTGAGAAAGGAGGTTGGGTTTGAAGGGAGGTGCAGTGAGGGGAGAGCAGAGGGAGAGTCAGCAAAGTGACTCTTTTTTTTTTTTTTTTTAAGATTTTATTTATTTGACACAGAGAGGGGCAGTGAGAGAAGGAACACAAGCAGGGGGAGCGGGAGAGGGAGAAGCAGGCTTCCCGCAGAGCAGGGAGCCCGATGTGGGGTTCGATCCCAGAATGCTGGGATCATGACCTGAGCCGAAGGCAGACGCTTAACGACTGAGCCACCCAGGCGCCCTTGAAGTGACTCTTTTTGCACCCTGTTCACGTCGCACATCCCACACTCTCATCCAAATCCTCATCCTATTTTCTTCAGCTGGCTGAGGACAGTGCCCTCGGGCTGGCCACTAGAGGCCACTCTCTGCCATTCACAGGGTCACAACCACTGTCATCCACCTTTGAGATTGCGTCTTGTTTATTCTGCCCTGACTCCCTGAAATGCCATGCTAAAGCGCTTTACTCCAATGAGCTCAGCTCCTCCTCCTGACATTCCTGAGTCCAACGCATCGAAAATTTTTTACAGCTTTACTGAGTATAACTAACATGCAACAAACCACACACATTTCAAGTGTACAATCTGATGAGTTTTCACATCCTGTAACCCAGCACCACGATCAAGATACTGAACATCTCCACCATCTCAAGAGGTATATTCTAGCCCTTTTTTGTCCCTCCCTCCAGCCTCTCCCCACCCCACTCCCAGACACTCCGAAATTGATCTGCTTTCTGTTACTAGAGATGAGGCCGCATTTTCTGGAGTTTTAGGCACCTGGGACCGGGGAGTATATACTCCTCTTTTTTATCTGGCTTCTTTTCCTCCGCAGAATTATCACGAAGGTTCGTCTATGTTGCTGTAGTTGAGCCCCTTTTGCTCATGAGGGAACTGAGGCGCAGAGAGGTGTGGCTTGGGGGCGCGAGGAGGAGGCGGTGTCACACAGGTTTGGCCCCAGAGCGTCGCTCGTCCGGGGGCGCAGGCCGCCGAGGGGCGCTCTGGCGGGTGGGACGCGGCAGGTGCACACACGCGCGGGGCCGCCCCCTGGCCGGCCTTCCCCAGAGCACCGCCGGGGGCGGGCCCGGGGCGGGCCGGGGGCGGGGCTTCCCGGCTCTGGGGCCTCCGATAAGGGCCTGGGGGGGGGACTCGGGCGCGCCTGGGCGCTGCGATAGGG
>NC_048221.1:7593628-7622598 GCF_002007445.2 Ailuropoda melanoleuca
CGCCCCCCCCACCCCCCGGCGCGCCCATGAACTCCGTGTCGCCGGCCGCCGCGCAGTACCGGAGCGGGAGCCCAGAGGACGCGCGCCGCCCCGAGGGCCGCAGGCCGCGGGGCCCCCGAGTCCCGGACCCCAACGGCCTGAGGCCCTCTGGAGCCAGCGGCCCCGCTCTTGGCTCGCCCGCGGCCGCCCCTGGGGAGCCGGACGAAGTGGACAAGTTTAAGGCGAAGTTCCTGACGGCCTGGAACAACGTCAAGTACGGTGAGGAGGGGGCGGGCCCGGGGCTTGTGTTCTGAGATAGGAGCTAGTCGAGGGTTCGGCCGGGCAGGGGTTCAGAGGCTGGTGGGAGTCGAGGGGAGCCAGAACCCGGCCCTGCCAAGTATTCCACCATTTACTCTCCTCTTGTGAGTCACCTGTGGGTCCCCCGCCCTGCCCTGCCCTGGGCGGACCTGCAGCAGGTCCAAAAAGAAATGTGTTTTCAAGTCTCGGCCATTTCCGTGTGACCTTGGGCAAGGTTTTTTGCTTTTCTGTGCCTTCGTTTTTCCCTTCTGTAAAACGGATACAATAATCAGAACTGCTTTATTCATCCTGAAGTGATGGCAAACACTCACGTGGCTGTTACTAGGGTCCCTGCCTCTGAGAGGAATGTGGCATGGATTGCCCAGTGCCAGCCCTGAGATAGAACCTGGGAGGGATGGTCTCTGTTTCACAGAGTGGGGATGGGGGCCGGGGGAGGGGGTGGAAGCGCTGCTGCTGTCATAACTGTTATGTTACCTATCTGTCAAGCAAGTGCTTCATCTGGCTGGGTGCTGCCCCACGTCTCCCCAGGTTGGGCAGTCAAAAGCCGGACCAGCTTTAGCAAGATATCCAGCGTCCACCTCTGTGGCCGCCGCTACCGCTTCGAGGGCGAAGGTGAGCTGATGGCCTCAGGCCAGGGTTGAGGGTGGCCTGGTGTTCCTGGTGGCAGCTGACAAGCCTGATTTTGTAGGTGACATCCAGCGTTTCCAGCGTGACTTCGTGTCCCGCTTGTGGCTCACATACCGCCGGGACTTCCCGCCCCTCGCAGGAGGCTGTCTGACCTCGGACTGTGGCTGGGGATGTATGCTGCGCAGTGGGCAGATGATGCTGGCCCAGGGCCTGCTGCTGCATTTCCTGCCCAGAGGTGAGCAGCTGCCAAGCACAGGGCTGCAGGGTCAGAATTGTTTGTAAACTAAGCTTAAAGGTATGTGAGATTGTGTGCAAAGTACATTTTTGGGGGGAGTGAGAGTTGATAAAATAAGTTGCAGGAATGTGAAAATTGTTGGTAAACCTGGGGTCACAGGAGCATTAGAATTGTACAGGAAGCATGAGCACATGGGAACTGTGCCCCCTTGGCCCACCGGCACCCTTTGACTCTGTACTCCATCCCCACCAGACTGGACATGGGCCGAGGGCTCAGCCCCGAGCCCCTCTGAGCCATCAGGGTTGGCCTCTCCCAACCGATACCGTGGGCCTGCACGCTGGATGCCCCCGCGCTGGGCCCAGGGCACCCCTGAGCTGGAGCAGGAACGTCGGCACCGGCAGATAGTGTCCTGGTTCGCTGACCACCCCCAGGCCCCCTTTGGCCTACACCGGCTGGTGGAGCTTGGGCAGAGCTCAGGCAAGAAGGCGGGGGACTGGTATGGGCCTTCTCTGGTGGCACACATACTCAGGTGAGGGCTGCTGCAGGGGACACGGGAGCCACTGGGTTCCCCCAGGTGCTCAGGCCTTCCCTGTCACCCCCCAGGAAAGCTGTGGAGAGCTGCTCAGAGGTCACCCACCTGGTGGTGTATGTGTCTCAGGACTGCACAGGTAAGAGGCTGGAAACCAAGGTCCCAGAGTTGTCTCCCTGAGCCAGTCGCTCCCTCAGCTGCTTCTGAGGACCCGCCTTCCTCGGAGACTGAAACGAGTTCTGGGGCAGAGGAAGCCTTGGAAAGGATTCGAGGCCCACACAGTGGCCTCTGGAGCCAGTAGAGGAAACTTTAGGGGCTTCTCTACAAATGATAGAATAGAGGACGTATGGACTTCCCTCTCTCAGGTCTAATTTACTCTTACTCTGTAAACGATGCTGACATGTACAAAAGTCTGCTCTCTGCCTCACAGGATTGTCATAAGGATTGAGTCAACAATACAAGTTACACCCTTAGAGCAGTGCTTGTCACAGTGAGTGTTCACTAAATATTAGCTATTATTATTATTGTGCCCCGCTATCCTCCAATTCAGTTTCTTTCTTTCTTTTTTTTAATATTTTATTTATTTATTTGACACAGAGAGAGAGAGCTCACACAAGCAGGTGGAGCAGCAGGCAGAGGCAGAGGGAGAAGCAGGCTCCCCACTGAGCAGGGAGCCCGATGCAGGACTCGATCCCAGAACCCTGAGATCATGACCTGAGCCCAAGGCAGACACTTAACCAACTGAGCCACCTAGGTGCCCCTCCTTTTTTTTTTTTTTTTCTTGAGATTTTGTTTATTTGATCTAGAGAAAGAGAGAGCACAGGCAGGGGGAGCAGCAGGCAGAGGGAGAGGGGGAAGCAGGCTTCGTGCTGAGCAGAGTGCCTAACATGGGGCTCAATCCCAGGATCCTGGGGTCAGGACCTGAGCTGAAGGCAGACTTTTTTTTTTTTTCTTCAAGATGTTATTTATTTATTTGACAGAGATAGAGACAGCCAGCGAGAGAGGGAACCCAAGCAGGGGGAGTGGAAGAGGAAGAGGCAGGCTCCTAGCAGAGGAGCCTGATGTGGGGCTCGATCCCAGAACGCTGGGATCACGCCCTGAGCCGAAGGCAGACACTTAACGACTGTGCCACCCAGTCTGAAGGCAGACTTTTAACCGACCAAGCCACCCAGGCGCTCCCCCTCCAAATCAGTTTAGAGGGTTCGTTCATAGGAGCCTCAGTGGTTTGGTGTCAGAGAATCTACAAAACCTATACATTTTTATATAAAATTGTAGTTGTTTGAGACAATATTTGATTTTTGCAGGTGGCCACTATCTTAGTCCATTGGGGCTCCTGTACCAAAAACTCCACAGACGGGATGGCTTATAAATAACAGGAACTTGTTTCTCATAGTTCTAGGGGCTGGGAAGTCCAAGGTCAGGGCACCAGCAGATTCGGTGTCTGGTGGGGACCCACTTCCTGGTTCAGTTTGTCGTGTTCTCACATGGTGGAAGGGGCAGGCGAGCTGTCTGGTAGTAATTTTTATATAGGTCCTAATCCCACTCATGAGGATTCCACCTTCATGACCTAGTCCCCTCCCAAAGGCCCCACCTCTTAATACCATCACTTTGGGGATTAGAATTTCAGCATCTGAATGTTGGGGAGACACATGAATTCAGACCATAGCAGCTGTGTTTCCAGAAGGGTTGAATATACTTTTCTGGGAGCCAGGAAGGGGCTTACCTAGCAGTAAGGGAGGAGGTGGGGGAATGGAGACCCGCAGATTGGATTTGAGGAGGAGGGACACGCAGGGACATTCAGCTAAGGGGTAAACTGCTTGGCGCTCCCGTTTCCATATTGGCAAACTCATGCGCTGAGTAAGTAAAGTAAAGACTAATCAGGCCTGGAACTGGGGAGGTGCTCTGGGCTACGGGGAAGGCTCTCTGCCTCCTCCTGGTTTTATGTTCTCCATCTAAATCTCAAGGCCTCAGTCACCCTCTCTGTAAAGTGGGGATGTCTACACCTGCCTGGAGGCCCTGGAATCATTGGGGGGAGAGTTTGGGGTGAGTGGGGCACCAGAAAGACCACCTTTTCCGCTGATGACAGGAGTGGGGCCCTATGAGGTTGCAAAGGCACGTGGAGGGCCACAGTCCGAGGCTGGAAGGGTGAGTAAGAATGTGACCTGCTGTGTTGTCCTTGCAGTGTACAAGGCAGATGTGGCACGGCTGGTGGCCAGGCCGGACCCCACGGCTGAGTGGAAGTCCGTGGTCATCTTGGTGCCAGTGCGGCTGGGCGGCGAGACTCTCAACCCTGTGTACGTGCCCTGTGTGAAGGTAGGTTCGGCCAGGCGCCACCAAGCCTCCCCGGGGGACTGAGCAGGCGGCTTGGCTTGGGTCAGGTGTTTCTGCTTCCTTCATCTGCCCGTTATTCAGTAGTGAGGGAGCACCTCGTATGTGCCAAGCACTGTCCCAGCTGCTGGGTTTCAAAGGCACAGACGTAAATGTTCGTGCTCTCTGGGAGCGGACATCCTGCTGGGGGAAGGACAGACAGTGGATCCGGAACCAAACTGACAGCTGCGGCATTACACCTTCGATTCTAGGGGAACGAAAACTAACACTTTGAAGGGCAGGGGGAGGGGGAGAGGGTGGCTGCAGCCTAGGAAAGCCCCTCTCCAGCCAGGACGGATGGGCCAGAGTGCTCCACGCAAAAGGAATGGCAAGGCTGGAAAAAACCCTGGGGTGTTTTCACTCAGAATAAAGGCCAAAGTTCTCCCTACAGCCTGCAAGGCTTTGTACCATGCCCCTCCCTGTGCCTTGACCCCATCTGCCCCACTCTCCCTCCCACTTCTCTGCCCCGGCCACATGAACCTCCTCACTGTTCTCAGAACACACCGGCCTCAGGGCCTTTGTACTCACCCTTGCAGCTGCTTGGAGTGCTCTTTCCCCAAAGATGCACTTCTGACTCCCTCTCTGACCTCTTCCAGGTCTTCGCTGAAATGTCACCTCTCAGTGAGGCCTGACTCCCCCACTTAAAATTGCAAAGCCCTTTTCCCTTCTTTATTCTTCTCCCAGTGTTACTGCCTACTAACACGTGGCAGAACTTCACTCGTCTTGTTCCCTGTTCATCTCCTACATTGGAATGTCAGCTCCATGAGAAAGGCTGGGTTTACACACATTGGGGGTTTGCTAAGTGCTTCTCAAGGGACTGACAGCACCTGCCTGTAATACGCTCCCCACCCACTTTTCTCCCTGCAGGAGCTCCTGCGTTCAGAGCTGTGCCTGGGCATCATGGGGGGCAAGCCACGGCATTCACTGTACTTCATCGGCTACCAGGGTAGGCCCACCCATCCCACTCCATCCCGCTCCCCCCACCCTACCATTCCTCAGCCCCCCTCACGCCTCCACCCCTGCAGATGACTTCCTGCTGTACCTGGACCCCCACTACTGCCAGCCCACTGTGGATGTCAGTCAGGCTGACTTCCCCCTGGAGGTGAGCCGGATGGGACCCCTGGGGTGGGGCTGGAAGGTGGAGGCAGCTGGGGCCCTGAGCTTCCCTCATTCGTATTCCCCAGTCCTTCCATTGCACCTCACCCCGAAAGATGGCCTTTGCTAAGATGGACCCAAGCTGTACGGTGGGGTTCTATGCTGGAGACCAGAAGGAGTTTGAGACACTCTGCTCAGAGCTGACCAGGGTGAGCCAAGAGTGGTGGAGGGTGGAGGGCAAGGGGCAGTGAGGGGGTAGAAGGGGAACAGAGAAACCTCGAGTCCAGCAGACCCTGGGGAATCAAGATTATCCTGCCCACAAGCTACAAAAGCCCAGGTATGATTGAACCAAAAGGCAGGTAGGAAAGGAAAAGTTAGGGACATCATTGCTTAAAGGACAGCTGCATCTGTGAGCTCAATGGTGGAACCTGTCTCCATCTCACGCCGCTACTGTCCCATCAGGCTTCACCCTTATAGTGGGAAGGGGTACCCACTTCCCTGTTCAGTGGAAAGGGAGCCCTACTTTCCCAGCAAATAAAGCAAAAAATCCTAGGGTTGCCATTCATTGGTCACACTGGGTCACGTGTCCATCACTGGGCCCAGGAATGGGAGGTGCTGATTGGCTGGCCTGGGCCATTGCCCTGGAGGGATGAAAGTTGAGTTCAGGAAGTACCTGGTAAATATACCTATTAGGATAATTACACCTGTAGGACAATAAATATGCTTTGGAGCTAAGCCACTCTCTCCCTCCTCCCGCCAGGTCCTCAGCTCCTCCTCGGCCACTGAGCGCTACCCCATGTTCACCCTGGCCGAGGGCCATGCTCAGGACCACAGTCTGGACGACCTCTGCTCCCAGCTCTCCCAGCCAACACTGCGGCTCCCTCGCACGGGCCGGCTCCTCAAAGCCAAACGCCCAAGCTCTGAGGACTTTGTGTTTTTATAACGGGTGGGGTTGGGGGAGAAGATGCGCACTATTTATTTTTTTATTTATGTCATGCTGGGTGTGGGAGCTTGAAATCTGGAGGTGATGAGTCTTCCCCTTCTCACCCCTTTGACAAGTGCAGCTGAGACCAGTCCAGGAAACCTCGAACTGGGGGCCATCCAGTCAGGGGCAGAGCCAGTACTACCTGCCTCCAGCCAGCTGGGCCCTCCGCACAGGGCAGGGAGGGAGGGCGGGCTCCCGGACACCCACTCAGGGCCTGACTCAAGTACTGTAGTTTGCACTGGACGACCCGTGCCCCTCACTGGTCCCAAAGCCCCGATCCTGCCGAGGTCTAGGGGTGGTGGGGAGAACTGTGGCCACTGGGGGCTAATAAAGCCGTTTAACTTGACTGTGGCGAATGGCTGGCCCAGCATTTGAGGGATGGGGTCCAAGGAGTGTCTCCAGGTGAGATGGCAGGGGAAGCCTGTTAGGTAGGCCTCAGCTTCCACATCTGTGAGACGGATGACTTCTTTGCCCACAGGCAAACACACGGTCCACACGGTCCAGGAGGGAGATGCATCCAGGAGCTCAACTGGAGGGGAGGAAGCCCAGGGGCCCCTGCCTGCTCCCTGGAGCTTAGGGGCCGCTCTTGGGACCCTGGGGCTTCCTCCGCTGCCGGCCCAGCTGGCGGAAGTGCAGCCGTTTGGGGTTGAGGCCAAAGGCCTGCAGTCTCTGGCGGCTAAACTCATGCCCACCGAGTGTCACGGTGGGGCCCAGGAGACGCGCCTTCTTGCCCCTCCTCTGCCTCTGGGGGACCGGCTTCTGGGTGTGTGACATGGGGCCTGCTTCTTCCTGTGCTGGGGGGCTCCCAGGCTGGGGCTGCTTCCCGCCGGCCCCATCGGGTACCAGCAGCTGCCCCTGCGGACCATCTTTGTCTCTCTGTGGCTTCCCTGTGGCTTCCTTAAGTGTCTCCGTCCTGAGGAGAAAAGCGGGGGCTCAGCCCAAGCTGATCACAATTAGTCCTGTTCCTGAGCACACACCCCGCAGTTTACAGAGGAGGAAAGGAGAGGCTCAGAGAGGCAAGGCAACAAACTGGGGGCCTGCCTGGGGTTCAAACCCAAGTCTGACACCAAAACTGGGCCTTTTCTACTGAACCTGAGATTTGACTGTATTGCTAATCACTGGCATTTCGAGCCTGGGCCTATATAAGCTGTTCATGGAAATTGACTTATTGCAGCTTTCAATCAGCCCTGTGAGGTTCTATCACCCCTGCTTTGTAGATCAGGAAATAATGAGCATAATAATAATACTAATACCTATATGGTATTTCCTATGTTTTAGGCACTTTACATGAGTTAATTCACTTAATCCTCAAAAACCCAGCAAGAACCAGCCATCTTAACCCCCTACCCCCATTTAAAAAATGAGGAAACAGGCCCAGAAAGGGCAAGGGCCTTGCCCAAGGCCACACAGCTGTGGCCCAGCCAGAACTTGAACCCAGGGATTGAGAAAGAAGCCCTATTCCCTGGGGCCATGCAACAAATGGCTGGCAGAACGTGCCTCAAGCCCACCCTCCTCCAGCCAGTGACACTCACTCGTCTGGGCAAAGTGACTTGAAGATCTGCCTCTTTTTCCAGGAGTTCTGGGCCTTCTGGCTGTACGCCCTCTTGTCCTGCAGCTCCTCCTGCTCTGACCTGCAGGGGCCCGGCAGACACGCCTAGTGCCGGGCGCCTTGGGAGGTGTCCACGCTGCGGCTGGCCCGCTCCCCCCACCCCCCACCCCCAGCACACCTGGCCCTGCCCAGTCACCTGTACATGCAGGTTTTCTTCAGGGAGCACCACCGGTTCAGCTCTTTGTCATCGGCAGCCAGGATCTGCACGGGAAGGGGGGCGTCCTGCCATGTGAGCCCAGGGTCAGGGGTGCGGGGGCCTGGCTCTCTCAGCTTTAGCCGCCTCATTGGTCAAAGGCGGGTCATGCTACTGCCACTCAGCAGGGATGTCACCATAGCAGGAGAGGACTGATTTCTGTGGGGCCACTGGATGTTTTTGGCAGTGGGCATCAGATGGGGACACTGAGGCTTGGCAAGGCAATCCTTGCCCTAGGTCACATGATCGGGAAGTGGCTGATTTCAGATTCCAGTTTGGGCCCAGGGGTCCTAGAGCCTCACTCGGACACCACAGTCCCAGTAGCCTCAGGACAGGCAAGGGGCTGTGTGCCCATGGCCAGGTGTGCCAATTACAGATGAGGCCGAGGATCCAAACTGCAGGCCTCAGTTTCCTCATCTAGCAGGTGGGCAAGCCCCTTAGAAACTACTGAAAGGTTGCTGGGAAGACTGAACGCAGAAGGTGTAAGCTCCATTAACGTCGGCTTTGCTGGCCACAGCAGCCACCACAGCTAAGGGGCGAGTGCCGCTGCAAGAGCACACCCGCTCACCTCAGCTCCACAGCCACAACGTGGGGGCTGTTACTAGGCCCATTTTATAGACGGGGAAACGGAGGCACAGCATGCTAGATCACAGTTGAGGAGTGGCCACAGCAAGATTTGAATCTGGGCCATCTGTTTCCAGAGCCCACCCAGTCTTAACGGCCACCCAACTGCGGATATTCGGTAATAGATTTAAAAGTAGTACATACGGCGTGTTCTACGGGCAAAGCGCTGTTTGAAGCCCCAGCCTCTGAGGCCGTCTGAGGCAGGGAACGTTAGCAGTACGGTTGTTTTCCAGATGAACAAATGGGGGTCGCAGCATCTGCTGGCTGCACACTCCCTCTTGCCCATGGGGCACCCCCCGCCCCCCAGGCTGGGCACCATTCTGGAGCCCCACCTCCTCAGTGCTCAGCCCGAAGTCGCAGGGAACCACAGTGCGGTACTTAAAGCGACAGGGCAGGTCGTCAATGATGTCCTCGTAGTCCAGCCGGTAATACTCATCCAGGTACTCTTCGAACGTCTTGTCTCCTGTGCAGGGCAGGAGCCAGGCTGCCAGGGTGTGCCAGGCCCGCCAGAGCCCCTGCCCGCCCCCCGCCACCAGCCCGGGCCTCACCAGGGTCGAACACGGGCTTTTCCTGCCCCACGGCTGCAGCGAAGGGTGACTTGCGCTTCTTCTTGCCCGTTAGGGGGGCCTCACGCGGCTTTTTCCGCGGCTGGCTGGGGTCGTAGTCAGCATCCATCTGCCGAGACGCAAAGGTCAGACCAGCCCTCGGGAGGGGGGCCCCACCTACCCCCCGGGGTCCCCCCTCCGCCTATGGCACCTACATTGAAGTCGGGGTCCTCGCAGTGCAGCTCCTGCGGGTTCCAAGCTCCCTCCTGCTCCGGCCCAGCCCATGTGTCCCAGTTCCAGTCATCTGTTTCCAGAGGGCACAGAGGTAGGGGGTCAGGGCAGAACTTCGGCCTTCAGACCCAGCAGCTCCCCCAGGCTGGTGGCCCGGTGACCTCACCTTCAAGCCCTTCTTCTTCTTCAAACTGCGGCTTCTCCTCCTCTGTGGTGCCATAGTACTCGTCCCCAAAACATCTCTGCAGGGTCAGGGCCAGGAGGGTCAGCAAGGCCCACTCCCCCCAGACAGTGTTACTCCTACACCTTACATGGCTCCCAGCACCCTCCAGACCTAGCTGCTGACTGGGGTACACGCCCCAGTACCCACCTGCTGCACTGGTTACCATCCTGTTCCACAGAGCCGTGGTTCTTTCCCACCCCACAGGCCTCTGCCCCCGCGGGACCCCCCGCCTGGTACACTCCCTCCCCCCCTCGCTGCCCAACTCCTGCTCAGGCCTCAGCTGCCCGCCCTGACCTGCTCACCACCACGCCCGACAAAATCGATCGAGGACTCCTCTAAGACCCCACCTCCCCCTGCACGGCGCCATCACCACTCAGACCGCTGGGGGCCGTAACTGGACAGTTAAGGGCCTGCCATTAGACTGGGAGCTCTGGGAGGGCAGGGACTGCCCTGTGCCCACCAGGCTGGTTCTTGCCATTCCATGAGCTCCAAGACGGCTGAAACGGTTGGGCCCTTGACGGAACCCCAGCACCCAGGGCGTGTCTGGCAAAGGCAGATATTGCAAACTATGTCATTTATGAAGCACCTACTGTATGCCCACTGCTGGGCTGCGTCTCACTGCATTCTCGCAAGCACCCCAAGACACAGAAACTACCTCCATTTTACCGAGAAACTGAAGCCTACACAACCTGTCTCCTCCCCTGACCTGGCAGGCTTGGTCAGGGGTCTCTCTGGGGTTCCCAGGGTCCCCACTTTCCCCATACAGCCCTATTGCCTGTTTCCATGGCCCGATGCTATGCCCCCTCAAACCCAATAATAAACATTAATGGCAACAAGTTTCAAGGAAACATAGCTACTCCCTGTTCCTTGAGCCTTACCAATTTTATGCGTATTTCTCTCAGGCTATCCTTACAACAGCCCTGAGGTAGACAGAATGGCTGAACCCACTTTACAGACAGGGACACACGCCCAGAGACGTCAAGTCACTTCTCTGAGGCCGCACAGCTAGGAAATAGCCCCGGATTCCAGAGCCTTGTCCCAAGCAGCACCGGCTGGCTGGGGTGGGGCGCAGGGGCCGTACCTGCATGAGCTGGTCATGCCGGCTGGGGTCGAAGTCGTCCTCGAGGTCCCGCTCCTCAAAGCCCAGTGTCTCATTGCCTGTGACCTGCCGCAGCCTCTCCAGCTTTGCCAGAATCTCCTTCCTTTTCAGGTTCTTCAGCTGCTTGAGCTCTTCCCGCTTCTTCGCCTTCTCCTGCGGGTGGCAGGCCGGGGGAGAGAGAGGGCATGGGCTCTCCCTGCAGGGTGGGCAGCCCTCCCCAGCCTGGTACCCCCACACTCACCCTCTTCTTTCGCTCCCGAGTCTCGTCTCTTCTCTCCTTCCTGCGCTCATCCTTGCGGCGCACAGAGGACACGATGCTTCGAGGGTAGGTCTTGACCTATGGGCAGCAGGGGAGCCCACAAGGGCCACAGAGATGATTCTGGGCTCTCCCGGCCTGGGCTCCAAGGCCTGGGTCCCCCCCCCACCCCCAGCCCTGGTCCCACACCAAGGCTGAGTCCGGCTCCTCGAAGCGGAAGTTGTACTTGTGCTCAAAGTCCTCCTGCTTCTTCAGAAACAGCTCCCCCTCATCTGAGGAATCGTCCACAGCTAGCTGGACCGGGAGGCTGGGGCCCCTGAGGGACAAAACGGGACAGGGCTGGGGGTCAGCCAAGGCCCTGCCCTCCTGTGTACCAGCTGTGTTAACGCACTGAATCCTCACAAGAACCCTACTTTGGGGCACCTCCATTTTACAGATAGGGAAATTGAGGCACAAAGTCCAGTGACAGGGCCACCTAGCTGCAGAGCCCACATGCCGCAGGTCTTCCTCACAGAACAGTAACTCTGCTATCATCTGTGTGAAAAAGTAAACGCCTGGTGCCCTTTGCCCTCTGGCTAGCACTCCCTCCAGGCCCCTGGGGCACACGCTTGCTCACCCTTCCTCCTCCTCTTCCTCGCCTTCCTCCTCCTCGCCTTCCTCCTCCTCATAGCGTTTGTTGAGGATATAATCCCGCAGGAACCGCTCTCCTTCGTCCAGCTCTGGGTCATTCCAATATTCCTTGAGGTGGGTCTGGGGGTGAGGGGGGACAGGACCCCGGTCAGGGACTTGTGGGCAGGGAAGGAGGGTCGGCTTGGGCTCCATGTGGACTTAAGTAACTGAAACTTTGCAGCCAGCCTATAAAGTAGGGGGGATAACCTCCATCTTACAAAAGTAGAAACCGGCGCCCACAGAGGGGCACACCCCATCTTCAGACTATGGGCTCATGGCTACTCCCTCAAGGACTGGTTTCCAGAAAAAGCCTGGAGATGAACCAGACGTAAGAACTCACCAGTTCTCTCAGCGTGTCAGGGTTGCGAATCTCCTTCTGCCCCTTCAGCCACTCCACATAGTCCGCGTCCTCCTGGGCCTGAGGGCGGGCCAGCACTGAGGGTCTGGGGACCCCTTCCTGCCATCAACCCCCAGCCAACCAGCCCTAGCACCCACCTTCTCCTCCCTGGTTTTAGCACGTTTCTGCAGCAACCCAGAGCCACCTTCCCCGGCACTGTCCTCATCGTCGCTGTCCTCCACGAATGCCCGGAAGCTGTCCGTGGGAGAGAATACGGCTCAGGAGACGCAACCTGGTCTCTGCCCCCAGTTCCAAGATGAACCCTGGCTTTTGTTTTGTTTTTTAGATTTTATTTATTTATTTGACAGAGATAGAGACAGCCAGCGAGAGAGGGAACACAAAGTAGGGGGAGTGGGAGAGGAAGAAGCAGGCTCATAGCAGGGGAGCCTGATGTGGGGCTCGATCCCAGAACGCCGGGATCACGCCCTGAGCCGAAGGCAGATGCTTAACCGCTGTGCCACCCAGGCGTCCCAAGATGAACCCTGTTTTAAGTCCTGAGCTCGCCTCAACAAGCTCAGAGCGGTGCTGTGACATAGAGGGCATCATCAACCCCGTTTAACAGAGGGGGAAACTAAGGCACAGAAAGACTAAGTGACGTGCCCAAGAGCACACAGCGCGAAGTAACAGAGGTGGACTTGAACCCAGGCCTGTCCAATCCCAGAGCCTCAAAACCAATCCGTCTGGCCATTCAGCCGGCGCAGGCTTACCTTTCCTTGAGCCGCTTCTGTTCTTCTACGTAACTTTGCGACGAGATCTGCTGCAGAGAGAGTGACGTGGGCCTCGGGCCCAGCCCCAGGCCCCTCAGCCCCCACCGGGGCCTCCACCCCACCTACCTGGAATCTCTGATCAGGGGTCTCTGCGTCTGAATTTTCCTCATCGACGTATTTGCTGTGCAAGGATGAATGGGGGCTTCAGAACAGACTCCCCACGGCTCACCTGTCCCCGCAGGGCGGGGAGCTGTTATGAGCAGCAGTCAGGGGGCGGTGAGGTGCGGGTGGATCACGGACACTCCTGTTCCCCAGGGCTCCCTCAATCCCGGCGAGTCACCACCAGCTTCTTCCCACCTCTTCTAAGACCCCCATGCGTCCACCTGCCCTGGGAAGGCTTGGGGGAGGGATGGGGCGGGGAGGCAGGATCTCTCCTCACCCTTCTTTCTCCAAGATAACCTTCCTTTCATAGTCCTTCAGGTACATAGGCCGCATCTTCTTTGGTTTCTCTTTGGCCACGGGCACTGCCTCAGCTTCCTCGCTCTCCGAGGACGATACTGTCAAGTTACCAGAAGACACTGGCCATCACCCACAACCCCCTTCCTTCCCCAGGCAGAGAATCCCACAGGGCGGGCCCAGGGTCAGACCACGATTTCAAATATCACGCTTGTGGTACATGGTGGTAGCTGGCTGTGCTCACTCAGTAACTCACGCTTTGCCCAGTGCCAAGCACACAGTCATTACTAACAAGTAATAACCTAAAATGCTCTGCTAAGCACCTTCCACATAGAACACAGAACACATATGGTATAAGGGTTCATTAAGTAGTCACAAAAACCAGTAAGGCAATGAGGAAACCCAGGCCTTAGGGAAGAGCAGCCCCAGACCTGTTTTCTGATAGAAGGTGGCATCCTTCTCATAAATGCGGGGGTCCTTCTTCTTCAACAAGGAGAGAGTCCTGTAAAAGTCACGCTCTTGCTGGGGGTCAAATTCCTAAGACATGAGAAGGATGAGGGATTGACTTCAGAAGGGATATGGTGCGAGCCCTGGTGGAGGCTGGGGGGCACTAAGTAACAAGGGCAGGTGGGCTGCGAGGATGTGGAAATTAGGGTGGAGGGAGGGGCGTACATTAGGAAGAAGGAGAAGGGATCCAGGTGGACCGAGGCAGGTTGGGGGCCGGAGGGTGGGTAAGAGGGGCGGTGGGAAGATGTGAAACAGGTGGCGGAGGAAGAAGGGGCCCTCGTGGGGTGGACTGGGGCGGGCCACACAGAGGTACAGGAGCTGAGACAGAGGAAGGTAATGGGCGAGGGGACTTCCTGGGGACAAAGGATTGACATGGGGGCTGGTGAGCAGACAGGACGTATGTGGGACAGCAGGCAGGGGCTGGGCTGCACAGTGAGGCCTCCAAGAAGATCAGGGCTGATGTAAGAAGGTGAGTGCCCCATGTAGCAGAGGGATGTTCCACTTCAGGGACTGAGTCGCGCCCTGATAAGTGGTTAAGCTCTTGAGGATGAAAGAGTGGACACCGCGGTCGCACCTCACACATCATGATGGGGAGATGGATGGTGGTGGGAGACGGGAAGTAGGCGGGCACTTGGTCACCCCCTGGGGATGGAGAGGGCGCTGTGTGTCCTTCATGGGATTAGGAAGAGGAGGATGAAAACTCCCGTAGGGTGAAATGGGGTTGGGGGCTAGCCGCCGTCTGTATATCGGGGTTGGGAAGCGGTGCGAGGCTTAGATGCTTCCCGAATGTACGGCACCGGGGTGAGAAAGCTCACCACGAGCTCGCCGCTAGAGTCAGACTCAGTGCTGGAGTCGCCGCCGCTGTCCCGGTCTCCGTAGCGATCTTTAACTGCGGAGCACAGATGGGAGACCCCCAGATCAGCGTGGTGGACCAGATGAACCCCCACTTCCCGACGGCCCAGCACGCGCCGCCGTTCCGCGCTCATGCGCCCCACACTCACGCCGCTGCAGCTCCTCGCGCTCCCGGTAGCGGCCGTACCGCGCAGCAAACGCCGCGTTTACACGAAGGGGCGACGACCCGCGCGGTTCCGGCATGGCGGCTCTGCGGACCACTGCGCACGCGTGTGGCGAGTATCCCAAAAGAGGCGGAGCTACTCTCGGCCCCGGCCCCGGCAACCTCAGAGGAGGCGGAGCCTCGCAGGCCGCGCCTCATCCCGTCCCCAGGCTTTCCGGGATCCCTTACGCCGTGCGACCACAATCCCTGCCCCCAAGTCACGCCTCTGCGGTCAGACTGCAGCCACCGCCCACTCCTTCCCTCCCCCCCCACCCCCCTCCCGGGGCTCCCGGCACCCAGCTGACATCTGGGGGCCCTTTCTCCACTCGCGGTTTCCTGCCTCCCTTCCGTTCCGACAGCGTAAACCGCTGCCCCACCCAGCTCACTCACCTCTGGCACCCTGGGAATTACCACTCTCTCCCCTCCCCCAAAGCATCCACGATCTGCGATCCCCCCCCGCCGCGACCTCCCCACGCCCCACAAACATACTGGACGCGCGGCTTTCCATAGCAGACTCAAAAATCAGAAGCCACCGGCTCTGTGATCATTCACAAGTCTTAATTTAATGGGTAAAAACATTAAGTTATCACACAACAATTTTTTTCCCACAAAGCTTAATAAATAGAATCTCTTTTTTTAAACGCTGTACAAGAGACTGGAAACCAAGCTTCCAACAAAATATGAACTCATACTACCCTTTTATAGATTTGAAACACTCCCCCCTCCCCCTCCCCATGCCTGAAAGCAGTGGGTACAGCCAGCCAAGGTCGCCAGGTTCCAGGAGCGCTGGAAGCGATGACCTCACTCTGGGGCTGGGGCTTTAAACACTCTGCCCTTGGGCGTCTGCGGCCCCAGCAATCTGAGGCGCAGAGAAAACTGAACCGTTTAGATGGCTGTTGTCTGCAGGAGCCCTTCTCTGCCCAACACATCAAAAGGGGTAAGAAAAACAAATGAGAAATGTCCTTCAAACACACACACCCGGCAAATGAACACCAACAAGCCACAAACTGGTGCCCCTCCCCTTACGACAGCAGGCAGAAGTGAGGGGAGAAAGTGTTTCTTCTCTCCTCTTTTGACACAGAACCCCGCTGGGTCCTGTTGCTGGAGTGGGCGGCCCCAGGTCACAGCAGTACCACCGCGTGCCCCTGCAGTATGTCCATGAGATCCTGAGCCCCTATCCCCTGGGCCAACTCCAGGGGTGTGAGTCCCCTGGCGTCCCTGTGATGGAGATCAGACTCGGTAGCCAGGAAGCTGACCACAGCCGTGTGGCCCTCTCGTACTGCCAGATGGATAGGGAGCGCCCCAGTGCCATCAGGCACGTTGACATCAGCACCGTGCTCAACCAAAACCTTCAGGGTGTCCAGGAATCCAGTGCGCGCTGCATCATGGGCTGGAGTAGTGCCGGTGGTGTCCTGGACATTGGGGCTGGCACCTTGTTTGAGGAGCTCCAAGGCAATGGTGGGGCTGCCAAACATCATGACCTGTGTGGGGGCCGAAGGTAAGGGGTCCTGAAGGAGAGGTTCCAGGAAAAGGGGGTCACTGAAGAGAGGAGTCATTCAAAAATAGGGAAGACGAGAGGTCTTCTAAAGAATGGGGAAACCCCAGGGAACACAAGCTCTCAGACAGCTGTTTGATACCCCAGAGAAAGACATCTCTTGGGAATAGGGACCCCCCAAAAGTTGGTCACCCCCTAAGGATAAGACAATCGTCTAGGGAATAGCCTGCATGGAGACTTTCAAGGAACCTAAGACCCTCCCCAGGGAAGCAGAGACACACCCCATCCCATAGGAGAAATCATTAGGAAATATGGAACCCCCCCAGGAAATAGGGCTCATAGAATGAAAACTGTCCCGAAAGAACTTGACAGCCGACTGAAGAGAAAAGAGATGCCCAGGAAATTTGAAACCCCTTCTCCAATTAATAGCTCCTCCTATATAGTGGGGATGCTCCCCAGGGTACTTGACTGCCTTAAGAAATGGGGTTCTCCTGTGAAATGCCCCCCAGGGAATAAGGACGCCCATGCAATGTGTAACTGTGCCCCCATTAGGACTTCCCTTAATAAACCAGGAATCTGGGGGAACAAATAGACCCAGGAATGGAGATCTCCCCCAAGTAACTGGATACCTCTCAGAGAACCCTCCAGAAATGGGGATTCCCTGGACTCATGAATCCTTTCCTCCAGTGATTGGATCCCCCCACAGAAGCTCCAAGAAACAAGAGCCATTCCTATGAAACCAGGATCCAAAGAAGCTGAACTCACACCACGGAATAAGAACCTCCCCAGGGAAGCTGAATCCTCTGCACCCAGAGAATAAGAAATCCTCCAGAGAAGATGGAAAGTCCTCCCCTCCCCCAATCTAACCCCATCCACCACCCACCCACGAAAAGGGACATCAGGAAGCAACATCGGGCCAGAGAAAAAGGATGGGATCCCCAGTCAGCCACCACCGCGACCAGGAAACGTAAGGGAAAGGGTCTGGGGTCCCAGCCCCGCACTCGCGTCGCGCCGGCCGGGCCTCACCTGCAGCGCCGTCTTGCCGAAGCGGTTCAGGGCGTCAGGGTGCACCAGCTCGCGGTGCAGAAGGCGGCGCACCTCCTGCACGTCGCCTCGGGCCGCGGCCCCGCTTAGCCGGTCGCCGGCGCGGACCTCCTCCAGCAGCATGTCGACACTGGCAGCCTGCAAAGCCCCCCGCCCCACCCCGGCGCCGTCAGTGCGGGGAAAGCCACCGAAGCCGGCCCGAAGACCCCCTCCGCGGCGCACCTGGCCTGTGAGAGGCTCCCAGCCCGGCTCAGCGGTCGGTTCTCGGGCGCGACCCCCGCCCTCCCAGCGGGCTCCTCCCCCTGTCGGCCAGTGGGTCGCCAGGGGCTGGGAGCCCGGCCCAACCCTCCGCCGCCCGCCCGGCCCGGCCGGGCCCGGCGCCCGCCCCTTGGGGGCCGGGTCACCCCCCAACTCACCCTCCCTCCTCCTAGACGTCTGTTCTGAGGCGGTGTCGGCGCCGCTGCCAAGCTGGCCGTCAGGGGGCGGTACCAGCGCGCTTGAGGCCCCGCCCCGAACGCCGCGGATTTGTTTTCTTATGAACTCGCTACACTGTAGCCCAGGCGCATTGCCCGGCGCGCGACCCGGCGGCGCCCCGCCCACGCGGCCAGCGCAGCCAATGGCCACGCGTCGCTGGGGGAGTTTTACGCTCCGGCAGGGGCGGTGCCGCCCCTGATTGGCCGAGCCGCGGCGACCGGTGGACCGCCGGCAATGGCGGGGTTTTCGGTTTTCAAACTCGCCAGGCGGGCGGGAAAGCGAGCCGGTTTAACTGACCCGCGGAAGAAAGGTCACGGACATGGAAGCGCGGGCTGCTCCGGGACCTCAGCACCTCTGGGAGGAAGGGAGGCAGGGCTGGGGCAGTCCAGGCCGGAGTTTCACCATTCAGTCACGCGATAAGCATTTATTAGCCCTTACTATGTGCAGAGCGCTTTATTTCATTCACTCGCCCACTGTGTGCTGGAACCTGTCCCGCCGCTGGGGAGCGCACATTCAGGCAACTACATAATTTTAGATAGCGTTAAGCACCGTCAAGAAAATAAAACGGGGAAATAGGGTGGGTGAGAAGGAATCACATTCTGGCTCAGATTGAACCAAACCTGGTACAGCAAATGCCACGGTGAGGACAAAACTTCACGCTGCAAGCTGCAGCCGCCACGTGGACGAGCCTGGGAGGCGAGAGTCGAGGTCGGAGGCGGCTGCTACAGATGCCTGTATTCAAACATTGACTGGGCACCCTCTGTGTACTAGGCGTGCAACTGGAAAGCGAGCCAGCCAGGGGTTCCCGCTGCAGGATCCCCACCCTTTTGGTGGGGATAAGACAGTAATTAAATCTTTTCAGAGTGGTGAACGCTACGGAGGTAATAAAGCAGGTGATAGTTTCTTGGGAAAGGAAGGCCGTTGAAATAGAGAGGTCAGGGAGGGCCACCCCAGGAGGTGACGTTTGTGACCTGAAGGTGAGGGAAGGAGCCTTGTGAATATTTGGGGGGGGAAAGCATGCCAGGTGAAGGGCATTACAGATGCAATGGCCGAGGTGGGAGCACCTGTTGTGCACAGGAAGCGTGAGGACTAGAAGGGGAGAGCGGGAGGAGGTGAGGGCAGGTTAAGTGGAGGGAGGGGTAGCGCAGATCAGGCTTGTGGACTGCAGTAAGCACTTGACTTTTTACTTTTCACAAGGGAACCGTGGGAGGGCTCTGAGAGTCATGATCAGGCTTAGAAGTTAAGAGGCGCCCCCTGGCTGCTACAAGGGAAACTGATGCTGGTGGAACACAGCTGGAGCCAGGGCCCAAGGAGCGAGGGGGGAAACGGCACCGCCCCAGATGTGCTGTGCCTAGGCCTGAGAAAAACGGATATTCGTTGCCCATTCCCATCCCAGAACTTCAGGGGTGTTCCTGGCATCCCCAGTCCCCAGCCACGAATATACACAGCAGCTAGATTCATTCTTTTTAATACCATCCTAAAACTCAGGGTGGGCCAGCATGGCCTCTGGGCTCAGCAGCTGTGAAGGAGGGGCCCCAACACCCCTAAGGCAGGTCACTGCAAGAAGGCACTCATGGGGGGGGGGGCTTCAAGACCCTCCTCTGTTTCTTCATATAAAATTGGAGGAGGGAGGAGCCCAGAGGCAGAAGGAGGTAGGGAGACTGTTCCTTCCAGCCTATGGGTGGAGGGAAAGGCAGGGAGGAAGCCAGGTGCTGGATGCTGGGAGCAAGAAACTGCTAAGTCAGGGGCCTTCCCTCACACACGACCCCCATCTTCCTCCCTCTCAAGTTTACAGTCCCAGCCTGGGGAGAGGGAAGGCCCCATGTCCAAGTCCCCACCTCTTCTCTCTCCTAGCTGGTACGAAGTTGATAATCTGCAGGAAAACAATGAGCAGAGACCATCTCAGAATTTGGGGAAAGGGAACAGAGGGAAAGCGCCCCTCCCTCATTTATCCCCCACCCCAGTGCTCATAATCAACCCCATGGGTATGTAATAAGGCTAAGAAGGGGGTTCAACACAGGGAAGGTAACCATAGCAACAAGCTTGTTTCCAGGTACAGATGGGGGTGCTGTGTGTTCAGTCTCTTGTCCAAACCCTATCAGCACCCTAGAGAGGGCATCTGCCCCCATTTTAAAGATGGGCATACTGAGGCCAGGCCTTTTGCATTTTGGTGCCCTTTGAGCCAGAGTGTGGTCAAAGCCCCAAGACCATCCTTTGGATCTCCTTGATCCCAGTGTCCCAGGGAGCCGGGCTGCCTTACCGCCACTTTGGGTGATGTAGCGAACCCACGGCAGGGCCTGGTAACCGCTTTTCTCAATGATCTTCATGTATCGGACCTGAAAGGGAATGAATCAAGGTGGCCCAGGTTGTGTAGAGAGCCTGGCTGTGGGGAGAGAACTATATGTAACACAACTCGGGGGGAATGTGCTGACACGGTCTCTGAGTGATGAGGTGACATGGGTTGGGGCAAAGGTGTGGCACGGGCAGTGGGGGGAGAGGAGTGGGCAGACAGTCCAGAACACTGGGAAAGAGATGACAGAGTGTAAGGGAATAGACACAGGGTGGTTTTGGGGGGACGAGATGGCATAGGCCAGGGAACAGATGTGACTTAAGCCAAGGGAATGGAGAACCCACTGAGGCCAAGGAACGAAGACACCTCCTCACTACACTCACCTGGATCCCGGAGACGGTGAAATAGGGGATCTCAAACTTGACCCCAATGGGGGGCCGGCCCTCTACCTCCTCCTTCTCCACGCTGGGGAGGCCAAAGTGGGCACGCATCAGGTACTCCTTGCCCCCCTGAGGGCACATGGGGGTATCAGACACACCAAGAGGCCTCTCTCTGCCCCAGACCATCCTCATGACAGCCCCCAAAGCAGGCTGTTCTTTGTCCATTTTAGACTAGAAAGTGAAGGTTCCTGGCCAAGATACAGCCGAAGCTTCTAACTATAAAGTCTGATCAGAGGGCTTCTAATGACCAGCCCCCATTTTCCAGGCCCTGATGGATCCCCCACCCCACCCCCACCCCCGTTTGCAGGGACCGATGATGAAGGTAACATGATCCTGTCTATGTCACAGATGGGCAAACAGAGGTTCCCTGAGGGGAAGGGGGTTTCCCAAGGCTATGCAGCCCAGAGAGGCAAGAGTGGAGAACTTGAACCCCAGGCTGATTTCCTCAAGACCTGGGAGGTGGGGAGCTTAACCACCACGCTGGCCTGGTTTCCAGCTTTATTACCCCTAAAGGACAACCATGTGCATACACACATGGGTTTCTGATTTATTCTGTCTTGCTCACAAGCCTCAGGGGCAGGTGCCTCAGATCCCACACCCATCCCAGTACTCACCGGGAAAGACTTAATACTCCAAATAACAACATTCTTTTCTGGCACGTACTTGGCGCTGCCTACACTCGTCTTGAAGCGTGGGGAGTCAGCATCACTGGGCACGGGCACGGATATCTCCACACCGTTGGCCACTGACTGCTTCTTAAACTGCCCCTTGGCCTGTCAGGGGAGAGGGTGTGGGGGATGAAGAATTCACTCCTGAATTCTGCAAATATTCAGCAAGCCCTTTTCCCGCATGACCTCGTAGAGAGCCTCTGCAGTCCTCAAGTGGGAATGACCATCCTGCCCATTTTACAGATGAGAAAAATGGAGACGCGGGGAAGCTAAGGCATTTGCTTGGACATGCACGGCCAGCAGGTGGCAGAGCTGGGGGTCACACCTGCAGGAGACTCCAGAGGTTCTGTTCTTAGTGCCTTCCTTCTGGAAAGTGTCCTGCATCTGTGCCTGGTCCAAAAGGCTAATGATGCCCATCACAGAGGAGTTTTCACTTGAGAGCTGACATTTAATGAGCCCCTAGCATGTGCTGGGCCCCAAGCCAACCACTTGGTCCTCTCCCTAACTCCCTAAAGTAGGATCCATCCCTGAGGTCCATTTTACAGATGAGGAGAATGAGGTACTTTGTCCAAGTCAATTAGCTGGTACCTGGCACAGCAGGGACTTGAACGGAGCTTGTGTTGTCAACCATCGCGTGCCTTCCTTACAAATAATGAATCAGTTACATGTGCAATAGCTAGCATTATGATTACTACCGCTATTGATGAATTCGGGGGAGGGATGTTTGAGAGATGGGATCAAGGGCAGAGGACCTCGAAGTAAACCAGAGGGGATATTCTTTCCGGGAAGCACCGGCATTAATGGCCCCTTCCCCTTTCCCTGCCGACCGGGATGGGGATATTGAGGGGTGTCAAGATCCTTCCTGGCGACCGTTCATTCACCTTGCAATCCCGCTTCCCTGGCACCCCGAGACCAGGGAACAAAGTCAAATCTAAAAACACAGATTCTTGAGACAGGCAGACGCAAGTTCAAAGTTATTCCTAGACGGGGGACATCTGCATCCCTCTGACCCTCCGCTTCCCTGTCTGTAAGAGGGCTCACTCTAAGCTGTGGAGAAGCTCTCGTTGGGACCGTGGGAGACATGCACAGAGCTGTTCATGGCAACGAGAACTAGAGTAGCCAAGAATTGGAACAACCCTTACAAGAGAAGGAACAGACAGAAAAGATCCCCATGGTGGAATATTCTACAGCTGTAGAAAGGGCTGTACTAAGCTTCAGCTCCTGGGACTCGTGTTCAAATCAGTCTTACACAACCAAAGCAAGTCAGTCCACTGATAGGATCAGAAACCTGCAGAACAAAATATTTATGGTTAAAACCGTGGGCAGCAGGGCGCCTGGAGGGCTCAGCCGGTGGAGCGTGCAACTCTTGATCTTGTGACTGTGAGTCTGAGCCCCAGGATGGGTGTGGAGATTACTTAAAAATAAATCGTAAAATAAAAATTTTAAAAATCGTTTAAAAAATGTGAGTGGCAAAATTATAAAGTGAATATGCTGAGGACTTTCTTTAAACCATGTAAATATTACATGTATGGATATGTATTTGATATGAAAGTAAGTAAGTAAAACATGTCAGTTGGTGTTAAGTCATAGGGGAAAAATAGAGCAAAGAGGGAGGTGGGGAATGATAGGAGGTTGCAATTTTTTTTTATTTATGTATTTCGTTTTTGTTTTTTTTTTTAAAGATTTTATTTATTCGACAGAGATAGAGACAACCAGCGAGAGAGGGAACACAAGCAGGGGGAGTGGGAGAGGAAGAAGCAGGCTCATAGCGGAGGAGCCTGATGTGGGGCTCAATCCCATAACGCCGGGATCACGCCCTGAGCCGAAGGCAGACGCTTAACCGCTGCGCCACCCAGGCGCCCCTACGTATTTCGTTTTTTAAAGATTTTATTTATTTATTTGAGACAGAGTGAGTGAGAGAGAGCACTTGCTGGGGGAGGGAGGAAGGGCAGTGGGAGAGGGAGAAGCAGACTCCCCACTGAGCAGGGAGTCAGATGTGGGGCTCGATCCCAATACCCTGGGATCATGACCTGAGCCAAACGCAGACGCTTCACTGACTGAGCCACCCAGGCACCCCAGGGGGTTTACAATTTTATTTTATTTTTTATTTTTATTTTTTTAAAGATTTTATTTATTTATTCGACAGAGATAGAGACAACCAGCGAGAGAGGGAACACAAGCAGGGGGAGTGGGAGAGGAAGAAACAGGCTCATGTCAGAGGAGCCTGACGTGGCTCGATCCCATAACGCCGGGATTACGCCCTGAGCCGAAGGCAGACGCTTAACCGCTGTGCCACCCAGGCGCCCCTGGGTTTACAATTTTAAATAAGGAAATCAGGAAAGGCCTCTGAGGAGGTGACATTAAGCAAAAAACTAAAGGAGATGAGGGAAGGAGCCATGTGAATATCTGGGGCAGGGAGGGGATATGAGCCAAAGGGAATGGCCAGTGCAAGGCCCTGAAGTATGACCTTATTTGGTGTGAATAAAGAGGAAGCTGATATACCTGGAATGGAGGGAGGGAGGGAGACAGTGGAGCGAGGTAAAGATAGGAAGGTGATAGGGCAGACTGCGGCAGAGCCTTGTGGGCTGCCAGGACTTTGCCTTTTACTCTCAGTGAAGTAGGAGCTTGTGCTGTCTTCTCGCTGTCCAGACACAGCGAGACCGGAGTGCGCCCAGGTGCCCTCTAAGGGAAGAGATGGTGGGGGGCGAGGGCAAGAGCTGGGAGACCAGGGCAGATGCAGTGGAGGGACTGTGAAGTGGGCAGATTAGGGATCTATTTCGCCCAGGATTTGCTGATGGATTTGTCTATCTCCCCAGCTGGGCTGCAAGCTCCTTGAGGACAGCGTATCTTTTATTTCTTCTCTCTTGTCCCTTAGTTCCCACACAAAGTAGAGGCTCAGTTAAAATAATAATATGAACAGCTAATACTTTATCCATCATTTAGACATTATTGAGAACCTACTACATGCCTGACACTGGGGAAAAGAAATCCACACAGGGGAGAAGTAGATGTGATGGTCAGCAGAGCAGAGACCAGAGGGGGTGGGAGAGGGGTGGGAACCAAAACTGTGGGCATGGCTGCTGGAACAGCATCCTAGGTAGAAGGAACAGCCAATGCAAAGCCCCAGGGCACTGTGCCTGACACGTTTGAGAAGCAGCCAGGAGACCAGTGGGGCTGGAGGGGAGTGAGGAGCCAGGGAGGATGGGAGAGACGGGGTTAGGCAGGTAATTGTGGGGAGGGGCAGATCAAGCACTGTAAGCAATTGCTCCCTGGGCCTACCTTGACCATGATCTCCACTCGGCTGTGGGAGAACTTCTCAATGACGGACTCAATCCAGATCAATGGCTTGACCTGCAGACAGCAGAAGAGGGAGTTCTTGGAGGTTCTGTGGTCAACTCTCACCCCCTGCAGTGAGGCTTTACCCTGCTTCACCTGGGTGCTGAGGCGGTAGGACATGAGCTCAAAGTCGCCGTCGGGTGGGATGAAGGAGATGGTGCGATCATTGTCAAAGCGAGAGAGCCGCACGCACTGGTGGAACTTCACGTCCTCCAGCTCCACGGACTTGTTCTTGCTCCCTGAAACTCGGAGCCGAGCGGGTGGGCAGGTGACCCTACCCTGGAGGCCTGGGCTAGAGACCCTATCCCAGGTCTCTAGCCCTGCCTTCCCTGCCTACCATTTGCCATTACCTGCCATTTTACAGGTAAGGAAACTGAGGCCCAGAGAAGATGAGTAACTTGCCCGGGATCACCGAGGTGGCCAGGGGGCAGAGCTAGGATCTGAATCCAGAGAATCTGGATCTTGCTGTTAGGTTTTTAAATAGGATGCTATTCCGTCCTCCTACTCCCACTGGAATGTCAGCTCAACAAGAACAGTGATTTGTCTTTTTCACCCTTGTACTTGTACAGGCACCCAATAATGAAGCCCTGTTTGCGCCAATGAGCCAGCAGCCGCAGCACCGGCTGTGACCAGCAGAGGGCACTCGAGTGCTTATTTCAGAACTGGCTGCAATTCTCTGGGTGTCCGGATGGGGTAGGGTGGGCTCCCTCCCGTGCCCCCCTCCAGATGCTTACGGCCAGTGAGCTCAAAGAGCACACGGTCGTTGAGGCCAAGCCGCAGCTCTGGCATTCCCGACAGAAACACCTTGAGCTTGATGGTGCCCACGATCTCGCTCAGCAGGACGCTGCCGTTGGCATTGACCTGAGGATAAACATACAGGGGTCAACAAGCATAGGGCCTCCTCTGCTGCCCCCAGCCCGGGGAAGGAGTGAGGGAGAAGGGTGGGGGCTCACCAGCAGGTTGACAGACTCTATGACATCAATGAAGACCTCATTCTTCTTGTACTTGATGCCCTCGGAGCGCCAGGACACAGCGTTGGTGACAGTGGGAGGCACCCGTGATTTGCCGGTCTCCAGCTTGTTACCCTGCTGCGTGATGTACCTGTCGGGAGGGCAGCAGCGACGAGGACCTGGACCCAGGGCCGCCTCCCGGACCCTCCCTGCCTTCCGTCCATGAGTCGCCCCCCCCGCCCCGTGGCTGCCCCGGTGCCCCACTCACTCCTGCAGGATCTTGCTGTCCGTGGTCTGGGGAAAGCCGAAGTCCATGAGCTCATCCAGCAGCTCATAGACGATGACAAAGTTGTCTCGGATGCTCTCCTCCTCCAGCTCCTTGAAGTACTCAGAGAATACCTGGGGGCGCGGGAAACAGACATCAGCAGAGGCGTCGCTGGGACCTCATTCAACCAGCCAGCAACCCAAGAGGCAACTATCGAGTGCCTACTGTATACTAGCGCTGGGACATTAAGAATTCAGGGAGTCCACAAGCTTGAGAGGTTTGGGACCCCACATTCAGAGCCTCTGGGAAGTTGTAGGCATAACCACAGCAGAGAACCTATCAGTCATCTGACATTCGAAAAGCCCTCCATCCCTCATTCCGCTCCAGCCCCACTGGCCTTCTCTCTGTTCTTACCTCGGAGTCTTTGCATATGCTGTCCCCTCTGCCTGGGACACTCTTCTCACAGTGGCCTTCTTGTCATTCAGGCCTCAGCTCAAATGTCACCTCCTCAGTGAAGCCACTACCATCCCTCCTCCCCCTTGAGTGTCAAGGTGAGACTAGCACCCCAGTCACGGGTTCTCATAACGGCCTGCTGCACCTTCTTCGTGCCCTTTGGCTCCTTGGGACAGGCAGGGACTGTGCCTGCCTTGTGAACAGCTATGTCCCCTCTTTGCCTGGCAGAGGACAGATCAATACACGTTCCTTGTTTGTTGAAAAGTATTTACTGAGCACTTTCTCAGTCATCGAGAATGGCATCTAGCAAGCACTCAAATCATTATATGATTCTATAAACAGTGCTAATGCTCACCATAATACCAAACCGTTATTGAACGCTTACTGTATACTAAGCACTGTTTTAAGCATTCATAAATATGAATTTGACTAATTTGTATAACAACCCCAAAGTAGGACTTGTAACTCCCAGTTTAGAGACACTGAGAGAAGGGACTTGCTCAAGGTCACACAGCCAGGACGGAGGTAGGGCAGGTGGGCAGGGGGATTTAGATCTGGGATTGGAACCCAGTTTTCTCTGGCTCAGATTTGAGCAGTGCACCGTCTTGGAAACCTCCTTGGTCCTTGCCCCACAGGGAGAGATGATCCCATAGCAGCTAATGAGAACACAGAGATGGGGCTTTGATGGAGGTCAGGGAAAGCTTCCTAGCAGACAAGGATCCTGAAAGAGAAGGGCAAACTGAGTGGACAGACAGACCAGCCGGCCAATGGGTAGCCAGAACCTACCTCCACCGTCTTGTAGAGGAAGGAGTACACGAGAGAGGCGTTGGCATTCTTCAGCGTGGTGGCCACCACTATGGGCAGCAAAGTTAAGGAAAAGGTGCCATTTTGGAGGTCTCAAATGGAGCACAGATCCTAAAACCTCACCCTGCCCACTCCCCCCAACCTAAGCCACTGATGTGCTGTGCAACTTCTGCCCTCGGTCCACCCTCTCTGGGCCCGAGCTGCCACCACCCCAGGCCCCCAGGAACCCCGCCAGGGGCTGGATACAGTACAGGTTGCTGTGCTTGATCCATAGGAAGTGGACCTGGCCGTGGCTCAGCAGCGGGGCCAGGGCGCCCTCCTCCTCCCGCTGCATGAGCAGAGGCATGAAGTGCTCAATCTCACTCATGGCCACATCGCCCTTGTAGTTGCGGCTGATCAGAGGCTGAGGATGAGCAGAGAAGGCCTGGTCACCGCTGGGGTCTGGGCCCCTTCATCCGGGGGCTTCAGAGCGCCTGGTTCTGCCTCTACTCCCTGGGTGCCGAGCAGGGGCAGGACTCTGCCGCTCTGTGCCTCAGTTTCCTCCTCTGTAAAACGGGTGCATGATAACAGCAAACGTGTCCAGAGTCCTCAGTGAGGACCAGGGTGTGTCCTACTTAAGACTGGATGTGTGCTCACTGATTTGGATCTCACTACAGCCCGTGGGGTAGGCAGCAGCTGCATCTTCGCTGGAAGAATGGGGACGCCGAGGTGTGAACCGTGTGTCTAACAGGAGGGGAAACCGGGAATTGAACCAAGACACCCGGATCCAGAATTCCTGCTCCTGCCCAGGGCTTCACAGGCACCGAACTAGTGAGGTGGGGATGACAAAAGGGAAGGGAAGGGAAGGAAAGGGTGGGGAGGAAGGAAGGAAGGAAGCGAAGAAAAAAGAAAGTATAGAAAGAGAGATGGGTACCCACATAGCGGCTGTCCAGCAGCAGTAAGCACTCAATACGAACAGTACCTACTTCCCGAGCTCCTTTAGTCTAGGACAGAGAACCACGACGGCCCAGAGCTGGTCCTCAAACACCCTTAGCTTTCACCACCACCGTTTTTATTGATTTGAAATGACAGGGCGAATGACAGAGGGCTTCAGAAAGGGGCAAGGCAGCCCCAAACGGCAATGAGGGTCTCCTGCCCCTGCTGTCTTCTCCAAATATGAATCGTGTGGATGATGAAATAGACGGTGATAGAAATAACTTCAACGGACTGAACGCCTCAAGTCTGCAGCAGGGCTATTGCGCTAAGTAGTTTACACTCATCGAGTTGTAGTCATTCTTCTTGGGTGGGGACCTCTGGTATTCCCATTTTTACGGAAAGGGAGACTGAGGCTCAGAGAGGCAGAGTCCCTGGCCCGC
The DNA here is from genome assembly GCF_002007445.2 of Ailuropoda melanoleuca. NCBI lineage: Eukaryota > Metazoa > Chordata > Mammalia > Carnivora > Ursidae > Ailuropoda > Ailuropoda melanoleuca. Next base: position 7,621,908 of record NC_048221.1, read on the forward strand.
ACGCGGTTGGTAAACAGTGGAGGTGGGATTCGACCCGGGACTTCCAGGGATTGGGGGAGGGGTGTTCCCACGCTCCCAGAGCTTTCTGGAGCCTCCCCGCCCGCGCGGAGGGGCTGCCCCTGGATCCAGGGGAGCGCAGCCTCACCTGTCCTTCCCTCCCTATCCTCCCGCGCCCGGCCCACCTTGCCCTTGACGTCGAGGATGAAGACAGCGGAGGCGGACATGGTGGCGGCCGGCGGACCCGGGAGGCGGGGAGAGAGCGCCGGGAGGCGACGGTAGCGCGGCTTCCTTCTTCCTGCGGAAGCGCCCGCGCTCAGGTGAGCGCCCAGGTGAGAGCGTCTTAAAGGGGAGGCCTCCAGGTGCGCGGTGCTGTTGGCCGACACGAAGACTGCTGCAGGGCGGGGCTTCGGAGGGGACGGCTGCCCCGCCTCACTTTCCCTTTGCACTCAGGAGAGCTGATGGGAGGAGTCTCCAGGCCAACCAACCATCCCTCCGTCCACCCAGCCAGCCCGCCAGACGGCCAGCCACCCACTCAACCCCCACTCATTCACCCACCCACCCATCATCCATCCATCCAACCATCCATTCGTCCACCCAGCCGGCCAGCCACCCACCCATCCACCCACCCAACCATCCATTCGTCCACCCAGCCAGCCAGCCAACCCACTCACCCCCCACCCATTCAGCCACC
>NC_048221.1:7622646-7645074 GCF_002007445.2 Ailuropoda melanoleuca
TCCATCCATCCACCTGTTCATCCATTCATCTTGTTTCTCTTCTCTCTCTCCCACATGCACATCAGCCCCAATAGAGCAGAGATTTTGTCCTGTTCGCGTCTGTGTTCCCAGTGCCCCACACTGGGTACTCAATAATATTTGTCCAGGTCCGTGGGGAGGGGAGGAAAAAAAAATTTGTGCAAATCATTCATTCATTCATTCATTCATTCATTCATACAATAACTATTTACTAATTACTTTATTCTTTCACTCAGGTATTTACTGACTAGTAAATTCTTTCACCGAGGAGCTGTGGGTAGCTCTCGGAGTGGGACAAGTGTAACTGCTTTTATTGTTATTCCTTTTTTTTTAAAAAAAAGATTTTATTTATTTATTTGACAGAGAGAGACAGCCAGCGAGAGAGGGAACAGAAGCAGGGGGAGTGGGAAAGGAAGAAGCAGGCTTCCAGCAGAGCAGGGAGCCCGATGTGGGGCTTGATCCCAGGACCCTGGGATCGTGCCCTGATCCGAAGGCAGACGCTTAACGACTGAGCCACCCAGGCGCCCCTTATTGTTATTCCTAATGTTACTCTTAATCGTTCCAAAAGTATTTATAAGCTCCTGTGATGTGACACTAAGATGCTGATAGAATGTTGAAAAGATCAATGGTCATTATTATTGTGACTATATTATAAAGTTATTCACTCAACAACATTTATTGAGCACCTTCTGTGTGCTGGACAGAACACATGGAAGCCGCTTTCATTATGGTAATGATGCTGCTGCTGCTGGTGATTCCTGCAAAGAATGAATGTCAAGCACCCCCTGTGCCACTATGGATGGCAAAGAGACCAAGCCACTCCACTGCTCTTTTCAAGGGAGGGTGACAGGCGCACAACATAAAAACCAAAAAACCAAGATGACCTCTGATCATGACGGAAATCCTCTTGATCATCTTGACTGAGATCATCTCTGATCAAGAAGGCAAGTGAGGGGCACCTGGGTAGCGCAGTTGTTAAGCGTCTGCCTTCGGCTCCGGGCGTGATCCCGGCGTTCCAGGATCGAGTCCCACATCGGGCTCCTCCGCTGGGAGTCTGCTTCTTCCTCTCCCACTCCCCCTGCTGTGTTCCCTCTCTCGCTGGCTGTCTCTCTGTCAAATAAATAAAATTAAAAAAAAAAAGAAGGCAAGTAAGCTGGTGGCAGGATTTTGGGGGGGATGTGAGATGGGGAGATCAGGGAAGGGGCTGCCATTTGAAATTTCCTGCCATGACCTTATGAGCAGGGAGAAGACAGAGGAAAGAGACCTCATGCAGAGCCTGGCATAAAGCGGGTACTAATATTGTTTTTGTCGTTGTTGTTGATATGTGCTGGCGCAGCACGAGGCCTCGGGAGCCAGCTGCTCGGACTCACGTCCTGGCTCTGCCACCAGCCAGCTGGGTGGCCTCGAGCATCTGCCCTCCCCTCCTAGGATTCCTGTCTGCACATCTGCGAAATAGGGTTAACTGCTCTTTCCTCCTTAGGTTATCCTGCGGGTGCATGAGTTATTACCGCCAGCATGACTCTTGGAACAGACCTGGGATGTAGCCAACACTCAAGAATGTTATCATCATTATTCACTATTATTGCTATGATTATTTACCGTGTAGCAGCTAAGAACACAGGTGGAGGCGGGACGCCTGGGTGGCTCAGTCGGTTAAGCGTCTGCCCTCAGCTTGGTCATGATCCCAGGGTCCTGGGATCGAGCCCCAAGTCCAGCTCCCTGCTCAGTGGACAGTCTGCTTCTCCCTCTCCCTCTGCCCCCTCCCTGCTCATGCTCTCTCTCAAATAAATAATTAAAAAAAAAAAAGACACAGGTGGCCACTTTGAATCTGGACTCCACGATTGGCTCCAAGGCATTCGGCTAGGGGTTGCACCTCTTGTGCCTCAGTCTCCCCTTCTGTTAAACAGGCATAACAGTCTTGGCGCCACATCCTCAGACTTCGCTTACTGCCTGGCACAGCGCCTGAGCTCCCTGCACGTCAGCTATTACAGACCCACCAACCTTCTGCCCGCCCAGCAGGATGAGTGGGAGGAAAGGGAAACTCACTTTCAGCCTGGCTGGAAGTGACCCTGCTCGATAGAGGGAGGGTCCCGAAGAGCCTGGGGGTGGGGGGCTGGACACCTAGCTGGCCCAGGCCTCATCCTTCCTTCCTTCTGCAAACCCAGCCCCACACCTTTATCAGCTTCTGGGGGTGGGGTGGGTGTCCCCACAAGGGACTTGAGGGAGGGAGGCAAGGACAGCAGCCACTGCTATCAGACTACCCACTCCCCTCCCTGCGGGCCTCTAACGTGGATAATATCACAGCAACGGCAGTCCCGCCCAAGAGCATGCGTCTCTCCTGGTACTTCTTTCTGTCTTCTTCGATTTGTTTTTTCAAGTCTGTTTTTGTTTGTTTGTTTGTTTTCTGTTTGACTCTGGTCTTCCCATCTTTGCTTTTCTTGATAATTCAGGACCTGAGAGGAAGACCTTTCCTGTCTTCTTACATTGGAAGAAGCAGAGGCCCAGAGAGCTCAAGCCACTTGCCCAGGGCTACACAGCTGTGAAGCAGTTGGGTGAGAATTTGAACTTGAGTCGTGCAGATCAAGAGCTCAATCCCGACCCACTCCCAACTGCTCTGCCACATTGCCAGATACAAGTATTCCTATTACTAACAGCTCATGCAGGTGGGGTGCTCACCATACCCAGGCCCTGCCCTAAACGTCTCCCCTGTGGGAATCCTTCTAGAAACAACACCTTGAGTGAGGGAGGCCTATTATCTCCTCTTGACAGGCAGCATTGCCTAGGGGAGGAGAGCAACGGACTGACTTGGACAAAGTCACCCGGTCAGCAGTGGCAGAGCTGGAATTCCAGCCCTGCAAAGCCCAAGGTTTTATGCTGTCTTTGCTCAAAAGAGAAGGATTGCTGCCACCCTCCTTTCAATCTACCCTCTGCTCAGAAGGTGACCCAGGAGGATTGCAGATGCTGTCAGACCCTTGCCCCAGCCCATCATCACTGAACCTCTCAAGGGCCCTTCTCCTGGATCCCTGAGATGTTTTACAGGCAGTAAATAGAACCCAAAAGCCAGGGCCGAGAGCCCTGGAATCTGAAACTCAAGGTCTGTCTGGCTGAAAAATGCATGAACCCAAAAGCTTTATTGGGGTCAGAGAACAGAGCAGCTCTGTGTGCCCAACAGCCCGCCTCAGCTGCAACATCCCCTGTCCCCAGGGGCTGTGGCCTTGCCCCAGTTCCTCCTAGATGCCTGGAGCCTACCCCAGCCTCCCCTCTGGGACTCCGGCTCTAGGCACCCTCTGCAGTCCCTTCTCCACATTACTAAAGGAAGTGGTTTGAAACTCCAGGCTCCCTCACTCTCATATCCCCCATGGCTCCCACTGCCCTGGAGCTGCTGGGGCCAATACAGTGAGAAACAACCCCAGCTGACCTCTCTCACGACCCACCGCTTGAACCCCCTGCCCCCGACACACTGACTTCCTTAATTTCAGTTCCTCTCTCTTTCTCTCTTTCCTCCGGCACCTAACCGCACAGCTCTCAACGCCTGCTCCTTTCTGTTTTCTTAGCCCTTTTTCTCAAGCAGCAATAAGGTCTCTTCAGGAAACCTTCTCTGATCTCTCAATCCATGCCTAGGTCACGTCCCTCCTCTGGGCTCTCCCAACTGTCCCATGCTCCCCTGTCCCAGCTGTGCTGCGTCCTGTTTTTAAAAATCTGTTTTTTAAAAAAAACTTTATCTAACATAAACTTTGCCATTTATCCATTTCAAGTGTACAGTCCAGGGGGGGCATGAAGCACGTTCACAGCATTGTGCAGCCGTCACCACCATCCTTCTCCAGAACTTTTTTTTTTTTTTTAAGATTTTATTTATTTATTTGACAGAGACAGCCAGCGAGAGAGGGAACACAAGCAGGGGGAGTGGGAGAGGAAGAAGCAGGCTCATAGCAGAGGAGCCTGATGTGGGGCTCGATCCCATAACGCCGGGATCACGCCCTGGGCCGAAGGCAGACGCTTAACCGCTTAACCGCTGTGCCACCCAGGTGCCCCCAGAACTTCTTTCATCTCGCAAAACTGAAACTCTGGGCCATTAACCCCCTGCTCCCCCCTCCCCAGCCCCTGGTGCCCACCATCTACTTTCTGTCTCCATGAATTTGACTCCTCTAGGAAGTTCATATGAGTGGAATTGGACAGCATTTAGCATTTATCCTTTTGTGACTGGCCTGATTAAATCGATTTTTAAAATATATTTTAATTTCATTATTTTTTAAATTGAGGTTTCGTTGACAATGTTGTATTGGCATCTCTCTCTCTCTCTCTCTCTCTCTCTCTCTCTCTCTAATAGGAGAAAATACTCATGTGGGTAATTAAAACTCTATTGGGAAAAAAAAAAGATTTAAGGGCACCTGGGTGGCTCTGTGGGTTGAGTCTTGCCTTCTGCTCAGATCATGATCCCAGGGTCCTGGGGTCGAGTCCTGCCTCCAGCTCCTTGCTCAGTGGGGAGCCTGCTTCTCCCTTTGCCAGCAGCTCCCCCTGCTTGTGCTTTCTCTCTCTCTCCAAATAAATAAAATATTAAAAAATAAAATAAAATATTTTAAAAAGAGAGAGAAGGAAAGAGAGAACATTGTAGATCAGAAAACAGGCTCCTTTGCCCCCCACCCCCTCCATCCTGGTCTTTCTGACAACAACTGGCATGTTCAGATCTTTTTCTTCTATTAAGTTACACGCAGATGTGTGTGTGTGCGTGTGTGATGTCGGATTTCTCTCTTTTCCTCATACCGTACACAACTAACCAACTAAATACAACTTGCTATTTTTCAGCTTGCTATTTTTACTCACCACTGGGACCTGGAAATCTACGCGGGCTACTCTGGCAGGGTTATGGAGTTTCTGTGAGTTGTGAAGTCAGGCTCCGAGAGTTCAAATCCTCGTATAGCCCCACACTCACTACCTGGGTGACTGTAGGGAAATTTCTTACCCTCTCTGTGTCATTTTCTCCAACTGGAAAATGGTTGCAAGAATTTAATAGGAAGCACTTAAGAAATGGCTTAACCTCTTTGTATCACTTTCCCCAACTGGAAGATGATTATAAAGATTGAATACAAAGCACGTAATCCCTCTTCTGATGTTGAGTAAGCTCCCTATAAACATTCACTCTTGTTATAACCTGCAGGGCCACCCCCTTCTTTCCTATTTTCAATTTTTCCATTTTTATTTTTATTTTTTATTTTTTTTAAGATTTTATTTATTTATTTGACAGAGATAGAGACAGCCAGCGAGAGAGGGAACACAAGCAGGGGGAGTGGGAGAGGAAGAAGCAGGCTCACAGCAGAGGAGCCTGATGTGGGGCTCGATCCCACAACGCCGGGATCACGCCCTGAGCCGAAGGCAGACGCCCAACCGCTGTGCCACCCAGGCGCCCCGCAATTTTTCCATTTTTAAAATGAAACGTTAAGAAAGGACAGAAGTCAAGTGATTGCCACAAACTCAACCCACCTGTGTAACCACAGTCTTGCTTCCTGTCCCCCCGGAAACTGCCCCAGAGGCCCTACCACCCACAAAGGCAACCACTGATCCACGTTCAGTTCCCAGTTCCCGTGGGTTGATTAGTGATGTCTGTCCTAGAACTTCATTCAAAAGTGCCTGGCCTCTGTCCCTTGGTATAGTAATCTTTTTGAGACTCATTGGTGTTGTTACACTTAGTAGTTGATGCCTTTTTATTGCCGAGGACTATTTTATGGTATGGATGGACCATGGTGTGCTGAGACAGTCACCCATTTCCGGACATTTGGGTTGCTTCCAATTTTTGGCCTTTATGAATAAAGCTGTGATAAAGTGTTTGTTTGTTTTGTTTAAAGATTTTATTTATTTAAGAGAGAGAGAGTGGGTGCACAGAAGAGAGTAAGACGGAGAAGCAGGCTCCCCACTGGGCAAGGAGCCCGATGCGGGGCTCGATCCCAGCACCGTGAGATCACGACCCCAGCGGAAGGCAGACGCTTGACCGACTGAGCCACCCAGATGCCCCAAAGCTGTGATAAAGTTGCTATGAACATTTGTATAGAAGATTTTGCCTTTCCTTCTTTCTTCCTTTCTTCTTCCCTCTCTCTCTTTCTTTCCTTCATTTGTTTTATGGTTTTGTTTTTCTTGGGTAAATACCTAGGAGTAGAATGGTTGGGTCACATGGTAGGCATTTGTCTAACTTTATAAGAAACTAAGAGACCTTTTCCCCTTTAAAAAAGATGTTTTGTTTATTTATTTGTTAGAGAGAGAACAAAAGCAAGGGGAGCTGCAGGCAGAGGGAGAAGCACGCTCCCTATTGAACAGGGAACCCCATGTGAACTTGATCCCAGGACCCTGGGGTCATGACCCAAGCTGAAGGCAGATGCTTAACCAACTGAGCCACCCAGGCATCCCGAAGAGACCTTTTCCTAAGTGGCGGTGTCATTTTGCATTCCCACCAGCAGTGTGGAAGAGTCCCATTTACTCCAGATCCTCACCTAATAGTTGATACCGCTTAGCTCCTCTGATGAGTGTGTGGTGGTATATCATTGAATTTTAATTTGCATTTCCTTGATGGCCTCATTCTTTTTATTCGCTGCATGGTATTCCCTCCCTCTCATCATGTTGCTTGCACTCCTTTGTTGGTGGACATGGAAGCCTCCCCCATTTTTTTTTTTTTTTTTACAGTAACCATCAAGGCAGCAGGTAGTAATCTTTGACAGGTAGTCCTCAGGCACAGACACCTACAATGGTTTCTCCAGGGTCAAGGGCAGAGATGAATCACACAGGCCAAACACTGTCGGATTTAATCTTTTCTGCCAGATAACATTTTGACCCACAGCACGTGCTCACCCCGCTGGTTGTTATCGGACTCTAAAATTCTTGCCAATCTGATGAATGAAAAATGGCATTTTTGGGTCTGTTCACTGGCGCACAGCCAGCGCTCAATATCTATTTGATGAGTGAACGGGTGGGTAGATGAATGAACGGGTGACAACTGCTCCTAGCCCACCAAACACACCGGGAGAGTCTCCCTTGAGCCCAGACGGGAAACAAAGGTTGGGGCCCCACCCTCTCCCGAGCCCGGCCCCGCCCCGCGTCCCGCCCCCGCCTGCTCCGGGCTCCCATTGGAGGCAGCGTGCGGGGCTGGCCAGGCGGGCGGGGAGGGGCCGGGCCCGGGGCGGGGCGCTGCAGCCCGCGGAGCCTCCCGCCCGCGCGGGCTGGGGTCGCTCCGGCTCGGACTCCCCTCCCCGCCCGACGCGGCCATGGAGGACGAGCGGAAGGACGGAGCCTACGGTAGGAGCTGCCTCTGGCCCGCGGTCGCCTCTCTGAGTTGGGGGGCCTTGGGGGAGGGGTACCTCCGAGATCATAAACACCCGAGCTGCAGCTGGCGGCCCTCTCCTGCTTCCCGGCCCAGCATTCCGCTCTGCGCCGAACTCACGCCCCCCTGCTCCCGCCGGGTCGTCCCGTGTCGCCTCTCCCGGGAGCCCCCACACCCCCTCCGGCTGATGGGCCGGGAGGCACGGCGCATGCTCCGCCCGGGGAGGTCCCGTTATCTGGGCGGCTCAGATGCCAGGCGGGGGAGGGGAGGCTTGTCGACCGGGGCTCGGAAAAGGGATAGGGCCCGACTTCCCCCAATCCCCCTCCAGTTCTGGTTGCCTTAGTCCACTTCTTTCTCCTGCCCACATCCCCCGAGAAGTAGCCGTCCCGGGCTTCTGGCGAGATGGGGAAACTGAGGCAAGCCCGGGCAGACCGAATGCTGGGGGGGTTGGAAGCCCATCGGTTCTTGCCAGCGGCCTGGAAGGACGGAAAGAAGGGCGCTCTCGCTGAGGGGGCAGTAAAGAAGCAGGAAACCATTGAGAAACTTTCCTGGCCGTGTGCAAGGGACTGGGGGTGCCCGCTACCGTTTCACGAGGTCCCTGCGACGCGGACCCCCCTCCCGCCAACCTCTGCGGGTGGCCTTCGCCTCCGGGCCCAGGGGTTGGGGCCAAGATGAGGCTCCTCCCTACCCACGCCCTCCAGTGCCTCCCTTCCCTGGGTTCCCACGGAGGGGAGTGCCATCATCCTCAGTTTCTCCTTTCTCTTCTCCATTTTGGGTCCCAGGGCTGAGCTGGGCACATGTCCCACGTAGCACTCCCCTGGGGCAAAGGGGCGCCGCTGCTCCTCCTTGTGTGACAGGAACTTCCTGGAAACTGTGAGACAGAAAGCTTTAGGGAGGGGGCAGGAAACCGCTCAAAGATAATCAAGAAAAACAAGCTGACTAGAGATGTGCCTCCCTCCCGGCTGCCTCCACCAGGGACTGTGGCCTCCGCAGGTTGCAGAGAGACAGATGGGGGAGGCTGGGACCCTCCCTGCCCAGCCCAGCCCAGAGGGAAACACTGGGACCTGCCCCCCCCCCCCCCCCCCCCCAGCCACTCCCGTCCCTGCTTGGAGCTGCCGGCCCAGCCTCTGAGGCGCATTTTGCCTTTGGCTTGGTTCAAGCCTCAGACCCCGCGCGCGTGGGTGCTGCATCCCTTGGGTGTGGCTGGCTGTCTCTGATCTGGGAATCTCAACCTGGAGTCCTGGCCTGGCCCTGCCTTCCTGCGGGCAGCACCTGAGGGATCTTGGGTCTCTGTAAGGCAGGGCGGGGGGCAGGGAATGTCAGGCAGAGTGCACAATGATGTGATTCACCAAGCCTTGAATTTGGCCAAAGGGAGCCAGCCATGGATGGGCCTGAGCAAACCCTCCCAGGCCCTGCCAGACCCACACTCAGGGGACCTCAGTGCCCAACAGAGGTTGCGCTGGGTGCCAGAAGCCCATCCCATCAACAAGTATTTATTGAGCGTCTCACAGGCGGGGTCTGGACCCTGAGAACACAGCAGTGAACAAAGCTGAAAAACCCTTGAATAAACAGATGATTTTAGGTTGTTGTAAGTGTTGTGGAGCAGAAAACAAGACAGCATGTGTGTGGGAGAATCATCTGGGTTTATTTTGGGTGACCACTGGCTGGAGTTGGAGCCAGTGGCCGCTGGAAGATCTGGGAGAAGTGTGTTCTGGGCAGAAGGAACAGCAAACAAACCACACTTAATTATGGTTCTCTAAGGCACAAGGAAGCCTGAGGTGGAGACTCAGCTAGGTCTTACCACCAAGCCATCACCTCCTCTAGAGGGGCCACCATCTCCTCTAGACTGGCCACCTGGCTTGACTCCTTGAAGTGTGGGGGGGGGGCAGGTTTCACTTAGTTTGTAAATAGTCTGTTCTCATCAGAACCAAAATCCTGAGGCCTTCAGGCTGCGCCCCGAAGTCCCTGCCAGATAATGGGAATGGTGTTGCAAGAGTTGCTCACATATCCCATTGCTCACATATCCCTCGTGTCCCAATGCCTTTCCATCCATCAGTTGCCATGAATTTAGGGGGTGACCTCAGACAGACCGAGGCTCAAAACAAAAGTTCTGACACTTACGAGCTGTGTGGCCGTGGGAGAGTTGGTGACCTCTCTGAGACTCTGGATCCTTGTCTGCAGGGCTGGGCAGACCACACTTACTGGTGGGCAGCATTTTGCACAGTGGCTGGTAGGCTGTACCTGCTCAAGCGGCCTCTGGGGCCCCCTCATACTGGGGATGTGAATTTTCCATGAGCTGATGGAAAAGCAGCACTCCCTGTCTAGGCATAGACCTGGCTGGCCTGAGCAGGGCAGGAAGCTCCCTCCTCAGCACACAGCATAGCTAGAGCAGGTGGCAGCACGGATCAAAGCAGAGAAATGGCTCCTGGCCCCTATGGGTGACGGCAATGGGCACTGCCATCCTTCCCACCCACCCTAGGCATGATCATGGAAAAAGATTCTAGAATCCAACCCAATAGACTCTATGGGGGGGGGAGGCGCTTGTTTAAAAAGCAGATTCCCTGGGGCGCCTGGGTGGCACAGCAGTTAAGCTAAGCGTCTGCCTTCGCCTCAGGGCGTGATCCCAGCGTTATGGGATCGAGCCCCACATCAGGCTCTTCCGCTATGAGCCTGCTTCTTCCTCTCCCACTCCCCCTGCTTGTGTTCCTTCTCTCGCTGGCTGTCTCTATATCTATCGAATAAATAAATAAAAAATCTTTTAAAAAAATAGAAATAAAAAGCAGATTCCCTGGCCCCAGTTGCTAGAGAGTCCAATTCAGGTTGCCATGGGGATCTGGCATCTGATTTTTAAAAAAATATTGTTGGGAGGGGATATTTACTTATTAATTGAAAGTTGGGTTTCTGTTGCTGTTGTTTGTTTGCTTGTTTTCCAAAAGTTGGTGCTTCAAAAGCATTCACGTGCTTCAAAATACAAAAGATACAAAGGCAGTGTAGCCTTGTCATGAAAAGTCTCGCTCTTGCTCCCTCTCCCAGCATGACACACCCTTCTTGGCCGTATCACTGTTCCAGCATCTTGTGCTTGCTTCCAAATGGAGTCCAGGCCTTAGAACTTCACAGGAAATTATATACATTTTCTTTATCTAGTGGCTGCTTTTTTTTTCCTGTTACAAAAATATCAGCAAATCTCTAGCATGCTAATTCCAGGTAGGATTGTGTGTCTGTGTGTCTGAAGTTATATCTGCGGTGCCTGGCACCTAGCAGATATTCAACAAACACTTATGAATGAAAAGGTGTTTGTTTCACATCTTGCTCTGTTTTTCTGTTTTGTTTTGTTTTTCTGTTTTTTCGTTGCTTTCTTTGTTTAACATGTCTCGGAGATATTACTCATCTCAGTGCTTGGAAAGCTTCCTCACTGTTTTCTCACAGTTACATAAAATAGTGCACTTATGGATGGACTGTCTTACTTTGAATCGATCTTATATGTAACCAATCAAGGGGAATATTTTCAACTTTTTATTGAAGCAGACAATTCATACGTAAAAGGTAACATCCTAAATGTATGAGGCTCCAGAAGTTTTCACAAGGTGAATACACGCATGGAATCAGCACCCAGATCAGGGGGAACAAAAATATTGCCAGCACCCCAGAAGCCCCTCATGCCCAGGGAGGGGCTAATCTAGTATTATTATTTTAGTTTAGTTTTATTTTATTTTATTTTTTTGTGGTAAAAAGCATCACATAAAATGTACCATCTTTTTTTTTTTTTTAAAGATTTTATTTATTTATTCGACAGAGATAGAGACAGCCAGCGAGAGAGGGAACACAAGCAGGGAGAGTGGGAGAGGAAGAAGCAGGCTCATAGCAGAGGAGCCTGATGTGGGGCTCGATCCCATAACGCCGGGATCACGCCCTGAGCTGAAGGCAGACACTTAACCGCTGTGCCACCCAGGAGCCCCTAAAATGTACCATCTTAATCATTTTCCCTTGTACGTTTCAATAGTGTTAAGTATAGGGGCACCTGGGTGGCTCAGTGGGTTAAGCATCTGACTCTTGACTGCAGCTCAGATCCTGATCTCAGGGTTACCTGAGTTCAAGCCCTGTGTGGGGCTCCATGCTGGGCGAACCCTACTTAAAAAAAANTTGTCTGCAGGGCTGGGCAGACCACACTTACTGGTGGGCAGCATTTTGCACAGTGGCTGGTAGGCTGTACCTGCTCAAGCGGCCTCTGGGGCCCCCTCATACTGGGGATGTGAATTTTCCATGAGCTGATGGAAAAGCAGCACTCCCTGTCTAGGCATAGACCTGGCTGGCCTGAGCAGGGCAGGAAGCTCCCTCCTCAGCACACAGCATAGCTAGAGCAGGTGGCAGCACGGATCAAAGCAGAGAAATGGCTCCTGGCCCCTATGGGTGACGGCAATGGGCACTGCCATCCTTCCCACCCACCCTAGGCATGATCATGGAAAAAGATTCTAGAATCCAACCCAATAGACTCTATGGGGGGGGGAGGCGCTTGTTTAAAAAGCAGATTCCCTGGGGCGCCTGGGTGGCACAGCAGTTAAGCTAAGCGTCTGCCTTCGCCTCAGGGCGTGATCCCAGCGTTATGGGATCGAGCCCCACATCAGGCTCTTCCGCTATGAGCCTGCTTCTTCCTCTCCCACTCCCCCTGCTTGTGTTCCTTCTCTCGCTGGCTGTCTCTATATCTATCGAATAAATAAATAAAAAATCTTTTAAAAAAATAGAAATAAAAAGCAGATTCCCTGGCCCCAGTTGCTAGAGAGTCCAATTCAGGTTGCCATGGGGATCTGGCATCTGATTTTTAAAAAAATATTGTTGGGAGGGGATATTTACTTATTAATTGAAAGTTGGGTTTCTGTTGCTGTTGTTTGTTTGCTTGTTTTCCAAAAGTTGGTGCTTCAAAAGCATTCACGTGCTTCAAAATACAAAAGATACAAAGGCAGTGTAGCCTTGTCATGAAAAGTCTCGCTCTTGCTCCCTCTCCCAGCATGACACACCCTTCTTGGCCGTATCACTGTTCCAGCATCTTGTGCTTGCTTCCAAATGGAGTCCAGGCCTTAGAACTTCACAGGAAATTATATACATTTTCTTTATCTAGTGGCTGCTTTTTTTTTCCTGTTACAAAAATATCAGCAAATCTCTAGCATGCTAATTCCAGGTAGGATTGTGTGTCTGTGTGTCTGAAGTTATATCTGCGGTGCCTGGCACCTAGCAGATATTCAACAAACACTTATGAATGAAAAGGTGTTTGTTTCACATCTTGCTCTGTTTTTCTGTTTTGTTTTGTTTTTCTGTTTTTTCGTTGCTTTCTTTGTTTAACATGTCTCGGAGATATTACTCATCTCAGTGCTTGGAAAGCTTCCTCACTGTTTTCTCACAGTTACATAAAATAGTGCACTTATGGATGGACTGTCTTACTTTGAATCGATCTTATATGTAACCAATCAAGGGGAATATTTTCAACTTTTTATTGAAGCAGACAATTCATACGTAAAAGGTAACATCCTAAATGTATGAGGCTCCAGAAGTTTTCACAAGGTGAATACACGCATGGAATCAGCACCCAGATCAGGGGGAACAAAAATATTGCCAGCACCCCAGAAGCCCCTCATGCCCAGGGAGGGGCTAATCTAGTATTATTATTTTAGTTTAGTTTTATTTTATTTTATTTTTTTGTGGTAAAAAGCATCACATAAAATGTACCATCTTTTTTTTTTTTTTAAAGATTTTATTTATTTATTCGACAGAGATAGAGACAGCCAGCGAGAGAGGGAACACAAGCAGGGAGAGTGGGAGAGGAAGAAGCAGGCTCATAGCAGAGGAGTGATGTGGGGCTCGATCCCATAACGCCGGGATCACGCCCTGAGCTGAAGGCAGACACTTAACCGCTGTGCCACCCAGGAGCCCCTAAAATGTACCATCTTAATCATTTTCCCTTGTACGTTTCAATAGTGTTAAGTATAGGGGCACCTGGGTGGCTCAGTGGGTTAAGCATCTGACTCTTGACTGCAGCTCAGATCCTGATCTCAGGGTTACCTGAGTTCAAGCCCTGTGTGGGGCTCCATGCTGGGCGAACCCTACTTAAAAAAAAATAGTGTTAAGTATATTCACATTGTTGTGCTGTGGCCTGTTTTTGTAAAGCCAATAGACGAAGAATGGCTCCATTGTTTATAAATTGTTAAAAAAAAAATTAAAAGGAATATGTGACTGAGATGATATGTGAACCACAAAGCTTAAAATCTTACATATGTGGGGGCGCCTGGGTGGCACAGTGGTTAAGCGTCTGCCTTCAGCTCAGGGCGTGATCCCGGCATTATGGGATCGAGCCCCACATCAGGCTCCTCCGCTGTGGGCCTGCTTCTTCCTCTCCCACTCCCCCTGCTTGTGTTCCCTCTCTCGCTGGCTCTCTCTATCTCTGTCGAATAAATAAATAAAATCTTAAAAAAAAAAAATCTTACATATGTGGCCTTTAGCAGGATAACATTTGCAGAGCTTAAGTACCATTACCCCCAGAAAGTTCTGTGTTCCTCCCCAGTCAATCCCCAGAGGGAGAGTTGTTTTTATTTATTAATTTTAATTTTTAAAAAGATTTTATTTATTTGATAGAGAGAGAGCAAGCGAGCACAAGCAGAGGCAGAGGGAAAGGGAGAAGCAGAAACCCCACTGAGCAGGGAGCCCGATGTGGGGCTTGAGCCCAGGACCCTGGGATCGTGACCTGAGCCAAAGGCAGGGGCTTCACCGACTGAGCCACCTAGGTGCCCTGGGAGAGTTGTTTTACGTAGGATTTTAATCTCTTATGTAATAAAATTAGTATATTCTCTCTATGGGGGCAGGGGGTGCTGAAAATTAAAAAATAAGCCCTTAATGACACAGAATATTTTAGCCTTCCAAGTCAAAGAGCCCTTTACATACCTTTGGCCAGCTGTCCTCATCCCAGAGGTAACACGACCACGAAGTCTCTTGCACGAGCTCAGCCTATTCATTTCTGTGTGTATGTGTGGCCTCCGGACAGTATTTTTAAAAGTTCCTTAGGCTGGTTTAATGAAAAAATGGTACTGTTCCCAGAGTGGGATACTATGTTGCCTTATAAAAAAGTTGAAGTAGGTCTACGGAACCTCCCCCATGGGAAACAAGGACCCATTATGCTAGCATGTGAAATAGCAAAGTTGGGAACAGGGTATGTAACAAAACAGGGTGTGGGGCCATAAACAGCTACAAGTTTGCTTACGAAGGTATGCTTAGACTAGGTCTGGAAGGAGGAAAGGGAAACCAGGGAGAGGAAGTTGGGCTCTGGGCCAAGGGTGAGAGAAAGAGTGATTTTTCTTAGTTTGCAGGCTTTTTCTGGTTGAAGTGTTTTTACCCTAATAAGCATAGAGTTTACCTAATATAAAGGAGTCCGTTCATAACTGCCTTCACACAGTTATTGTGCGGGCACCGTGGGCCAGGTTGTTTCTAGACCCCGGAGACATTCTGGAGAGGGAAACAGACAAGGTATGAAGATAAATGAGGGACATTAGAATGGCAGAGAAGGGCTCAGGAAAAAAAATAATGCAGGAAAGAGGGGTGGGAGTCATCTGTAGGGCCTGGAGGCAGAGTTGAAAATTTTAAGAACATCCTAAGGTGACCAGAGGCAGGAGGGAGGGAGCCATGTAGAATGTTTCCGGCAGAGGGCACGGCCTGTGGACTTGGGTGTTTGCTGGGAGAGAGATGGGAGCCACTGAGAGTTCTGAGCAGAGGAGGGAACTGGCCAGACTCAGGTGCTCACAGGCGCCCTCTGGCCTCTATGAGGTGCAGTGGCAGAAGCCAGGAGACCAGGCCAGAGGTGATAGCACTTATCCAGAGGCATGAATCACCTGGGATCAATGTGCTAAGTAAACAAACACATCTACAGAAAAGCTTACCGCAGAGTTCTGACTCTCAGCCAGGTTCTAGAACCCAGCATCACCTCTCCTCCAGTCCAGCTGCATTCTTCCTCGCCCTGTACCACCTGTACCTTTTGTGTCCCTGAACCTTTCATATACCCGAGCCTCGGTTCCTCCATCTATAAAATGGGGTTAACAACAGTATTGGCTCTTTCTGGGGGCCGCCTCCAGGGTTCGGTGAACTGATGCAGGTACAGCACTAAGCCAAGAGCTTGGTCCATGGTAAATGCCCAGTGAATGGGGGTTCGTCATGGAGCATAGAGTTCAAGGGCATGGTTGTCAGGAATGGAGTTCAAATCCCAGCTCCTACTGGCTATGTGATTTGGGGCAAGTCATGAAGCATCCCTGTGCTGTGGTTTCTGTATTGTGCCCTCTACTCTCAGAGCCTTGTGAGGATGACATGAGCTTCTAGAAATAAATGTCTGGTTTGGTCCCCAGCACATAGTAGGTGCTCTATCTTTTGCTCTTAGGATTGTGACCAGGAAAGTCACTCTCGTCTTTCCTACCCAGAAGCTATTACCCACCCCAAACTCTTTGTCGAAGGACTCATGTGGGTGGCTGGGATCCCCATTCCCCAGGCACAGACTTCTGGGAAGCAGGCGTGAGCCAGCTCGGCTGCATGGGTGAGGCCCTGGGCTGCTGTGGGCCTTGGGGACTTGGCCAATATCTGGAGGCCATGGGGGCTGGGTGGCACTTGACGCCGTGGCCCCAGCATTGTGACTGAGTGGCCTGGATTGGTTTCCTTATCTTCTACACCCACTGCACCGGCTGGGACGGCCTTTGTGGCCAGAAGGCCAAGACCCAAGTCCGCCTCCCCCACCCAGCCTGGTCTATTGGCCTGGCTTTCCTGCATCTTCTCCCCTCACTGTTCCATCTTGAGTTCTGCCTCCCTCAGTATCTGCCAAAGAAGAGGCCTGGGAGTCAGAGGGGCCTTGGTTTGATTCACAGAGCTCCATCCCTCACCATCTCTGCAGTCTGAGCACGTGGCCTCATTTTGCCCTCTCTGTCAAATGGGACCACGCCCCCGGTTAGTGTTTATTGAACCCCAGACCTGTGCTAAGTGCTTTTCGAGCACTGAATCCTGACAACAGGCACGAAGCAAATATGAGTATTAATCCCACTCTCCAGACAGGAAAATGGCAGCTTGGAGAGGGAAAGGGCGTGTCCACCTCCCCAGCCCTTTTGTGGGCAATAATACCACTCCTGGCTGTTACAGAGAGAGTGTGTGGGGGCACCTGGGTGGCTCGGTGGGTTAAGCGTCTGCCTGCGGCTCAGGTCATGATCTCAGGGTCCTGGGATCGAGCCCCACATTGGGCTCCTTGCTCAGTGGGGAGCCTGCTTCTTCCTCTGCCTGCCTCTCGCCCTGCTTGTGCGCTCGCTCTCTTACTCTCTGACAAATAAATGAATAAAATCTTAAACACACACACACACAAAAAAAGCAAAGAGAGCATGTGAAACCTGTTGGCACAGAATCGGGCTCAACACTTGGTTCATGGCCTCGAGACCAGGGGGCGGCCAAACTGTTTCTGCAGAGGGCCAGAGAGTAAACATTTTCCGCTCTGCAGGCCACGTACGGGCTCTCTGGCTACCCAGCTCTGCTGCTGCGTCCAGAAACAACCTGAAAAGGAACCAGCATGGCTGTGTACCAAGAAAAATTGACTTATGGCCGCTGACATTTGAATTTCATGTAATTTTCACATGACAAACAGTCTTTCTCTTTTGATGCTTTTCCAGCCCTTTAAAAATGTAAAGACCATTCTTAGTTCTGGGTCATCTGAAAAGAGACCGTGGGTGGATTCCTTCCACCTCCCCCGCCCCCATGACCATTTGTCAACCCCTGGTCTATATAGTTACCCAGGGTGATAGGCAGAGTAAGGTCCCCCCCACCAAAGATGTCCACGTCCTAACTCCTGGAACCTGTGACTGTGTTACCTTACAGGATAAAAGGCAATTTGCAGATGAGATTAAATGTAGGATTTTATGGGATACCTGGGTGGCTCAGTCGGTTGGGTGTCTGCTCAGGGTCCTGGGATCAAGTCTGGTGTCAGGCTCCCAGCTCAGCGGGGAGCCTGCTTCTCCCTCTGCCTGCTGCTCCCCCTGCTTGTGCTCTGACAAATAAATAAAATCTTAAATAAATCAATAAATAAATGTAGGATCTTATGATGGGGAGATTATCCTGGATTATCCAGGTGGATCCAAGGACAAGGGCCCGTGTAAAGGGAAGAGGGAGGCAGAAGGGAGTGAGAGAAGGAGACATGGCAGTGTCCATGGATGTGGGCTGGATGGGCGTGCTGGCTTTGAGGAGGGAGGAAGGGGCCACAAGCCAAGGAATACGGGTGTGCAGGCAGCCTCTAGAAGCCAGAACAGGTAAGGAAACTTTCCAAAAACCCACAGAAGGAACACAGTCCTGCCAGCGCCTTGATTTTAGCCTAGCGAGATGCACTTTGGATGTCTGACCTCTAGAACCATAAGATAATAAGTTTGTGTGGTTTTTTTTTTTTTAAAGATTTTTTTATTTATTTATTAGACAGAGATAGAGACAGCCAGCGAGAGAGGGAACACAAGCAGGGGGAGTGGGAGAGGAAGAAGCAGGCTCATAGCTGAGGAGCCTGACGTGGGGCTCGATCCCATAACGCCAGGATCACGCCCTGAGCTGAAGGCAGACGCTTAACCACTGTGCCACCCAGGCGCCCCTGTGTGGTTTTTTTTAAAAAAGATTTATTTATTTGAGAGAGAGAGAGAGCATGAGTGGATGGGGGCAGAATCTCAAGCAGACTCCCCGCTGACCACAGAGCCTGATGTGGGGCTCCATCTCATGACCCTGAGACCATGATCGGAGCCGAAACCAAGAGTCAGACCTTAACCGACTGAGCCACCCAGGCGCCCTGAGATAGTGTTGTTTGAAGCCACCAAGTGGGTGGGCATTTGTTACGGTAGCCCCGGGCAGCTCATGCCCAGGCTAACTCATGGCTGGGTAGCCCCAGCTCTGCTGCTCACCACGGGCACACGACTCTCTGGGGGCCCCCGTGTCTGCGTCCTTCCAATGGGGGTAGGGACAGGACCCATCTCTCTAAGCTGCTGTAAGGAGGAAACCATGTGACGTTCTGGAAAGGTGCCTGGCACGTGGTAAAGGGCAATGCCACGGAGGCGTCGGGGCGTCTGTACTGTTACTAGCTTGCGGTGTTCCTGCAGAGACTGGGCAAGTTCTCATCCTGCGGGTCTGGATCGGGCTCAAGGATCAGAATCCAGGAGTATTCAACCTGCGCCGCCCCGCCCTCCCCGCTGCCAAAGTTAACGAGAGCAACTGGAACCCATCAGATGGCTGTACCAATGTGCGCTCTGGTATTTCTTGAGAGATACCAATACCAGTACCAAGCCTCTGGCAGGCACTGCTCTGTACCTTTAGTTCCACCTTACAGAGGGACAGCTCAGGTTCACACAGCGAGGTCATGGCCCCACTGTCCCATCCACAGCCACTGATTTCTCTGAGAGCTGAAACCTCTCTATGTGTCTTCCCCTCCCCATGCTCCTGCTCAAAGACTCTCAGTGGCTCCCACTCACCCATCAGACCCTCTTCTTCTTGCTAGGTGGCTGGGCAAGCCACTTCTCCTCCCTGAGCCTTGGTTTCCTCCACTGTAAAATGGGTTGATGATAGGACCTCCAGTATAATGAGGACAGAGGTAGATCCTGAAAAATACTCCTCTGTCAGCAACAGCCACTTTTTCTTTTTTTTAAAGATTTTATTTAAGAGTGAGAGAGAGAGCACAAGAGAAGGAACTTGGGCATGAGTCAAAGGGAGGAGCAGAGGGAGAGGGAGAAGCAGACTCCCTGCTGAGCACGGAGCTGGACAGGGGGCTTGATCCCGGGACCCTGGGATCATGACCTGAGCCAAAGGCAGACGCTTAACCGACTGACCTACCCAGGCGCCCCAGGCACCAGCCATTCTTATAGGGTTGCTTCCCCTCTTCCAGTCTGGCTGCCATTCAGGGGACACAAGAAACTAACCCATGCTCCCTTATCTCTTCTCCACCCTTACCGGTTTCACCTCCTATCGGAGGGTGGAAATATGTTCCTGTGCTTTCCCTTCATACCTGTAATAGTTTTGAGTTTTTATCTATTTTGCATGATTAATGCATGTGGAATTTATTTTGCTCTGTGTTGGGGTGAAGTTAGCTTTTTTCCTTCTTAATGCAATCAAGGCTACTGATGGATTGATGTATCCTTTCCCCACCCGCTGAAAATTCTACATTTATCATGTATTAAGTTCTTTATATATAAAACTCACAAATTAATTTTTTAAATACATGCACCTGGAAAACTCTAAGCTATGTTTTTACTTTTCAGTCTTAGCTATCTTTTTTTTTTTTATAAAGATATTATGTATTTCTGTGAGAGAGAGAGAGCGTGCACACACACTCAAGCTGGGCACAAGGGCTGGGGGAAGGGGGGAGCAGAGGGAGAGAGAATCCCAAGCAGATTTCAAGCTGTGCAGAGCCCACAGGGGCCCCATCTCAGGACTCTAAGATCATAGCCTGAGTTGAAATCAAGAGTTGGACACTTAACTGACTGAGCCACCCAGGCGCCCCCAGTCTTAGCTCTCTATAAATGGTTTATGTACTGTGGTTATTCATTCAACAAACACTGAGTGCCAGGTGCTATTTTGGGCCCTGGAAACAGTTGAGAAGAGAACATACATAAACCCCTGCCCTTGTGCTGCAAACAGGCAAGGGGGCAGACGATAAACAAGCAATACATAAATGTGTGATGTGTCAGGTGCTGATAAAAAACCAAAATAAAATAGTGTGATGGGGTGAGGGGAAAGGGATGCTGTTTTGGATAGGATGGTCAGAGAAAGCCTCTCTGAGAAGGGGATGATTGAACAGAGCCCTGAATGAAGTGGAGCGACATGGACATCTCTGGGAAGAGATTTCTGGGTAGAGGGAACAGCCAGTGCGAAGGTCCTGAGGTGAGACCATGCCTGGTGAGTTTGTGGTTTAGTTAATGATGCCAGTGAAGCCGAAACAAGCAAGTGAAGGGGAGTGAGGGAGGGGACCTGGCAGAGCGTATGAGGCCCTATAGGTCATGGTGAGGAGTTGGGTTTTTCCTCTGAGGGAGGTGGGAACCGTGGAAGTTTCTGGGCAGAGGTGTTCACAGACTTCTCTGGCTGCTACGGAGGGAAAGGACAGTGAGGGGAGTGGGAGGGTGGGAGCTGGGAGAGCAGGGTGGAGCTGCCTGCACTGGTCCAGGCAGGAAACCACAGCTGTGTGACAAGGGTGGGGGTGAGAAGTGCTTGGATGCTTGATAGATTCCGAAGGCGGAGCTGGTGTGAAGTAAAGCGAGGCACCCCAGGTTTCTGGTCTGAGCGCTTGGGAAGACAAAGCTGCCTTTTCTGAGCCAGGGCAGTTTGGGGACCATCAGGGGCTTGCATGTGGCTGTGCTGAGTGTGAGGCGCCCATGAGACCTCCAGGTGTCACAGGGGTATACAGCCCAGGGGACCAACATTTTGGGGGATTGTCAGGGGGGAGCTGGTGGCTGAAGTCTTGAGTCTGCAGGAGTGTCCCCAAGGGACCTAGTGTAGCTGGGAAGAGGCCGCAGCCTGTGCCGCTTTTTTTATCCACTGCTTGGACTGGGTGGGTGGGACCGGCCAGCCTTTGGGTTGGCAGAGACCACGGGAACCACAGGGTTTCTTTGGCAGAACTGGTCACCCAAGGGCATGGCTTGGAGCCTTGAACCTCCCCTGTTTGCTAAAGCCTGTGGGCCAGGGGTCAGGTGGGGCTCCCACAGCTGGAGGCCCCTTGGGGGAGGCGCATTCCTCTAGGGACAAGCTGAGTTAGTGACCAGAGCCCTGTCAGGGAATGCTTGACTTTGAGGTAGCAGCTACACTTATTGAGCACCAACTGTATGTGCCGACACTATAGAACCCCATTGCTGACTATATGCCTCACACTGAATATACATTCCTGCTGACTATGCCACGGCACCAACTGTGTAATCAACTGCACTGTGAAGTATACAGCTGGCCTCAAAGAGTTTTTGGGGAGGTGCAGTGAGAACAGGCACATGATTGAGGGAGAATACAGTTGGCTTGGGGAGTGGATGGTTGGTGTGGGGGAACACAGTAAGGGGGTATAACCAGCTGACTGTGTACCCCATGCTGATTGTATACCCTCACACTGGCTTTATAACTCTTTGCTGACTGTATACCTTGTACCAGCTATATCCCCCCCCCCGCTGTGTACTGATTAAACACCCCCACGGCAACTGTATACCTCTTTGTTGGCTGTATGCCTCCACACCAGCTGTGCCCCATACTGGTGGTCCCTCCATACCTATACCCCCACATCAGTTAAACACCCCTACACTGACTACAGTATAGCCATGCCAGCCATAAATTGCCATGCCAGCTGTATACCTCCTGTTATCCTGTGATTGGTCTTTGACCAGTTTTGGTTTGATACTTCAGCCCCATTTCACAGTTGAGGGGGCTCAGGGCAGGCAAGACAGTAGCTGAATTGTCCTCTGGCTTGGATAGGGCCGAGGGAGCATTTGAATCTAGGGCCATGCAGTTAGGGTGTCAGGTCCACAAGAACAGACCCACAACATTGAGTCTCTCGTTTGCCACTGTGCTTAGTGCATGGCCCTGGGCCAGCACCCAGTAGGTGCTCAATAAATACTTGCTCTACAAAACAGTGGCTCCAGGATTCACAACTGGGATGTGTGAAGGGATGGTGAGCTCAGGTGTCTAGCCTTGGGGGCCATGAAGGGTAGGTAGTGCCAGGCAAGGATGGGGCAGGTGGGCTGCCAGTCCCACTTTGCCAGCCTTCAAGAGACTAGCAATGTGGGTTTTTGTAGGGAGTCTCCCAATGTTTCTCTGTTGGCATTTCATTAAAAAAAAAATGCAGACTGAAATAAAACGCGTCCACTGGCCTGAGAGTTTTCAGCGCAAATACTCTGTATTCAGGAGTTGGGGTTCAGCCATCTGCCTGTTTTGCGGCGCCTGTATCTAGAGTTACCCGCCTGCGCCTCAGTTTCCATACCAGGAAAATGGGGCAACGTGAGGCGCCCTTCCTGGGCTGAGGCGTGCGGTAGGCGGCGTCGTCTGGTTGGGACGTAGGGGGAGCTCCGGGGCCGCGGGGTGAAGCCAGAGTTCCCCGGGTGGGGGCTGGGTGG
>NC_048221.1:7645374-7645683 GCF_002007445.2 Ailuropoda melanoleuca
AAATCGGGCGCCCGGTGAGTGGCAGGAGCAGCTGCCCCCCCGCCCGGCCCCCTCTGTCCCTCCCTCCCTCCGTCCGTCGGCCAGTCCATCCCGAGGCTGCCGCGCAGCTAGGGCCGGTCAGACCGGTTTGGGCCGCCCCGCCTGGCTCCGGGCTGTGAGGAGCCGCCGCCCGTCGGTCCGTCCGTCCCTCCTACGGGACGCCCGTGCTTGCAGACCCGGGACCGAGGGGGCTAGGCGCAGGCGGGCGGCCGCCGGGGCAGGGCTCCCGCGGGGATGGGGGGCGAACGGCAGCACTACTACGGGAAGCAC
>NC_048221.1:7645694-7668708 GCF_002007445.2 Ailuropoda melanoleuca
CCCCCGTCCCCAGTCCAGCCCCTTCCTCAGTGGGTGGCCCCCAGTCCTGCCCCCTCCCCAGTGGGTGGCCGTCAGGTGATAACTCGAGGCTGTTGTCCATCAGCGCCTGCTCTCCCTGCTTGGCCTGCCCGCACTGGGGGCTAGGGTGTGGCCGCCTGGAGGTGGGGTGAAACAGGAAATCCGCTGGGTCTCTGGACTTCACTCTTCTCTGGGCCAGAGATACCCCTAGGGGCTTGGGGGGGGGTGGATCTCGCAACCCCTTCTTGGTCACCCTGCTCAATCTTGCTGATTTTCAGGAACACCACAGAAGTATGACCCTACCTTCAAAGGACCCATTTACCACAGGTAAGCGCTCTGGGTTCCTGGGGGGGGGGGTGTCTCTGCTAGCACTGCCTCCACCCATTTCTTTACCCCCCCCCAACCACCACATCTGCCCTGCAACAAACTGGTGATCAATATTTGCTACTTGACAATTGAAAAACTAATTTCCTTAATATACAAAGAGTCTTTTTAAAAAAGATACTGATTGATTGACTGATTTGAGATAGAGTGAGAGAGCAGGAGTGGAGGGCAGAGGGAGAGGGAGAAGCAGGTTCTCTGCTGAGCCAGGACTGGGGGCTTGAACCCAGGACCCGGAGATCATGACCTGAGCCAAAGGCAGACGCTTAACCAACTGAGCCACCCAGGCGCCCCCAAAGAGTCTTTGCAAATGAATTTTTAAACTCAGGCAAAAGACTGGAAGAGATAATTTCTAGAACAAGAAATACTGTACACAGTGAAGCTGTGGGGAAGTGTGCAAATTGACCAACTGGTAAAGGAATGAGATTTGTTTTTTTAAAGATTTTTAATTTATTTGACAGAGATAGACAGCCAGTGAGAGAGGGAACACAAGCAGGGAGAGTGGGAGAGGAAGAAACAGGCTCATAGCAGAAGAGCCTGATGTGGGGCTCATCCCAGAACGCTGGGATCACGCCCTGAGCCTAAGGCAGACGCTTAACTGCTGTGCCACCCAGGCGCCCCAGGAATGAGATTTAAAACAATAACCAAATAGAATTTCCCCATCACAGAGTAGCAAAGATTAGAAAGATTGGCACATACGCTGCTCTGAATCTAAGTGGCTCAGTGTATTTTGGAGGGAATTTGGAAATATGAAATTTTTAAAAAAGATTTTATTTATTTGAGAGAGAGAACACTCACGCCAGTGAGCATGCCTCTGGGCAGAGTGCAAGGGAGACAGAGTGTCCCAAGCAAACTCTGCTGAGCCTGTAGCCAACTTGGGGCTCAATCCCATGATCCTGAGACCGTGACCTGAGCTGAAACCAAGAGCCTGATACTTAACCAACAGAGCCCCCAGGTGCCCCAAAATATGAATTTTTTAAAAAAAGATTTTATTTAATTAACAGAGCACAAGTAGACAGAGCAGTAGACAGAGGGAGAGGGAGAAGCAGACTCCCCACTGAGCAGAGAGCCCAATTCGGGGTTCCATTCCAGGACCCTCGGATCATGACCTGAGCCGAAGCCTACTTCTCTCTCTCCCTCTGCCTCTTCCCCAGCTTGTGCTCTCTCACTCACTCTCTCTCAAATAAATAAATAAAATCTCTAAAAAAATAGTTTAAATTTTAGGGGCACCTGGGTGGCACAGCGGTTGGGCGTCTGCCTTCGGCTCAGGGCGTGATCCCGGCGTTGTGGGATCGAGCCCCACGTCAGGCTCCTCTGCTATAAGCCTGCTTCTTCCTCTCCCACTGCCCCTGCTTGTGTTCCCTCTCT
The DNA here is from genome assembly GCF_002007445.2 of Ailuropoda melanoleuca. Classification (NCBI taxonomy): domain Eukaryota; kingdom Metazoa; phylum Chordata; class Mammalia; order Carnivora; family Ursidae; genus Ailuropoda; species Ailuropoda melanoleuca. Next base: position 7,647,462 of record NC_048221.1, read on the forward strand.
CGCTGGCTGTCTCTGTCTCTGTCAAATAAATAAATAAAAAATAAAATCTTTAAAAAAAAAAAAGGTTTAAATTTTAAAAACCATTGATCCCCTATTGCTATTAAAGGTTGGGGGGAAATGGGCTCTCTCAGTCAACGGAGAGCTGAACATTGTGGCCAACTGCTTCAAGAACAGTGTAGCGGTAGGTGACAAAATGTAAGGGGCGCCTGGCTGGCTCAGTCCATAAAGCATGTGACCCCTGATCTCAGGGTTGTGAGTTCCAGTCCGGTGCTGGGCGTGGCACTTGCTTTTTAAGAAAAAAACAAAAATAAAATGTATTTGCTCTTTGGTACAGCATTCACACCACTAAGGAACACGTGTCCAAGTGACAGGAATGTGGGTGGGTGTGCAGGGAAGGATGGGGTCCGTGATAAACTGGGCCCCAAGGCTCCCACCCTGATGCTGTTCTCTGTTCCCCAGGGGCTGCACAGACATCATTTGCTGTGTGTTCCTCCTCCTGGCCATTGTGGGCTACGTGGCTGTAGGCATCATAGGTGAGTGGAGGAGGGCACAGGATTGGGGATCCAAGGTGGAGGACAAGCCACAGCCCTAGGGCCGAAATGGGGTTGGTGCTGAGGAATGGCCGTACCTCAGTATCCCTGGATCCCTCCACAGCCTGGACCCATGGGGACCCTCGAAAGGTGATCTACCCCACTGATAGCCGAGGCGAGTTCTGCGGGCAGAAGGGCACAAAAAATGCGTGAGTCTGGCTCTTTGGGGCCTGGTGGGACTGGAGAGGTGTGGGCAGGACGGCTTCATGAGCACTGGGGAGAAGGTTCTAGGCTTCCCTCACCTCCATCCCTCTGTTATTTAGTCAACAAGTATTTATAAATCTCCCGCCATCCCAAGCCGCTGTTCTAGGCCTTGAGGACACTGCACTGAAGGAGACATTAAGAGTCTTGTCCTCTGGTAGCTCACAGTTTAGGGGAGGGACAGATAGGAGATAGTCCTGGATCTGATGTCAGGTGGGGTGAGCTAAACAGGTGAGCTAAAAGCGAGTTCAGTCCAGGCTGTGCCACTCCCTGGCTGTGTGAGCTAGGACAAGTGTCCCAACCTCTCTAGGCCGTATTTTCCTCATCTCTGAAATGGGGCTCAGCACAGTCCCACCCTCATGAGGCTGTTGGGATGGTTAGATGAGCCACCAGGCAGAGCTGGAATCTCTCGGGGTTGCTGCTACCGCTGTTGCTTGCATTAGATGCCACACGTAGGGAGATTGAGAAATCTTGACAGTTTTCATCTCCCTTCCCCAACCCCAGGAACAAACCCTACCTGTTCTATTTCAACATTGTGAAGTGTGCCAGCCCTCTGGTCCTGCTGGAATTCCAGTGTCCCACCCCCCAGGTAATTTGGCCGCTCTCCTATCTTCTTTGCTACCCCTGCTTTCCATCACCGGGTCCTTTTCTCCCTCTAGGGTCAGCTTCTCTCTCAGCCCTTTCTTTTCCCTGGTGCATGGGAGGTGGGGCCTCTGTCCTATGTGGGGATTGGGTGTCTATCTTGATCCCACCCAACCCCTGCCTCCTGCCCCCCAAGATCTGCGTGGAGAAATGCCCCGACCGTTACCTCACCTACCTGAACGCTCACAGATCACAGGACTTTGAGTACTACAAGCAGTTCTGTGTGCCTGGCTTCCAGACCAACAAGGTGAGGGGAGCCTAGAGAGGGGGCAGGTGGAGGGTGCTGGGCTGGGGCATGAAACCCTCTCCTTCTCTTGCTAGGGTGTGGCTGAAGTGCTTCGGGATGGCGACTGCCCTGCTGTCCTCACCCCCAGCAAACCCTGTGAGTCTGGGGTTCCGGAAACGGAGGGTGGGGGGTGGAGAGGTTTTAGGGGCTCAGCCTGACTGGTCTCATTCCCTGTTCCCTGCAGTGGCCCGGCGATGCTTCCCAGCCATCCACGCCCACAAGGGGGTCCTCATGGTGGGCAACGAGACGACCTATGAGGATGGGCACGGCTCTCGAAAGAACATCACAGAGCTGGTGGAGGGCGCCAAGTGAGGACCCCGGCCCGCCCCATCGGGGGTCCTACTTTCTGGGGCGGGCCCGGTCAGGGAGGGGCTCCGACACGAGCCTTGTGTGCCTGTCCCCAGGAAGGCCAATGGGGTCTTGGAGGCGCGGCAGCTGGCCATGCGGATTTTTGAAGATTACACGGTTTCCTGGTACTGGATAGTCATGTAAGTGGGGAGCCCCAGTCTGTGTAGCCCGGGGCTGGCGACAGGATGCCATCTGCTCATGCCCCCGTTTTGTCCCCAGTGGCCTGGTCATCGCCATGCTGATGAGCCTTCTCTTCATTGTCCTGCTGCGCTTCCTGGCCGGCGTCATGGTCTGGGTGATGGTCACCATGCTGATTCTGGTGCTGGGCTATGGTACGCCCTGCCCCCCCAGCCAAGTCTGCAAAACGCCTCTGCTCTCTGACCTGACAGTGGTCGTCAGGAATCTTGTCCTAAGCCATCTCTCTTTCATCTGCGATTTGCGAAGATGTTCCTCTCAGCATTGTTTATGGGAGTAGCACTTGGAAACGACTCTAGTGTTTATCGATGGGGTGTGAGTTAAATCACAGCCTTCCAGGTGGGACCTGGATCTGTATTTTATCTACATCAGAAAGCATTCTCAAATAGACTGCTTAGCGCAGGGGTTAAAGATGTCTGCTCTGGCACCGGACGGCTGGGGGTTAAATGCCGACTCTGCCAGTTCCTTCCTCTGTGACCTTGGGCAAGTGACTCAACGTCCCCGTGCCTCAATTTCTTCCTCTATAAAGTGGGGATAATTAGTATTTACTGGTTAGGAGGCTTAATGAGAAAAAGTGTATAGGCGAGATGGGGGGAGGGCCCTGTGGCTCTCAGGCCTGGGAAACCCAGAGGCAATGCACAAAATCTGGTTCTTCGCATTCTGATTCTTCAGATAAACATTCCAGGGGGAGAGATATCTTACAGGCAGCCCAGTGTGAGGACATAAATATTAAAATATTCATGCTAGTGGCGGTTTCTAGCTGGGTGCTGGCATTTTAGGCAAATGGTTTTGTTTGTTTTTAAGATTTTATTTTATTTTTTAAGATTTTATTTGAGAGGGGGAGAGAGAGAGAGAGAGAAAGAGAGAACATGAGCTGGGATAGGGGGCGCAGAGGGAGGGAGAAGCAGATTTCGTACTGAGTAGGGAGTCCGACTTGGGTCTCAATCCCAGGACTCCAGGGACCTGAGCCGAAGGCAGATGCTTAACTGACTGAACAACCCAGGCGGTCCTAAGATTCTATTTTTAAGTCATTTCTACACCCAGCGTGGGGCTCGAACTCACAACCCTCAGATCAAGGGTCACATGCTGTACCGACTGAGCCAGCCAGGTGCCCTTTTTTTTTTTTTTTACTTTATCTGCATTTTACAATTTTATTCTACAAAGAGCTAAGAGGAATATTGAAAATCCCTAATGCCACCCCACTGAATGTTAATACCCACATCCTCCGTCCCCAGCCATGAATCATTGTTACTGGTGGCAGGGAAAACCTCAGGTCACATAGCATCCAGGCAACCCATTCAGCCGCTCATTTATGCATGTGTGCATCAAGCCTGGATTGGCGCCTGTGTGCCCAGGCAGTTTTCTAGGTCCCAGGGGTGTGGGGAAGATGGACAAGAAATAATAAACCAGGGGGCGCCTGGCTGGCTAAGTCAGGGGAGCCTGCGACTCTTGATCTCTGGGTCGTGAGTTCAAGCCCCATGTTGGGTGTACGGATTACTTAAAATCTTAAGAAATAGTAATAATAAGCCAGAAAACCCTCTAGAAGGTCCAAGCAGAGAGAAGGGATAAGAGGTTGAGTGTGAGGGGCTGTGATTCCAAACGGGAGAAGCGAATTGGGAAGGTCTCATTAGAAGGTGACCTTTGAGGGACGCCTGGTTGGCTCAGTCAGGTAAGCGTTTAGCTTGGTTCGTGATCCCCAGGGTTCTGGGATTGAGGCTCACACCGGGCTCCCTGCTCAGTGGGGATCCTGCTTCTCTCTCTGCCTCTGCCTGCCGCTCCTCCCTGCTTGTGCTCTCTTTCTCTGACAAATAAATAAATAAAATCTTTAAAAAAAAAAAAAAAAGAATGTGACATTTGAGTAGAGACAGGAAGGTGTGAGAAATCCAGTACTAAGCATCGGGAACAGCAAGTACAAAGGCTCAGAGGCGGGGCACCTGGGTGGCTCATTTGGTTAAGCATCTGACTCTTGATTTCCTCTCAGGTCATGATCTCAGGGTCCTGGGGTCGAGCCCCGAATCGGGCTCCGTGCTCAGCGGGAAGTCTGTTTGGGATTCTCTCTCTCCCTCTTTCTCTCCCCCTGCTCACTCTCTCTCTCTCTCTCTCTGTCACCAATAATAAATAAATCAATCCCTACAAACCCTCGGAGGCAGGAGCAAGCGATGGCAGCCGTTATCAGCTCTGTTCTTGCTTCTGCTACACGGGGTGCTCCCACCTGCTTTGCAGCGTTGGGGGGGCATCCGCTAGGCTGAGGTTGGTCCCCTCTGCAGGCATATTTCACTGCTACATGGAGTACATGCGGCTGCGGGGCGAGGTGGGCTCCGACATCTCCCTCGTGGACCTTGGCTTCCAGACAGACCTCCGCGTGTATCTGCACTTGCGGCAGACGTGGATGACCTTCAGTGAGTCCCGGCCCCCCCCATCTTGCCCCTGGTGAGGCCTGGAGGGAGTGAGGGAGTGGGTACGGGCGGCTGGCAGACTCTGCCCACTCTGCCGCCCACAGTGATCATTCTGAGCATCCTTGAGGCCATTATCATCCTGCTGCTCATCTTTCTGCGGAAGAGAATTCTCATCGCCATTGCGCTTATCAAAGAAGGCAGCAGGTGAGTGCCAGGGTGCCCCGGGGCTGGGCTGGGGCGGTCCCAGGGCTGCTCAGGCCCTGATGCCTGTGTCTCTGCTCTTCCCCAGGGCTGTGGGATACGTGATGTGCTCCCTGCTGTACCCACTGGTCACCTTCTTCCTGCTGTGCCTTTGCATTGCCTACTGGGCTAGCACTGCTGTGTATCCAGCCTCAGACCCGGATCCCTGGCCCCGGGGGTGGCCAAGGGCCAGACTGGCCTGGGAGTGACCTGCAACATGGGGGGCAGGGCCAGAACCGGGTGGGGGAATGGATCCTTTCTCACCAGCCACCGGGGTCCCTAATCCCAAACCTCAGCTTCCTTAACGAACCTCCAGCTTCCTGTCCACTTCCAACGAAGCTATCTATAAGATCTTTGACGATGGCACCTGCCAGTTTGTTGGGAAAACCTGCAACCCTGAGGTGGGGGTTAGCTGTTTCCCCGGCAGCCCACAGACTATCTGAAATCTCTCATCCCCACTTGGGGATCATTCAACAAACATTCGGTGCCTGCTGTATGCCTGGTGCTGGATGTGGGGAGCACCGAGGGGAAGAGATCCCATTTAGCAGCCCCCAGCCCACCCTGAATACTGAACCACCCACCTTTCTCCCCTTGACTTCATTTCCTGCCCCATAGCCCTCCCTTAACCCAGTGATGGGCAGGTCTTACTTCTAGAACCCCTTTCTGGCCTTTCACAGGCCCCTCTCCTGACCCCTGTGGTCCTTGTACTGATCTATCTCTGCCATTCTTTTCCTGTCCACGTGGCCACTCTCCTGACGCATGACCCCACCCTGATCCCCAGGATAGCTTATTCTGCCTCACCCCCATGGAGTCAACAGTCCTGTCTTGCTTCTAGAACCCCTTTTAGAAGCCCCTATACTGAGCCCCCAATCCCTCGACTTACCTCTGATGCCCATGACTCCTGTCCCACCCCATGGTCTGTGTGACCCAGACCTGATGCCCAGGGCCCACTCTGAACCCTCGGCCCCTTTGTCGTGACCTGGCTCTGCACCCCTCCCACAGACCTTCGCCTCCTCCAATGAATCCCGCCTGTGTCCTGGTGCCCACTGCCAGTTCGCCTTCTACGGGGGTGAGTCGGGCTACCATCGGGCCCTGCTAGGCCTGCAGATCTTCAACGCCTTCATGTTCTTCTGGCTGGCCAACTTCGTGCTGGCCCTGGGCCAGGTCACGCTAGCTGGGGCCTTCGCCTCCTACTACTGGGCCCTGCACAAGCCAGATGACCTGCCTGCTTTCCCACTCTTCTCTGCCTTCGGTCGGGCGCTCAGGTGGGCCTCCGGGTGGGCTGGGGGTGGGGTGGGGGCGAGATGGTGGGGGAGCCTTGGCGCGGCCGCTGACTCCCCTCTTGGCCCTCAGGTACCACACAGGCTCCCTGGCGTTTGGCGCCTTCATTCTGGCCATTGTGCAGATCATCCGAGTGATGCTTGAGTACTTGGATCAGCGCCTGAAAGGTGCGGCCCACAGGTGGCTTGCTTTGGCTGGTGGGGTCCGGCCTGAGGGCAGATCCGGAATTGGTTTATTGGAGGGTGAGGGGGGTGTTAAGGCCATGGGACTGTGGTTTCTACTTGGGGTGAGGAGGGCGGAGGTGGGGAGTTTGAGCGATTAGTTCCTGAGGCGGAGGAATGGCTGAGGGAGCCCACTGGGTGGAGTTCTTACTTTTGGGGGGTGGGGGGTGTAGGAACCAAGAGGCCGGGGCCACCGGGGCCACCGTTGGTTCCTGGAGAGGCTAAGATCTGTCCGTGCAGATAAGGGCGGGGCTGAGGCGTGTTTCGTATTGGCAGCGGTGGGGCTGGGATTGGTTGTTATTTGGGGTGTAGCCAAGGAGGCGGCGAGGATTGGCTTCTGCTTGGGAGGCGGGGCCAGGGCAGTAGTGTGGGCTGTGATTGGTTCCTGCCTGGAGGCTGGGTTGAAAGGCTTCATGATAGGGCCCTTCCTTGGGGTCTGGGCTGAGAGTCCTGGGCCCGGTTGGTTCCTACTTGGGTGAGGGGCAGGACCCTGGGGGTTCTGGATCAATTTCCTCCCCCTGTCTCTTTGGGTAGGCGGGTTCGGAGAATGCTGGACTCTGTGCATGTAATGAAGAGGGTGGGGTGGGGTGTCCCTACCGGGGAGTCTCCCCTCACCTCTGCATCCCTCCCTTCTCTCTTAGCTGCCGAGAACAAGTTTGCCAAGTTCCTCATGACCTGTCTCAAATGCTGCTTCTGGTGCCTGGAGAAGTTCATCAGATTCCTCAACAGGAATGCCTACATCATGGTGAGGAGGCCTGGGACCCAGAACCAGCCCACCAGCTCCTGCTGGGTACGAGGAACCGTCATTCCCAGCCAGTGGGCCTGACCCCCCCCTCCTCCCTCCAGATTGCCATCTACGGCACCAACTTCTGCACCTCGGCCAGAAATGCCTTCTTCCTGCTCATGAGAAACATCATCAGGTCAGGGAAAGCATCGTGCTCGGGCTGCCTCCCTCCTCCCCCAGTCCCTGAGCCCACCTTCATACCTGCTCCTCACTGTCCCCTGCAGAGTGGCCGTCCTAGACAAAGTTACCGACTTCCTTTTCCTGTTGGGCAAGCTTCTGATCGTGGGTAGCGTGGGTGAGTGCCACTGGCCAGCCCATGGGGCTGTGGGAGCCACTGGGGTGACTTGTGAAGTGCTGTTGGGCCCCCACATCTTCTTCGTGACAGGTGCCATGTTCTCTGAGGTCTTCTTGCGGGGGGCACTTCCTTTAGCCAGAACCCTCATCCATCTTGGTTTCTTCCTTCTCCTTAGGGATCCTGGCTTTCTTTTTCTTCACCCACCGGATCAGGATTGTGCAGGACACGGCACCGCCCCTCAATTATTACTGGGTCCCTATACTGGTATGGACCTTTGGGGATGGGGTGGGGGTCCATGTAGGAGGAGGTACTGGGGTCTCTTGGTCTCTTTTTACTAGACAGATGTGGATGGAGGTCAGAGGTGGGGGATTGATGATTTATTCAGTCCACAAACATGTAGTAAGCATCTGCTGTGTACCAGGCCCCCGGGAGGGGTGGGGGGGGTAGAGGAAGGGGTTCCCTCCAGAGGACCTTACCTTTCAGAGGTAAATAGATCTCGAATAATGATGCGGATGGATGTGTGATTACAAACTGATCCCTGATCTGTGCCACAGGGGAGTGTTACAGGGAACTGTCAGAGCCCGTGGGGGAGGATTTGGGCAGGCCTGGAAGGCCAGGTGTCTTCACTGTGGAAGTGATGTCAGATCTAAAATCTGAAGGAGATACAGGGAACTTCCAGGCACAGGGATCAACAAATACGGAGGCCCTGAGGTGGGCCTATGCCAGGAATAGTGAGGAGATTGGTGGTGGGGACGGGGGGAGGTGGGGATAAGGGCAGGGAGGGAGGTGGTGGGGCCATGAAGGGGTAATGTCATCACTCTGAGAGCAGTGCAGGCCTTGGAGCCCAATGACCTAGATTTTTATCTGAGTTCTCTATTTGCTCTCTGAGATGGTCAGTTTGGGCAAGTTATTTAATCTCTCCGTGGTCCACTTGCTTCAGTCATAAATGTTTATCAGATACCTGCCAAGGCCCTGTGAGTCTCTGATTGTTGGGGGTGTGGCTGTAAGTGGGACATATACAGTCTAGTGGGGATGAGGGCATCATGCCTTAATGCCCTAAACATGCATAAAATGGCAGCCAGACGAAGGTTTCACAGGACAGGCATGCAGTGCTAGGAGAGCATAAAACCGCTCTGGATGTCAGAAACAGCTTCTTGGAGGAGGTGGTATCTCAGGACTTGATGTTTGAACTGAAAGCAGAAGTATAAGAGGACAAAAACTAGATTTAAGTCAAGACAACAGCGAGTGCAAAGGCCCTGGGGTTGAAGAAAACAGGAGTGAATGCAGGATTTAGGATGTTATTCTAAGGAGGGCTTATCAGCAGGGGAATGACAGGATCCAAGCCTGGGAGGGTGTGGTGAGTGGGAGTTGCTGTAGGAGCTGGGATGGAAACAGCTTGGGTCCCCTTGCCTAGACGGTGATCGTCGGCTCCTACCTGATTGCCCATGGCTTCTTCAGTGTCTACGGCATGTGTGTGGACACGTTGTTCCTCTGCTTCTGTGAGTGACCCCTCAACCCAACCCTTGCCGGGCTCTGACTGCCTTCTCCCCTCTGGGCATAACATCTGATGGGGCTATGTATTCAGCGGCCAGGTGCCCCCAGCTTCCCCGGGGACTGGCTGTTCTGCATCAGAGGGCCCTGGCATGCTGTCTCGGCCTCCTCCCTACGCTTGGAGCTGCTCCATCCTGTTGTCCCCAGGCTGCAGCTAGAAGGCTGTGCCCCTGGGCCCTCGGCTTTGGAGTCTCTGGCTTTGTTGGGGGCGGGGGGGAGTCTGTGGCTGCTACTAACTCTGGTCTCTCCATCTGTCTGTTTTTTTGTTTTTTGTTTTTTTTCTTTTCTTTTCCTCTACTCCATGCCTGCTGGCTTCCCTGTTCTTCCCTGCCTCCCTCTTTCCCTCCCTTCCTGACCACCCCATTTTCCCCCTGCTGGTTCCTGGGGGGAGCCCAGGTGAGGACCTGGAAAGGAATGACGGCTCTCAGGAGCGACCCTACTTCATGTCGCCCGAGCTGAGAGACATCCTGTTGAAGGGGAGTGCGGAGGAGGGGAAGCGGGCAGAAGTCGAGGAGTAGAGAGGGAGGGAGGCGTGGGGGCCAGGCAGGCCTCCTCGTTTCCTCCCTGTAGACTGGGGGTGCATGCAGGGCTGGGGCTACCCTGCCTGGGAGTGTGGGGAGTGTGTGCGTATCCCGTTCCGAGCCCACCACAGCCTGCCCCTCTCCGGTCCCAGTGTGTCTTGCTTCCTAACCCTCTGAGGCTTCTCTCTGACCCTCGTCCTCCCGCCCTGTCCCCAGAGGTCCCTGCCCCTGGGCTCCCCTCATGCCACCGTCTCTGGGGCCTCTCTCCACAGTGGAGGACCTGGAGAGGAATGATGGCTCAGCCGAGAGGCCTTACTTCATGTCTCCCAACCTCAAGAGGCTCTTGAACAAGACCAACAAGAAGCTGGCCGAGTCCTAAAGGCCCCCGCTCTCCCCCCACCTCTCCAGAAGTCTCACACTGGGTGCTCGGCAGCTGGGTCAGAACCCCTGGCCCCCTGGGCTCACCTGAAGTCCTGTCACTGCCGCCTCCCCTCCACCCCCCAACCATCCAGTTACCACTGGATTCCAGGGACCTGGAGGATTTGGGGCCTCTCCTCCCTATACCAGGGGGCAGTTGGAATTTTCATGGTGGCGCCCCAAGACTGCACAGGCCACTCCAGCCCTCATTGGCCCGGATGGAGAGAAGTCCGGTGAGGCGTCTTGATGTCTGGCATGCAGGGGGGCCCGACCTCTGTGGGCCGCCTCGTGCTTCCTGTTCCCCTCTTGCGATGGGGCGCCGTTTGTGTGAGAGTGATGGCTAAAGTAAGCTCCGGTTCCTGAGGCCCCCTGTTCACTCGTGTCTGCTCTGGCCGGGACCCAGCCCCTTCTCCACGCCTGAACAGCTGCCTCGCAGGCTGCCACACGCGTTTATTTTTTTTTAACCTGGACGTGCATTAAAGGGTCTGTTAGCTTTTTTCTGTCTGTCTCCATGGCTGAGATGGGGCCAAGCTGAGGAGTGCCTTCTGTCGTCCCCTCCCTGCCCAGCATGGCTGGGGCGGGAGTGGCATGACCAGGTGGGGGTGGCTCCTGGCATGGGAGGCCACAGCAGGGGTGTCATGGAAGGAGAGGGAGTGAGTCTGTTGGGGGAGGGCCACTGGGAGCACCGGTGTGGACAGACCAAAGCAGGAGGGAGGAGTCCGCTAATAGCTGCTTAATGGAAACCTGCTGGCCCCCTGGAGGAGTTGGGCCCAATTTCCCCCTTCTTCTGCCAGTTACTGACACAGCTGTCTTTGTAAGAGACAAAGCAGCTGAATCCACCCAAGCGACAATGTCAGGGAAGGGGTGGGGGCAGATGCTGTGGGGAGGACCAGGCCGCCCTGCCCCCTCACCTCACCTTGAGGATCCTTTTGCCAAATTTGTTGAACTCCGGGGACCTGGTTTCCCAGTTCCCCCTTCGCCATACCCCCGCCCCCGACTTCATGTCTTTGCTCATCAGCACCACAGCAGCATCCGAGAGAGGGAGAAACCCAGCCTGGGGTCCCAGTCTCCCATGCCTGCCCGCCAGCCCTCAGGCCCCCCCGTTTTGTCTGCACACTCTTGCGTGTTAACTGCATTCCAACCACTAATAAAGTGCCTATTGTACAGAGCCCGGGCCTGGAGTGTTTGTGGAGGGAGTAGGAAGCTTGGTAGGAGGAACCCCAGCTTTAACTGCCCTGGGATTGAGTCTCTGAGCTGGGGTGAGTCTCCCAGGGGAAGGAGGGAGGGCAGGAAGCCCCTGTCTGCCAGCCCCATCTCTGCCTGAATCCCACCATGCAGGCAGCTCGGGTTTCTCCTGAACAAATGCACCTCCAGGAGGTGGCGACGGCCTGTCCACCTCCTGCCCACCTCTTCAGTACCGCGGCCTAGACGCATGCCCCCAGGCCTGCTTTGTCGCCAGGCCCGAGCACCTGAGGCGCCCGCAGTCTGGTCCAGCCTCTCTGAACCTGCAAAGCTGCGGAGATCTGAGCCCTGCCCTGGTGCCTGGGGGCTCGCTGCTGCCCCCTGCTGCCAGCTATCTGTCACTGTCAGATAGCTGGGCCACTCCCTTTCTCTGTACCCCCACCGTCGGAATTTTTTCTTAAATAGCCACTGTTTCTTGAGTACTTCCTATCTGCATACCATATATACAACTTTTATTACTCTCCTCTATAATTAATTGAGGCCGGGAGGCTGGGTTACGTTTCTAAAGGTTGCCCAGTGGGAAAGTGGCTTAGAAGGCATTTGAACCCCAGTGTCCTTGACCCCAAGCCCCTACCCGCTACCCTGTACTGACCCCAGAGAGTGTCACCTCAATTCTCTGGTTTGTCTGAGTTTGTTCTTTTCCTTATCCTCAGTTCCTGTTAGCCCCACCTCCAAAATACCTCCCAACTTCCCCCCATATCTTCAGCTCCCAGCTCCCATTATCATTCACCTGAACCAGCGCTGTCCCTTGCCTAGGTCCTGGCTCCTGCGATCACCTCCCCTTCACGGTTTCCCACACAGGTGCAAAAGGATGCTTGAGAACACTCTAGTGAGTTCACACCCCTTTCTCTGCTCAAGAACCATTCATGGCTCCCACCTTATTCAGCGTTAACAGCCAAAGTCTTCACTGCAGCCCATGAGGCCCTGCCCCATCTGCCTCATTGGCTCACCCTTACGGACGCGGCCAGCCACCCTGGCAGCAGGACTTGTGCCTAAAATGCTCCCCACCTGGCTCTTGTGTGTGGCTGGCTCCTCACCCTTTGGCTTTCAGCTCAGGGATCACCTCCTCCAGGAAGCCTTCTGTACTCATCGAAGGTTGGCCTCTCTTGGGACCACACACCACCCTCTTTATTTTTTTTTTCAGGGCATGTGTCACAATCTGCAAGTATTTATTTCTATTTTCACTTCATAATTCTTAGCCTCCCCACCCAGCATGTCAGCTCAAAGGGGATACAGATCTGGCCTCCTTTTTTACCACCTTATCCCAGAGCAGGGCAGAGTGCGTTGTACACAGCAGGCATTCCGTATACAGGCACAGAACAGCTGAACGACCGTAGAGGGCTTAGCACAGGGTCCAGCCTGGGTGCAGTGCACAGTGTGAACCACTGGTACTAGTATATTAGTATACGCCAGGATTTAAGTTCCCAGTCTTTCATGCGCGCCCAAAACTCTCTGGCTGCTGTGTGCAGAGACAGTACCACACAAAAGTAAAAGCAGGAAGACCAACAAGGAGGTTACTGCAGGGGCGCCTGGCTGGCTGAGTCAGTAGAGCCTGGGATGCTTGGTTTCAGGGTCATGAGTTCGAGCCCCACATTCAGTGTGGAGCCTATTTTAAAAAAAGAAAAGATTTTTTTTAAAAGGTTGTGGGGCACCTGGGTGGCTCAGTCAGTTAGGCATTTGCCTTCGGCTCGGGTCATGGTCTCGGGGTCCTGGGATCAAGCTCCATGCTTAGTGGGGAGTTTGCTTCTCCCTCTCCCTCTTCCCCTCCCCCTGCTTATGTGCGTTCACGTATGCGCTAATGAATAAATGGAATTTTTAAAAAAATTTAAATTAAAAAAAGGAGACCGCGAATCTGGGCACATAACCCTGGCAGACTGGACGCAGGTGGTCTTGGTGAAGACGATGAAAAGCATTCAGACTTTGCATGTCATCTGAAGGTGGAGCTCACCAGATTGCATGTGCAAGAGAGAGGACTCAAAGCAGCAGGAGGAAACCAGGCTGAGGGGGGGCAAGCTCAGGCAGAGTCCTGTGGAGAGCACCTGTTGCCTGAGCCCGCAGGGAGCTCGGGAGGGTAAGTGACATCTCAGAGCTGGCCTGAAGGGTAGGTCACGGACTAAAGGTGGCCCAGGAGCTGATGATCGCAGGCACATCTGATTCTCCTGGGTGTGGAGGCGGAGTGTCCAGTGTGATCCAGTCTGATCCTCATGAGGGTGTTGGCAGTGTGGTCCTGAGCCCAGGGTTGTTCTCTGAGGAAGAGCTGGTGGGCAGGCATTTGTGGCAAAGCCCACAAAGCCTGGGCAGAGAGACCACACAGCAGAGCATAAGGGATCTGGGCAGGTCGGTGTATTTTGGACTTGCTTTATACACACTCTCCAAGGGAAGCAGTCACATAGATGGTTGGATGTGTCGGGACTTCACAGAATTCTAGGCTGGAGGCATTTAATCGGGAGTGTCAGTGTTTTGATGGTCTTTGAGGTCATGGGGCTGGCTGAGATCACCTGGGGAGTTAAGCGTCCAGAGAGGTGAGGTCTGAGCTGCGGAGAGAAGGAAAAAAAGCAGACTCGGGGGAGAGCCAGAGAGTGGTGGCGTCTGGAGCTGAGTGGAAGGCAGGAAGTGTGGGCACAAGTGCTCCTGGCTTTACTGTGGGAGCAAATGAATGGAGCGACTCTTTTCTAGCGCATTAAGAAAGAAGGATGTCTGCGGAAGGCAGAGCATGTGGAGATGTTGGAAGCCAGCAAGGTGCAAAAAATTGGGACAACACTGCATGAATGAACAATGTCAGGACTGTGGGGTTTTTTTTCCTCCCCCAAACTCACCAAGGGGAAAGGTGCAGAGGGTGGATTTATTTAGTTTGGGGTTGACAAAGAGGGGCAGGGGCTTGAGGGTATGTGCAAGGGGAGATGCAGGAGGGATGCCAGCTTTCCGCTGTCCAAAACCCGCCCGTAGCTTTCAAAGCCTAAGTTTCCATGCGGGTCTCTGGGGCCCTGCAGGACCTATCCACCCTTTCTTGGATGGCCCTCCCTCCCGCCTCCCACCCTGGCCCCCTTCTAGCCCCTCAGTCCTCTTTGCTGCTCCCGCCACAAGCACGGTCAACCTCTGGGACTTTGTACTGGCTGTTCCCACCTGGAATGCTCCTCTCCCAGCAATCTGCTTGGCCTCAGTCCCTGGCTCCTGGTAAGGACTTTTCTGTGCACTGCCTGACTCAAAACTGCACCTGCCCCAGCCCCGCATCACCGCGCGCTTTTTTCATCCATCGCACTTGCCACTACTTTGCTTATTGTCTATCACCTGCCTCCCCAGCTAGCTCAGCTCCACGACGGCAGGGCCATGGGATGGTTTGTTCACTGCATACCCAGCAGCAGCTCCAGGCCTAACGGGGCTATATGCAAGCTCTTTTCTGCTTGGGTTGGCCAGCGTTCATTTCGGTGGTTTGCAACTCTGAGAGGTACCGGTCCAGAATACTTTAAGTGGTGTGGCCAGGCCAAGGGGCGGGAGCCCACTGCCCTATGGGAAGGGAGGCCCGCAGGCACAGGTGTGGGGGCCAGTTACCAGCTGGCGGAAAACAAAGTGGCTTGGGCAGCTAACAGACACAAAGAGGTCTTCCAATTCTCTAAAATTCTAGGACAGGTAAAGCTAATCCTGGTGATGTAATAGGGCCAGGGATTGGCTAGGGACAGCAGGGAGATTCCTAGGGGGAGTGCCAATGTTCCTTATCTTGATTCGGGTGGTGCTTACACAGATGTATACTTAAACATTTACTAAGATGTACACTTAAATGATTGTATTATACCTCCACTGGAAAACAAAAAAGTGGCTTAAGAGAAATGGGGAGTTCCTCTTTGTCTCTTGTCTGTGAGGTTGGACTGACTTGAGCACAGCTGGGGCCAGGTGTGGTGGGTGACCCACTCATGCATTTACTCATGGTATCGAGTGCTCCAAGCCAGGGTAAACGAGAACCACGTCCTCTGGTCTCAGAGTTTACTCTCTGGCAAGGGAGACAGATAATAACTAAATAAATAACAAGTGATGATAGACACTTCAAAGAAAAATAAAGCAGGATAATCTGACAGTGCTGTTTGAGAAATGGTGGTTAGGGCAGCTGGAGCAGAGAGCTCAGAGAAGGGGGGGGGAGCTCTGAATACCTGAGGGAAGAGAGTATTTCAGGTAGAGGTTATGGCCAGTGCGAAGGTGTGAAAGGACACACCAAACTGTATACCCCAGGCTCACACCCTCACAGTCCAGCTGCCCGGGCAGAAAGACCTCTTTCTCAGATGACCAGAGGCAAGTCCCAGAGTGGCCTATTCTTCAGCCAGTTCTGGTGAAACCCGTCTCTGCACCGGTCATTGGACCAGGAAAGAAGTGGGGTTCTGATCAGCCAGATCCAAGGCAGAGGCTGGGTGATGGGAACACAGTGGGGGAGAAGTGGTTCCCCAAGGGAAACCTTGGTTCTCAGAACAAAGGGGGAATGGAGACCCAGCAGGCCAGAGCTACAGGTAGCCAGGCGCTCTGTGGGATGAGAGCAAGAACAAGAGCAAAACCTAGAACAACAGGAACTTCAGGATGGCCAAGAGGGCCATGGCAGGTGAAGATGATGAACTCCAGGTGGTTGGGGTCCTACGTATACTTGGCCCACATGTCAGCATCGCTGTGTGGCATGCCAGTTTTTTCTCCCCATGCCTCAACATCCTGGAGCTCAAACTGATGTGGCCCTGACATGGCTCCACTTTCACTCCATCTTGTTCTTTTAATGTAAAACATCGCTGGGGTGCCTGGGTGGCTCAGCTGGTTGAGTGTCCGATTCTTGGTTTTGGCTCAGATCATGATCTTGGGGTCATGAGATCAAGCCCCACATTGGGCTCTGCGCTTTGCGTGGGAAGTCTGCTTGGGATTCTCTCTTTCCCTCTCTCTCTGCCCACACCCCCTGCTCACACATGCATGTGTACGCTCTCTCTCACAAAATAAATACATTTATTTATAAAATTAAATTTATTTTGAGAGAGGGACGCTTGAATGGCTTAGTCGGTTGGGCATCTGCCTTCGGCTTGGGTCATGATCCCCGGGTCCTGGGATCGAGTCCCGCATCAGGTTCCTGGCTCTGCAGGGAGCCTGCTTCTCCCTCTGCCTGCTGCTCCCCCTCCTTGTGCTCTCTCTAACAAATAAAATCCTTAAAAAAGTTTTTTAAAAATTTGAGAGACAGCACTAGCATGAACGGGGGTGGGGGGCAGAGGGCCAGGGAGAAGGAGACTCCCCGCTAAGGAAAGAATCCCAGGACCCCGAGATAAAGACCCAAGCCGAAGGCAGATGCTTAACCGTCTGAGCCACCCAGGCGCCCCATAAATAAAATCTTTAAAAAATACATATATTGCTGTAAAATACACATAAAAATTACCACCCAAACCATTTTTAAGTGTACAACTCAGTGACATTAAGTACATTCATGCTTTTGTGCAACCATAACCACCCTCCACATCCAGAACATTTTGTTCTTCCCAAATGAAAACTCTGTCCCCATTAAACAAACTCCCCCTCCCACAGGCACCCACCATTCTACTTCCTGCCTTTATGAATCTAACTCTTCCAGAGACCTCGTTATGAGTGGAGTCATATGGTACTTAGCCTCTTGTGTCTGGCTACTTTCACTGAACATAACATCCTCTAGGTTCATCCATGTTGTAGCCTATGTCAGAATTTCCTTCTCTTTTAAGGCTGAATAATTCCCTTGTCTGCATACATCATAATTTATGCATTCCTCCACTGACAGACACTTGGGTTATTCCTACCTTGTGGCTATTGTGAATCGTGCTGCTATGAACAAGGGTGTGCAAGTATCTTGAGTCCCTGCTTTCATTTCTGGTGGGCATATACTCAGAAGTGGAATAGCTGGATGTCAATTGTGCTTAATCTGGGGAGAAAACAGCATGTTCTTTTCTTGCTCCCATCTTTTTTTTTTTTAATTTTTTTTTTTAAAAGATTTTATTTATTTACTTGACAGAGATAGAGACAGCCAGTGAGAGAGGGAACACAAGCAGGGAGAGTGGGAGAGGAAGAAGCAGGCTCACAGCACAGGAGCCTGATGTGGGGCTCGATCCCACAACGCCGGGATCACGCCCTGAGCCGAAGGCAGACGCTTAACCGCGGTGCCACCCAGGCGCCCCATTGCTCCCATCTTTTAGCTGAGCTTTCTTCTTGGTTGGTTTCATTCTGTCAAGTTCTTTCACCAAGGTCTACTCCCTCCACCCCCACCCCCACCCTGATATTTCCCTAGCTTCAAGATTAGAACAGGGGCTTCTCTTGCCCCAGAGTCCCTGGCCTGGGGCTCACTGGCTCTGACTGGCCGGATTTGGGTCCTTTACTCATAAACCAATCACTGTGGCCAAGCCATGGGCCTAGTTTTAGAGTATGACAGCAGGAACTCCATCAACTAAACTCCAGATTGAGCAAGAGGGGAAGTACCCCAAAGCAGCGTGGTCCACCCATGTCCACTCCACTGAAAGGGGAGGAAGGCAACAGGCATGGGTCAAAAAGGATTCAGAAGGAAAAGCTCCTCAGTGTGATTGGGGGTGGGGGCTGAAGTGCGAAAAATCTCTGAAGAGGAGGAAGGCACACAATGGAGAACATGTTCATGAGAACACTGAAGTCCCTGGTGAAGACAGAACCTGGCTAGACAGAGGGAATGCAAAAGGAAGGGACAGACCTTACTCTTCAACTGTTGAGGGAGAGGCTGTAATGGCAAGAGGCGTTGCATAGCCAGATGACAGGGCATGTCAGGGCAGGGAAGTCAGAGAATGGTTGTGCATACAGAGCTTGTTAACCATGTAGTGGTGGAAACTCAAGGGCAGTAGTGGAAGGCTCGGTCAGGGTGGAAATGAACGGACAAGAGAGGGCAGGTGGCACCCTGGGGCTTCAATCTTGCATGGTGACCAAGGAGAGAACACAGACAAGAAGCAGGATGCACATAGCTTGTCAGAAGATTGGGCTGAAAACCTCTTATCCTGCGACTCCTGGTGGGGCTGGGATGGCTCCAACAGAACACACTTTTTTTTTTTAAACTTATTTGAGTGAGAGAGAGAGAGAGAGCGCGCGCGCACATACACACACATGCATGTGTGAGTTAGGGGAGGCACAGAGGGAGGGAATTTTCAAGCAGACTCCCCATGGAGTGTGGAGCCTGACTCGGGGCTTGATCTCAGGACCCATGAGATCATGACCTGAGTCGACACCAAAAGTTGGACACCTAACTGACTGCATCATTCACGCACCCACAGAACATACTTTTTAAGGGAGTGTGGTTTCCTTGACACTTTAACTGCTGCCCAGCAGCTCTTACTACAAAATACAGGTTGGACGAGACACCAGTCCAATAGGTAACAATCAGAACCAAACCAGCTTCCCCCCCACTCATTCCATGCATTCTTAGCAAACCCCTGAGATTGAAAAACACTTCAAATCTGTCCTGAGGTCCTCTAGTGAAGACTGCAGTTTGATCTAAAGCCTATGCTTATAACCATGATCCTATCTACCCCTTTCTGTGTTTGGAGCTGCCTTGACCGGGCTGCCATGAGAGCCTCAAAAGCAAGTTCTTCAGAAATCTAATGTTTGGTCCCTCCTAAGGACCATCTATGGACTCGGGAGTCAGAAAACTAGAAACCTTCCTTGTTCTGCCACTTGGTAGCGCTGTTAACTCAGTCAAGTCACACCCCGCTGAGCCTGTTCCTTGAAGTGTCTGTAATTGCCGGTCTCTAACTTGTCAAAGCCAGTTATCACCGTGCCTGTCATGATGACCTTAAACAATCTAAATTTACTTCAACCAATTTTATTTGAATACACGGGCCGTTAAATTTGCCAAAACTTTCTTCAGTCTCAAGCTCTATTTAGGAAAGATCTCCAAATAAAAGAAAAAAAAAAGCAAGACGCAGAATGTCTACCATTTGTGTGAAAAACAGCAAAAATAAATAAATAAAAAATAAATCTAAGCACCTCTGTGAATAAAACACCGCTGCAGAGATACACACAAAACTTAACACTGGCTGCTAAGGAAGGGAGGCCGATTGACTTAGTCCTCGCACTCTCTTGAATATTTGACATTTTGTATCAGGTGAATAGATTAGCCGTTCGAAACCCTAAATAAGATGCAAATAGAGAAGAAAGGCAGTAGGTATAGTATTCACCCATTTCTGTAACCACATTTTTACATCTTACCTTTTTAATAATAGTTATCATTTTGAGGCATTTATTCCGCACACAGAATTGTGCCAAATGCTTTAAAAAAAAATCGTCACTACTTTGTAGATAAGGGAACAGAGGCTCAAGAGAAGTGGGCTGTTTTTGGTCACACCGTGGGACTCAAACCTAGAGCAGACACTGGGTCTTGCATCCTTAACAACGGAGCTTACATCCCTACAGTTTTGCTAGGAAAATCCGTTACTATGCCGTTAAGTCTTGAACGACTGACTTCTCACTTTCAGGAAGGAAACCTTTTCAATAATTCCTTGTTTCGAGTCTCGGCAGTTTCAGAACAACAGCCTCGCACACGACAACATGCCTAGTAACGACGCCTGTCTAGCGCCAGCTTGATTCCGACACTGGAGGGGAGCGGGGCTTTAGGAACACACTATATGTACATCGGGGATCTCACGAAACGCCGGGAGGATGCAACAACAATGGGCTTGAAAAGAGAAGGCGCTCGGTCCCCGGTGTCTTTACTTAACAACCTTGAGCTGTGGTTGGTCGAGCGTGTGACTCGCAGACCCGGCTCTACCACGAGCAGGATGTGAATCCTCCAGCTGGGCATTTCTCCACCTGTGAAAGGGAGACTAGAAGATCCCGAGCAGCGCGGCTCTCTGCCCTTTGGAAGTCGGGCTCGGCAGGGCGGCCGAACGCTACGCGGAGGGGTTTGCAGGACGTCAGAACTGGAGCGCACACCGGCGCCGGTCTCGAGACAGCAACAAGATCTGTCCGGCCGTTACTTACACCCGCACCTCGGGTCTTCTTGGCCTTTAGCGAGTGAGGCAGGGAGAGGGGAGGAAGCTCCGCCAGGTAACCTCGGATGGAGATCAAACCTCCACAACCAAAATCGGGCGGCTAAGGAGACACTCACGTGCCAGGCTCTCGGACCCGTTTCCGCCAACGTACACAGGAGCGACGGGCGTAAGATGGCAGCCGCGCAGGCGCATAGACTCGCAGCAGAGGAGACTCCGCCCCTCTCCCTGCGTCACGTGGTAATGCCGCTTAAAACCACCATTAAAAAAAAAAGAGCGACGACCACATCACATGATGCAGACCTACCAATACAGCAAAGGGAAGCGCCAAAGTCCTTGTCACGTGGCCAAGGAGGCCTCTGCATTGGCCACTGTCACATGATCAAGGCCTCGAAAAGAGGTAAGCGTTTCCATACCACGTGACCAGCAACGCAACGGCTACGCTCCTGCCACGTGACTGAAGCCCACCTTATCTCTTTTCGTCGCTCCCTCCCTCTCCGGCTTCGCCTGCGTCAAGGGGCAACGCGCCGGCAGGGGGCGGGGCTCCAGCCTATCACGTGGCCCGCACCTCCCCGGCGCGCGCCCGCCCGCCCGCTCGCCCCCGGCCCCGGCTCCTCCTCCTCCTCTTCTCGCCATTGCAGTTGGACTCAGCAGCCCGGTGCGCGCCGCGTGGCTTTTGGGGGGAGACCCCGGTGGGCTGTGGCAGGAGGGCGGCGGCGGCGGTTGCGGTCGGGGAAGGGAACGCCGACAAGGTAAGCGTCAATGTGGCGGCGGCCGGGCCCGCTCCCCGCCTCTGCCCCTCCCCCCGCCAGTCCTCCCACTCAGCGCGGGCCGGGCTGAGGGGTCGCGGTGACAAGGCCTCAGGCGCCCCGCGCTCCCCGCCTACGCCCGGTTCCCTCGCCCCAGCGCCTGGCTCATTCCTCCCTCGCCAGTCTCGCTCCCGCGCTCGGCCGTTACTCTCCCCCATTGTGCCGAGGAAACAAAATGGCGGCGGCGGCGGCGAGGGCCCGGTGCGCGCGCATCCGCCCCCCCTCGCGGCCCCTCGGCCGGCGGCGGCGC
>NC_048221.1:7668866-7729642 GCF_002007445.2 Ailuropoda melanoleuca
CGCGCGGGGGGTGCGCGCACCGGGCCCCCGGCCGCCGAGTCCCCCGGGCCCGGCTTTGTCTGTTGCGGCGTCCCGCGCGCAGGCGCGCACGTGCCGGGAGCACACACCCCCCTTGGCCGGTAGCATCCTGGCCGGCGCGGCAGGGGCGACCCCCCTCCTCGTCCCTTTCTCGTCTTTGTCCCAGGCTCGTCCCGGGTTCCAGGGGAGTCCCAGGTTCCCGAGGCGGGAAATGTCGCCGCCTTTGTCCTTACATGGCGTGGAGACGCGGACCTCCTCCCTGAACCCACGTTCCCATGCTGATTGTACAGGATGCCTTTGTCGGTGCATGGGGTCCCCAAATCTGTAGTCAGCCAGGCCTCCCCCACATTAGGATCCATGTTTGGCTGAGGGTTTAAGCTTTTCCTTTCTTTAGTTCAGGTGTTTCATTGATGATGAAGAATTTTCTTCAGATTGTTCAGGATTTAAATCCTTCGTCAAAATGGTGATCTGATGCGATTTTGAGGTACGCTGAAACTTGGCAAGATTGTGACACAAGCGAGAGCTTAAAACGGTTTTCTACCTTATTTTCTCAAGTAGTTGAGTGACTGAGTTGAAGTTGGTCCCCAGTTAATTCTGCGCCTGGATGAATTATCTGGGTTGTACGGTGATCAGCATGGTCTCCCCCAGTTCAGAACTTGGGGAGATAAGCCATCTCTTCTCAGTATTTCCAAAACTGATTGACCCCGTTGCTTGGGATTCTGCTCACGGGACATGATGGATCAGTAAGGCAGTGCCAGTTTCCCTGAAAAGCCTTTCTTTTCTGGACTTAGGTATTTCGGTGATTCTG
This sequence comes from Ailuropoda melanoleuca, assembly GCF_002007445.2. NCBI lineage: Eukaryota > Metazoa > Chordata > Mammalia > Carnivora > Ursidae > Ailuropoda > Ailuropoda melanoleuca. Next base: position 7,669,693 of record NC_048221.1, read on the forward strand.
AATCTTCTTCTGATTGTTTAGGATTCTCTCCTCTTTACAATGAGTGGCCTGTTGGCATATTTGGGTTTCATAGGAAATCCTAAGGTGCCACCCGGAGTTGGGACTCAAATTTAGGGCTTCAAGACTCTTTTTTTTTCTCAGATAGTTGTGGTTGGGAGTCTCCGGGGATTGCTCACACTGTTGCCACTATGCTTTGTGTGTGATGCTTTGTGTGTGGTCTCGTGGGATGTAGGTAACAGCAGCCAGTCAGGCTGTGAATGAAGTGTGGGAACCAGAAACTCATTAACAGCTGGAAAAGGGAAAAACAGCCCTGGGCACTGGTAGGTGCCACTGTCCATAGGCCTGGGGTCTTTGCCTCTGAGCTGTCTGTTGCCCGTTTGAGCAGATCCTGGACCCTGGGATTTGTGAATGGAATCTCTGCAGGCCCTAGTATTCGGAGTTGATTGGAGGCTGGCAGTAACTGCCAGGTTTGGCCTTGCCAGCGCTGGGTGCGGGTGTATCAGAGTTTCCCTACTCTCCTAGAGCTTGGGCAAGCCTGGGAATCACACTCTATTCTGGAGCAGAGTGGTACCTAATCGCTTGCAGTTTTTGGTTTTTTTCCTGATTGAACTTGTCTAGTGCCTGTAGGCAAAAATTCCTTTCTTTAGCTTCTTCTAGTGTATTTCAGAGGTTTTTTTTTTTTTTTTTTTTTTGAGGTCCATATTACGGAGAGTGAGGAACCTAAGGCTGTTTCTTAGTTTTCTTAATTTTTTCTTGTCAAAAAACTACATTGTCAGGAGCGGCTGCTAATATTTTGATGTCACTTACTTGGTGCTCATTTTCATGCTCCCCTGCTTACCTTCTTCTGGTAGAAGCAGGTGGAGTCAGTGATGAGGAAAGGGCTTTCTGTAAGTCTATAAGCCTCTTCTCTTTGAGTAAGCAGCAGGCTTGTCTATAGCAAGATGTGGGGCTTGGAAATGTTTTTCTGAAAAAGGCTTTAGAAGTTTTCTTTGTGGGGGGTTTGCCTGGGTGGCTCAGTCAGTTGGGTGCCTGGCTTCAGCTCAGGTCATGATCCTGGGACCGTGGGATGGTGGGACCATGCCCAGTGTCCGGCTCCCTGCTGTGCAGGAAGCATGCTTCTCCCTCTGCCGCTCTCCCTGCTTGTGCTTTCTCACTCGTGCTCTCTCTCAAATAAATAAAATCTTTAAAAAAGAAAAAAAAAAGTTTTCTTTGGGCTGGATCAGCTCCCTCTTTATTTACTGCTCTCATCCTCCTCCGCAGTTCCTCCTGATTTCACCTTTTATGACTCAGAGGACTAATTCCTTTCCCCACGAAGCTTGGGTTTATACCTCCTTTGATTTGTCCTCCTGTTACATTTTGTCAGTAAGTTGATTAACCTTGTGCAGTTTTGAACTGTAAATGTCACTATCTAGAATTAAATGCATGTATGTCTCACACAGAGGGATGACATTTTATCTGAATACTGCTTTGATGGAAACTTCATGGGAATTAGGATTTTCTAGGCTATGTATATTGGATGCTTTTTATCTTAGCCACGTCCTGGGAGAAAAAGATTTGATTTCTGTTTCCAGCGAAGGGGTTTGAAATTAAAGGCAGATAGTGGTTTGACAAGAGTTTACACACAGTGAAGCAGGTTGGGGGCCCTGAAGGGATGAGATTCCTTCAGTTCCTGCTGTAGCACTGGACAGTTTTGTTTGAAACAATTAGCTTCCCTCTCTGCTCTGTTAATTTAGGGTAAGTCAGTGCTGACTTTTTGTGGTGCTAGCATTACAGAAATAATATCGAAAGCAGGGTGGACGGGTGTTTGTGAGGGAGCCTTGTCAGTGTCCTGACTTTTAAAAATTGTTTCTTGCCGTTTTATACTCTATTAAATCCCTGTGATATTTCCCCAAGGTTGCACTTTATAGGTGATCCCATTATAAATTGTGATTGGAAATTTAGAAGTGACTTTTAACACCTTCTATTTTCACATGTCTCGAGAAATCGATGTCCAGTTGAAATTTAAGTTTTTTTCTTACTGAATGTTCATGGGATGAAGAAATTGAAAATGTAGTCACTAATTTGAAGAAGGAAATGAGTTTATTGTCCACAGGCCATTTTCTTATGTGCCTTATATGATCACTAAGGATCATTTAGTTACAAAACTGAGCATGCATCCTTTTATGATAGGAAGTTTGCTCTAAATTATTTTTATAATCTTAGGTGATAAGTGAGAAGTGATGGTGTTGGCAGTTTGAGATCCATTGTAATTTTCCTTGAACGTTTCAAACAGCCATCCTTCTTTTCATTAGGATTGTGCCTCAGTCTTACTGGGGTAATCTTTTAGGCTACTTGCTTTGCTTGCTGCTTCCTTTGGACTGCTTTTCCTATGTGACTGAGTCTGTGTGTTTAAAGAATAGAATGTTGCAAGTTAGGTTTGCTTCTCTGCGTACATTTTTTGCAGGTTAATAATCCTTGCTATGTAGTCATAATTTAGAAAAACAGTCCAAATGGCAACAATGTGGAAATAACCAGCCCAGCCCCATGGCTCATAGCAGCCCTTAATAAACATTTGTCCTGTGGGTGACCTGTGCAGAATCCCTGCAGAAAGAAAGAATGGCTGCCCAATGAGGGCTCGCTGATTACCGCAGCATCACAGAGCAGATGCGTGAGCTGACAGGAGTGGAGAGAAGGTGAACTGAGTTGATTTTGGTGAAGTTAACTTGGGCTTGTGTTTGAAAATCTTGGCTCTGGAAGAACACTTCAGCGGTTTCTTAGAAAACTAAATAGGCAACCACCGTATGACCCAGCAGTTTCACTCTTGGGCATCTATCCTAAAGAAATGAATGTTTATGTTCATATAAAAATCTATACACAAATGTTCAGAGTAGCTTTATTCCTGATAGCCAGGAACCCGAAGCCATGCAGGTGTCCTTCAGCGGGTGAATGGTTAAACAATGGTGCCTCCATACTGTGGAATGCTACTTAGCAACCAAAAGGAGCAAGCTGTTGATACGAAACTGGGATGAATCTTGAGACAGTTATGTTGCATGAAACAAGCCAATACTGAAAGGTTGCATACGCCGCAATTCCATTATATAACATTCTTGGAGTGCCAAAATTATAGGAATGGTGAATGGATTAGTGGTTTTTAGGGTTAGGCATATGGGGAGTGGTGGAAGGGGAGTGTGGCTAATAATGTGCAACAGGAGGGATCATTGTGGCGCTGGCAGTGGTCTGTGTCTGACTGTATCCATGTCCGTGTTGTGGTTATGATATTGTACTATGTAGTTTGCAAGATGTTACCATTGGGGGAAACTGGTTAAAGAGTACGTGTTCTCTGTTATTTCTTGCAACTACATATGAGGCTACAGTTACTTCAAGATAAAAAGTTTTATTTAAAAGAGGGCCACGTGGGGGGGGGATAACTGGGTGTTGGGCATTTATGAGGGCACATGTTGTACTGAACACTGGGTATCACATGCAACTGATGAATTACTGAACTCTGTCTCTGAAATTAGTAATACACTATATGTTAATTAGTTGACTTTAAATAAAATACAATTTTAAAACACCTAAGACTGTCACCCTTACCCACTAAAATAATTCATGTTTGTGAATTTGCATACATATTTCACATCTTTTTTTTTTTTAAGATTTTATTTATCTATTTGACAGAGAGATAGCACAAGTAGGCAGAGTGGCAAGCAGAGGGTGAGGGAGAAGCAGGCTCTCCACTGAGCAGAGAGCCCAACACAGGGCTTGATCTCAGGACCCTGGGATCATGACCTGAGCTGAAGGCGGACACTTAACCAGCTGAGTCACCCAGGTGCCCCCATACTTTGAGAGGTGGTCTTTTTTTGTAACTGGCAGTGGGGGGGTGCTTTTGGGAGAAGTAAACAAATTGCGTGGCCGGTTAAAAAAAAATCTGGGGGGGCGCCTGGGTGGCACAGCAGTTAAGCGTCTGCCTTCGGCCCAGGGCGTGGTCCCGGCGTTGTGGGTTCGAGCCCCACATCAGGCTCCTCTGCTATGAGCCTGCTTCTTCCTCTCCCACTCCCCCTGCTTGTGTTCCCTCTCTTGCTAGCTGTCTCTATCTCTGTCAAATAAATAAATAAATAAAATCTTTAAAAAAAAATATGGGGCACCTGGGTGGCTCAGGTGATTAAGCATCTGACTCTTGATTTCTGCTCAGGTTTTGATCTCCGGGTCGTGAGTTCAAGTCCCACGTTGGACTCCACGCTGGGTGTGGAGCCTACTTAAAAAAAAAAAAAAAAAGAAATCCAACATGGGAGGGTTGCCTCCGGGGTCCTCTCTCCCCAGCCAGGTGTGGAAGATTTCCTAAACTTACTTCCTTTGCCCCCTTGGTGCTTGAAGAGGATGTTGGAAAGGAGATTTGGTAATTCCCTCTTGGAGTCATGGTACACACTTTGCTGTCAGGTCTTCTCACAGGCAGACTTGAAGACATTTCTGTTGGTTCATCCAAGAGTTGTTGAAATTTCTCCTTTAATATATTGCATTTGCAGTTTTATGGTTGATGAAGCATCTTCCCACAAAGTCACCTTTATCCTTTCTATTTGCAACTCATAGGCATAGTTAAGCTAGTGTTTTCCATCTCATGTTTGACCCAGCTCTGAACAGGTAGATAATTGCTGGAAGGTCCCACAGCTGCTAGGTTGGAGAGCCCTGGTGGGTGCAAACCTGGGGCTTCTGTCTCCCCAGACCTGTGAATGCACTACAATACCAGTGGGCCTAGAGTCCTGGGTCTCACAGACCAGTGGAGTTCCAGAAACATTGTGGGAGGGAAAAAACCTGTATTTGTCAACTTTTTTATTTAGTCAAGAAAAATATTTTTAATTAGTGTACCCAGTCTCCATCTTTTCATGAGAAGAAAAGACATGCTTTTTAAAATGGGAAGTATTTGTGAAAATCTTTATTCCTAACTTTATCCATCCCTGTGGACCAGTAAAGATACTGTTGCAGACAGAATTGGGAACCACTGCACTAGACTTCAGATCTGTGGTGGATATTTAAATTTCTCAGAGTGGCATCCATAACCGGATTTTAGATTGGCATCTTCCGACTGGATTACTTTGGTAGAACTATTTTTCATTTGTCCTTGATGACGTCAATCTGTGAAAGTTGGTAGAGTCACTAAAGAGTAGCATGTGTCTATCACTTCACACTTCAAGATAGGATAGCTCCAGAGATGGGGAAATCAGGAGTGGGGTTTGGATCCTTGTACATTTCAAAGCCTAATTCCTTCAGTCTCTTAGATGAGGATCTGCTTCAGGACAATTCTCCAGAGTTGCTGGAAGAGCAGTAGGATTATGTGAAATACCTTGGAAGGGGCAGGCAGTGTCTACTCTGCAAGATAGGCGGGGCCATACCTGTCAGGATATCGCCACTACACCTGTTCATTCATTCTGTAAACGGTTGTTGATCCACACGTTAACTTGGGCATGTTTCTTTTCCAACAGCAAGTGCCACATATGTTATATTCTAATTAGCAAGAGGTCAGAAAGGTCGTCATCACACTGCAAGGAAAAGGTTTTGTGTTTTAAACTTCTATAACTCTGCGTGCTGTGAGTGGGCTGGATTCGAGAAGAAACCTGATCCCTGTTAGAACATCCCCTGCCACATGAAGTTCATGTTTAAAATCCTGATTCTTCATTCTGCAGCGGTTCCTTGTTTTGATTTCTTTTCAGAGAAGCTGGGCTGGTAAAAAAATCAGGCTTCCTTGTGCTCCATTTTTGAATCATAAAGGTGTTTGCAGGAAGCAGCGGGGTCCAGTGGAGTGTTGCCTGTAGGTAGGTGGGTGTTGTGGGCTTCTCACCAACAGTGTTCTTTGCTAAAAATCTTGAAAAGGAAGATTTCTGCTTGCCCAGAAGACTCCTGTGTCTGTTAATGAGATGGATTTCCTGGTATTCAAAACCAGAGCAGCTGGCTTCTGAAAAGCTGGCTTGGATGACAGATCTGGGTTCACATAGAGACAACGAGGCCAGATTTGTTGGCCTGCAAAGGAGCATTGTCCCCAGTTTTTGAGCATTTGTTTTAGCTCAGATGATTTGTGCTCATACTCATTTTGTGCCCCTGAATCAGGAGGCATCACCGCCAAGGCCTGGTCTAAAGGAGGAGGGCTCCGGGGGTGAATGTTCCACAGATGGGGGCCAGGTGTGGTGTTCAGGGCCAGCCACAGTCCAGTTAGTCTCTTCAGGGGTTCCTTCTGGGGGCTGCCTCTTGGAGCAGAAGAGGACAGGTGCTGCAGCTGGCCGCAGCAAAGGCACACCTAGGGTCGGAGGTTTAATGGTGAAGGCAGCAGATGGAAGCCTACACGCAGGACAGTTGCTGAAAGCACGTGCATTTGGGGGGTGTGCATGTCCTTGATGTACTTTTGATGGGCTCATTTCTTTTGACACAATATTTTTTTACCCATTGGTAGAAGAGAGTGAGTTTCTACTCCCAGTTTCTCTTTGTCAGACGGCTTTTGTTCTTAGTTAAGATGCCCCACCTCAACTGTGGGTGGACTTCAGTCCCTCTTCACCATTTTCAGAGTAGGGAGTTGGGACATAGACACCTCCAGTAGTGGCAGATTAGGGTTTGGGGTTTTTAAGTGTCATTATGGGCTCAAGCTTTTATGTACATTTAATGTGCTGAATCAGTTTTGGTTATATATTTATAACATTTTATTATGAAAATTTTTAAACATACACAGAAGGTGACACAATTTTACAGTGAACAGCTGCCTATAGACATAGCCTAGCTTCTGCCATTGACATTTGACTATGGTTTTGCCTTAAACATCTCTCCGTCTATTCTGGTCATCCTTCAGTCCACATTTATTTATTTATGCATTTACTGGGTATCTTTGACGTATAATCCACTTTATTCTTACGATGCATTTCAAAGTAGCAGAAAATTGCTGTCTTCTATCTAAATATCAACTAGAGTCCAGTATTTATTTACAGTTTTTTTTTTAAGTAATGCACACATCTTGAGTATACCATTCAGTTAGTTTTGACCACTGCATACATCCAGCCCCTACCAAGATGTAGACCGTGACCATCACCCTGAAAACATCCTTCCCAGGTGTCCAAGGCAACTGCTGAGCAGCTTTGGCTGTTCTACAGCTTCAGACATACAGCAGCATTTTATATTTGTTTTGTTTTTTTGTGTTCTGTTGCTTCAAATGTAGCTGGCAGGAGCCTTTACAAGTCACCTCCTTGTCCTCTGGACTTGCATTAGTGTCCGAGCGCTTCCTTGCTTTCGGATCTGCAAATGGCCAGGCTCACACAATTCCAGGGTGAGGTGGCAAATCAGCCATTTCTCTGGGGCTCTCCTTTTAGTTAGACAATATTAGGTCTATAAAACCCGGAATGAAAAGGTCTTAGCCTTCTGAAACCTTGGCTTAAGCTCTGTTTTTCTTTAAAGTCTCTACCTTTGACATTTGTGGCGGGGGAGGAGTGTAGCATGAACAGCTGTGAGCGTACGGTGAAACACCGCTCCCACACCTTGTTGGAAGGAGGAAGTTTTCTTCTTCCCGTGCTGGCCAGCCAGGTCCGTGGGGGCCAGGCCCTGGTCCAGCATGACTGTCACCGTCCCAGCAGCCGGCCTCGGGGCCTCGTGTGGAGGAGGTGCATGCTGAGTATGTGTGGAGTCAGTAAATATGGTTTTAAACATCAGCCTTTGCTGTCAGATTGATGCGGTTCCAGCATAGATGTGGCCAGGAGTGGGGGCTGTTTAACGTGGCCATCTCACCAGTAGGCCGGGATTTCTCATAGTCTGCTTCTCGGTTTAGAACTGGGGTATCTGAGCATTGGTTGAATTTTTAGATGACCTGCCGTGACTGCACTTTTGTCAGGCGTACGTAAGTCCGTTCTGGAAAAAACTGGAATGGCAGTTTTCAGATACTACAGGTGAATCCCAGCATACCCGTCTCCCAGCTTCAACAGCCAGCAGCACTTCACCATCCTGTTTATCTTCATCCGCACCTCCACTGCCTGCCTCCCTGGAGTGTTTTAGAGCAAACACCAGGCGTGTACTTTCAGCTGTAAATTTTTCTTAAATGTGTACCTAACGGGCAAAGCATGCTTTTTGAACACAACTTTGATGTCTTGTGTTCTTGATTGAGCGAATGGGAACTTCTTCATAGAGGATTCACTTTGGCTGTATGTCACTCATCGCTTAGTCCCCAGGGCAGCCTGGCAGTTGGAGCTCTTGTTGGTAGAAGTTGGTGCCATTGTGAAGGGTTCATGGGGTTTGTTGCTGCCTGCTTTCCGTCGGTTAACTTGTTTAATTTCCACTCCTCCTGCAAAGGTAGAGGGACTGCGTCCATGTCACAGGTGTAGAAGGAAGCAGCAAGGAAACTTAAGGGCCACGTGGCTCATGGCTGGGCAGGCAGGGTTTCAAGCCCAGGTCTGTGTGGAAGCTCCCACTTGGTGGTGACCGAGCGGTCCATCAAGGGTTTAGTGAACACTGAGCCCAGAGATTGACCTCTGCTCCTCTCCCCACTGCCCCACAGCATAGCCTTTGACCCCTGCTTGTGTGTAGCTCTGCAGGGATATCACCTCTCATTCCACCTTTCAATTTCATAGTTCTACTTTGAAACCTACAGATTTGCAGTTAGACTGTTAGGTAGTCCTGAAGCATTGTGGGAAATTCTTGTTTTGGCCGGTCATGTCCAAGTTTGTCCTTGAAGCATATGCCTTTCCAGGTGGGGCCTGCTACCCTGGCTGGTAACTAACCAAGATCGAAGGGGCTGGCTGTTGTGTGGTTGGATGGGATGGGTGGATTCATGTGTTGTGTATTACTGTGATGGAGTTTTTTGTTGTTGTTTACTCATTTGGAAGATTTCAGTGTGGACCAGACTGTTTGTACAGAGTGGGAATTGAGTAGGTTGTAGTCAGCATGTTATTTAGAGCCTAAGATGGTAATTACAGCTATGCTTGTCCTGAAGACTTCTGTTGCACACTTGAGTTCGCTCGGCCTATCCAAAATGGAACCCACCGGTGTGGCCACATGCTGCCATGGTCACATCCACCTGATGTTTCAGAACATTTTTGCTTTTCTGGTTTACAGAAGCCTTTTAGGGCTGTCTCCTGCTTTCCTTCCATTTTTTTCATTACCTTCAAAGACCAGAGCTCCTTCGCTCTCTTCCTTCTCCAAACACCAAGAGTTTGTTGAACATTTGTATTGTTACCTTTTATTGAAAGTTCATTGATTTTTAGGGTTTTTTTTAATATTTTTAAAAACTGGCATACTTTACATTAAAAAGATGAAAGAAGATAAGAAATCTGCCGAATGTCGGTTGGAAGTCAGAGTTGGCTTCTGAAACCAGCTGTTTTGATTTTTAGGGGATTTTATAATTAGTTGTTTGTACCTCAGCATTGGTTACTTGGAAATAAAGATGTGTACTGCTGTGTTAACAGGGCCCATTCATGTGGCTGCACCACTGTCTTTCGTCTTATTCAGTATCTGGCTGCTAAAATTCATCCATCTATGAAGTATTTGAAACTAAAAAGATTTTCTGATCTTATAGATAGTTGAAGTATTGATAACACCAAGGAAATCTGTCACAATTTGAAAAGATAAGCAAACATTTGATTTCCAGACACTACAGAAAAAAGAAGTAAAAATGGTAAGTTTTTAAAATCATACTTCTTTATTCATATTCGAAGATATAGCATTTCCCCAAGGCATTTGATTCTTCTGTTTTTTTTCATTAGACTTCTTGAATTATAAAATACTACTGTATAGTGTAAGAGTTCACGTGTGTGTGTGTGTGTGTGTGTGTGTGTATAGGCACACTTAAATGTATGAAGTTAAGCATGCCCCCTTTCTCTCAACTGCCTCGAGAATGGACAGCTGTTCCATCTGGTTGTCCTGCCTCTCAGACCTTCAGTAGTGGTCATGTAGGTGGCCTACTTTGTCACAAATGATAAGGCATAATTCTGAGTTGGGCAGCTGGAGAAATAAGTGGAGGGTTGCTCAGTGTCTCTGAAAGGTTTTTAACCGAGTGTTCACATTTCCAGCGTCCGATGCGAATTTTTGTGAATGACGATCGCCATGTGATGGCAAAGCATTCTTCTGTTTATCCAACCCAAGAGGAACTGGAGGCAGTCCAGAACATGGTGTCCCACACAGAGAGGGCTCTCAAAGCTGTGTCTGACTGGATAGATGAACAGGAGAAAGGCAGCGGCGAGCACGCGGAGTCTGAGAACGTGGATGTGCCCCCGGAGGATGAGACCAAAGAAGGGGCTGGGTACGTTTGAGGTTTTGCAGGTGGGGATCCTTCCTAGAGAGCCTGGCCAGTGTAGTCGTGAGCATCTCCTTTTCTGAGAAACTCCAGCCTTTCCAGGGCCTCTGGATTCTGGCTGCACTGAATCCCTCACTGAGCGTACTTTGGTGTGTCCCTCAGGGAGCAGAAGACAGAGCACATGACCAGAACCCTGCGGGGCGTAATGCGCGTTGGCCTCGTGGCAAAGGGCCTGCTGCTCAAGGGGGACTTGGATTTAGAGCTGGTGCTGCTATGTAAGGAGAAGCCCACGACCGCCCTCCTGGACAAGGTGGCTGACAACCTGGCCATCCAGCTCGCTGTGAGTGTGACTGCCTCCTCTGGGAGGATGGTGGGACAGAGGAGGAGAGGCCCATTTGTGCTGTGCACCAGGAGGCATGCTACAGACCCCTCTCACGAACGTGCTTGCTCATGCCTTATCCATAGGTGATGGGCAGGATGCTGCAGAGCTGCTAAGGTTCTGAGATGGTGCCTGACCAGCCGGCAAAGACTTGGTGCCTACCGTGTGCCAGGCTGCACTGTTCTAGGGCCACGCTGGGCTAGAGCTCTAAATCCACGCTCAATTAGGTGGATGGGTGGGTGTGTGGATGGTTGAATAGAAGGTACAATGATTAATTCTTCCTCCCTGATCCAAAACTGAATATAAGGAGTTTTTAAAAACTAGCTTATCTGTTTCATTACAAAAAAGTGTTTCATAAATAACAGCCTCTGACATTTCTCAAGAATTTACTACATCAGACCCTAGGCCAGGTGTGCTGTTCATATGTATATCATTTCCTCCTCCTAACAACCCTTTGAGATAGGATTTTATAGTCTCAGTATTTTAGGAGATGTGACTAGGGTGCAAGGAGCTGAGTAGTTGATCCCAGGACCCCTGGTTGTGAGTCCGGGGTTTTAGGGCCTCCGTGTGTTGCCACCGTATGCTGCCTCCTTGGGACACATTCACCCTCCATTCAGCAACAGGATTAGCAGAAGAATAAAGTAACAAAACAAAACTAAGAAATTACATTCCTTAGGGAAACAGGCTGTTCATTTTCATATGTAAACATGGATTTTTGTTCTCACATGTGACTGATAATTTGGGATTTTAGAGGTCAGAATTAAGAATGTGGAGCTAATGCAGTGCGGTAGATACTTTTGGAGAGCTGTTTTTCAGGTGAATGAAGCCCTAAAACTTTTCTGTTTTGGTGGTAATTTTTATGTTAATTTTAATTCATGCCTATAAAAAGTATATTCGTTGATGAAAGTTATGTTGTTGTAAATGTTTCTAAAGGAAAGACCTCTTTTGTAAAAAAAAGTGTTTAAAGAAAGATACAAATAAATTGTATTTTTACCGATTCAGATTAGTGGTTTTGGGCTGGGGCGATTTTTGCCCCCCCACAGAGGACGTTTGGCGAGTTGGGAGACCGTTTTGGTGTCACAGCAGGGGGAGTGGGGTGCTGCTGATCTCCACCCAGCGGGGGCCAGAGATGGCTGCTCAGTGCCCTGCAGGGCAGACGCTGGCCCCCCAGCCCAGAAGGTCCCTAGTGCTGAGGCGGAGAAAAATTCCATTTTAGATTTTTCACTGTGCATTTGTTCTCCTCTCAACGTGATATTTCCTTTATGTTTTCCCTAACAAAAACCATAAGAGCTTGAATTTTCTTCATCAAGACACGTTTAAACTAGTATAAAGGAGAGAGTGGAAGACACGTGCGTTTGCAGCAAGTACATGCTTTTCTGTGTGTGCATCATGTGATACAAATTACCCTACTACACTGTTTTCTTTCCTTGTCGATGGCTGCTCAGCCCGGTGTGGAAACACCCGTGGTGATGCCCGCTCTACTGGGTGTCGTATTTGCACGTGGTTTCCGTGTAAGCCTCCTGCAACCTGGTGTAGGTCTTGTCATGAAGTCCATTTTACACATTAGAAACCAGCATCTGAATGAGATGAAGTGACTTGCCCAAAGTTACGCAACTACCACGCGACAGAATGAAGATTCACACCCTCGTCTCCTTCCGGACCCTGAAGTGTTACCCATTGCATTGTAAAGCTCCCCACAAAAAAAAAATGACTTCTCTGTGTAGAGACCTCCGCTCTGGAGTTACCCAGAAAATGGCCAAAGACCTGGTGGGCAAGAGGGAGGTCCTGATCCACTAGGTGATGGTGTTGCTGTCCTATCGCAGCCCCAGAAGTTGACATGTGTGCTGTGGTAACCAGCGAGACAAAGCTGTTGATTTTCCGCCATGAGGAGGAAGTGTTTGAAAGTTGCGTTTTCTTTTGTAGGCTGTCACAGAAGACAAGTACGAAATACTCCAGTCTGTTGATGATGCTGCGATTGTGATAAAAAACACAAAAGAGCCTCCATTGTCCCTGACCATCCACCTGACATCCCCCGTTGTCAGAGAAGAAATGGAGAAAGTATTAGCCGGAGGTAGGGAGGCTGAGAAAGGCCAGCAGGACTCTGAAAACTTGGTGTTCCCTCGCCAGGCAAATGTGCTATTCAGTTTTAGACTGCTTTGGTAAAAGGCTGTCGGTGTAGCTTTGACCACCTGTACTCTGAGATCGCATCTCCCGTTCAGTTTCAGTACTTGGGAGTTTGACAAAACGGTTGCACTAAAAGTGAGTAGCACTTTTCATAGAGGACTGCACCATTTTTTGTTTATCTGAATCCTCGAATGTTCTCATCAGTGTTAAACTTGGTTTTTCTGTTGAGCGTTCTCTGGCCTTGGAAAAGTGTGTCCCTGGTGATTTTATGGCTTTTAAATTCTGGAAGACAACCAGATGGTTTCTGCATGAACATCACGTTGGAGTCGTGCAAACAGCTTGTGTTGCAGCAGAACCGAGGGCTGCTTCGCTCGTCCTCTTCCAGGGGCCGCTTTTCTCAGCTGCCATGATTGACATGCAAAGAGGTGGTACAGAGTTTTGGATAAAGTTGTAAACAGTTTTGTGATTTGCAAACCAAAACCTCAGAGGCTCATAACGCTTTCATAATTCAAAGGCCACCAAGGGCCCCTCATGTGTCTCTTCTGCGCGGATGGTTTTTAATCCGAGCTCTCACGCCGCAGAGCGGAGGTCGCAGGCCTTATCCAAACCCCTGACACGCGGGTGGTGGCGGTGACAGCGCCCCAGTTCTGCTGCAGCAGAGGCTCACACTTGCGCCCTTGTTGGTATTCTTTGATTACCTTTGGTTCTGATACCTGATTCCAATGATCGATTTAGGGACGCTGGACCTTTGACCAACAGGACTCTCTCTGTCAAGGGCTGGGGCTAGGGCAGTCCCGCCTGGTGGGCGGAGGTGGTCCCCTTTGCTGCAGATGCCTCAGGGGATGGCCGTTGTGGGAAGCAGAGAGGGAGTTCATTTCCACTCCCCCCACCTATTTTGGTGTTTTTGTTTTTTGGGGGGGGGTTGTTTTGTTTTTTTTTATTTTTTTTTATTTTTTGGGGGTTTTTGTTTTTGGTTTTTTTCAGGGTTTTTTTGTTTTTCTTTGTTTTTTCTTTGGGTTTTTTGGGGTTTTTTTTGTTTTGTTTTTTGTTTTTTTTGCTATTGAAATTTTTAGCATAGATTATTTATTGGGAGATCATGGGGAGGAAGCAAGGTAATTGTCTATTAGAAGATAGGATCCACCTATCTGTCCCCCTCCCCCCCATGGGATTATTCCTTTTAGAGTAACTTCCCACTTTTGTTTTTGATTTTGTTTTTTTTTTGGAGGGGCCTCCAATTTTTACGATGATCTCAGGGCAGAGTTAAACGCACTCTAGCTTCTCCTTCCCTGGTCTAGGGTGGAGATGACTTGAGATTCTGGGAGCCTCAGCTGCCCTTTAGGAAGCTGCCACATCCCCTTTCCACCTGACAGAAACCCCTTGGTCAAACTGTACCTTGTCTTCTTATTCCATCCATGAATAGAAACGCTATCAGTCAACGATCCCCCGGACGTTCTGGACAGGCAGAAATGCCTTGCTGCCTTGGCGTCCCTCCGACACGCCAAGTGGTTCCAGGTTTGCATTTTGTTCTTCTATTTGTCTTTTGGTAGAGAATTCCTAAGTTTTAACTTGGCTAACTTTCACCATAAAGTTTCGGTAACATTGAAGATCGCCGTGCCGCACTTAGCATCTGCAGGCGTGCAGTTGCTAACGGAGCGCACATAGACAAATTTGACGTCCCCAAAGGAGGCTTGTGACTGAGTAGGTGGGCTGCTGCTGCTTTGTGCCAAGAGTAACATTGTTCTCGTCCACACGGTGAAACCGCTGCTGACCACACACTTGATGGTCTTGAATGTTCACCATTTACCCTTGACAAAGTAGCACCCTGAGACTTGTGTTTTTCATGTTTTTGCCTTGTGTTTAAGGGAGATTCCCTGGTGTAAAGAGCCTGTGCTTTGTTCCCTAGGCCAGAGCCAACGGGCTGAAGTCGTGTGTCATTGTCATCCGGGTCTTGAGGGACCTGTGTACTCGCGTGCCCACCTGGGGTCCCCTCAGAGGATGGGTAAGGCACCTTGTAGCTGTGGCCACTTGGGGGTCATGTGTGCAGAGACTTTTTCCCATATCCCAGGAATATGTTAGATAACTGGGCTGGAGTGGCCCTGTGGGGTGTGGCCGATGCACCCCCGTACTAGCCGTTTATTGAGCAACTACTTTGTGCCGCACCCTGGGATGGGGGTTGAGAACTAGACCAGGACGTCCATCGCCCCCCCACCCTCCCATGGTGGACACATAGCTCAGCCAAGGGAGGGGGCTGGCCAGGTAGCACATTTACTGTGACACTCACTGTTCTCTGCAAAGAAGCATTTTTGTAGCTGTTCTCGGACAGGGGTCAGCAAAGTGGGACCAGTAGGCCAATTCTGGCCAGTGCCTGTCTGTCTATAGCTCATAGTTAAGAATAGTTTTTATGTTTTTTAGTGGCTACATAATAAATTTAAGTACCTAGGTAATAGCCTCAGCTTTGCCTCTTGGCTCACACAGTCTGAGAGATTTAATATTTATCCTTATAAGGAAAAGTCACCAAGCCGGGCTCTAGTTGGCCTGACTTCGGTTTAGTCTCAACTTGGGAACTTGGAGGGCTTTAACACCCCCCCAACTTGTGAAATTGGAGGGCTCTGACACCCCTCCCCCCAAAACACACACACAGTGACAGCTCCTCAGTGTCAGCTGACCACCTCCTAGATAGTGGAGCTAACTGTCCCTCTTGCCTTTCAGCCCCTTGAGCTTCTCTGTGAGAAGTCCATCGGCACGGCCAACAGACCAATGGGTGCTGGCGAGGCCCTGCGGAGAGTGCTGGAGTGTTTGGCTTCGGGGATCGTGATGCCAGGTTGGGGCCTTGTGCTTTTGCAAGTTGCAGGGAAAGGACAGGGATTGAGGCCCTGAGGCCACTTCCTGGCGGGTCCCCTGACCGGGTTAGGGCAGCAGCAGCCCCGTGTCCCCCTAGGCCTGAAGCATGTGACTACCCTCTTGCACCATCATATCCAGCCCTGTGCCGGCTCCGCAGCTGTGACTCAGGGCGGATCCGGGGCAGTGGTGACCCACTCCCATGCGAGCTCCTTGCTCTGAGACACGTGGATTATTTCTCTCACGGGCTGGATGCCGAGTGGGTCACCGAGCTCAGCGTGTTTTCCAGAGCTGGGTGTGGATGGGGCGTGGGGGGTAACGCACCTGGTTCCCTCAGCCAGCACAACTCTTCCGAGATGCTAAAAGATAATCCTCTGCATATCTTCCTTGTTTCCTGCCTTCAGATGGTTCTGGCATTTATGACCCTTGTGAAAAAGAAGCCACTGATGCTATTGGGCATCTAGACAGACAGCAACGGGAAGATATCACACAGAGTGCGCAGGTATAGTCATCGCCATTGCCAACGTGAGCCCTTACCCAGTCTGTAATCACTGGCTTCCAGTTCCGTTACTGGGTATTCTCAGGGTAGCCACTGGACTCGTAGGCTTAGGTTGGGGACTGAAGGTGAAGGGATTGTGCCTGATACAGGGCGCCCCAATCTGGGCTGCTTCTTTCCCTTGGCGCCACGCGTGGTTGTCGCCTGTCCCCTCAGCCTGCTCGAGTGCTATTTTTGGACACCGAGTTCAGCGGGGAGATGTATTTGCTGTGTGCACTGCTCCAGGGTCCTTCCCTTGCAGTCCCACCACGTGGCTCCGTGTGGCAACCAGTCCCCAGGTTGGGGTCTCCTGTATTCCTCTCGAGGGGGGTGGTCACAGGCTGGCCTTCCCCCACAGCAGGGTTGGGCCCTGGCAGTCAGGCCCTCCCCTGGCTGTTGGGGGACCCCTTGCTGTTGTAGGGGAGACCGTTAGCAACCCCCTCAGCTCCCACCCCTTCCGGAAGGCATTAGCGAGCGCACACACCTTGGCGGGGAGCACAGGGCGGCTGAGTCAGGTCCTCTTCCCCTTCTCCAGCATGCTCTGCGACTTGCTGCGTTTGGCCAGCTCCATAAAGTTCTGGGTATGGACCCTCTGCCTTCTAAGATGCCCAAGAAACCAAAGAATGAAAACCCAGTGGACTACACAGGTAAGCATGCCACAGGGGCCTGGCCCCGGGCTGGTGGTGTCAGCATGGACTCCTAGCAAGAGTGCAGGAGGGATTCTCAGCCTTTTCTGTTGTGACCTCTTCCTTCAGTTCAAATCCCCCCCAGCACCACCTATGCCATTACGCCCATGAAACGCCCGATGGAGGAAGATGGGGAGGAAAAGTCTCCTAGCAAAAAGAAGAAGAAGATTCAGAAGAAAGGTACTAGTATTTGGTTTTAGTCTTTAGTGTGTCTTTTTTCTGGCTCAGTTAAGAGACATCCCAAAGTGGTGTGAGATGCTTGCTTTTGCCTTAATTTTCTCAGACAGGATGTTGCAGCCTCTTTTTAAATGACTGGTTGTGGCGTGGGTCTGGAACACAAATGGGGTGGATGTGCCCGGGAGCAGCATGGATGAGGCCTTGGCCAGCTTCGGCTTCCACGCCACCGTGCGGCGCGGCAGGAGGCTGTCCGGGGAGACTCTCCCCCACCCTGTTGAGCACTGACTGACAGTCTAGAATGGTGTTGCTGTTCTCTCTCTCTGTAGAGGAGAAGGCAGAGCCGCCTCAAGCCATGAATGCCCTCATGAGACTAAACCAGTTGAAGCCGGGACTGCAGTATAAGCTGGTTTCCCAGACCGGCCCGGTCCACGCCCCCATCTTTACCATGTCTGTGGAGGTGGATGGCAACTCTTTCGAGGCCTCTGGACCGTCTAAAAAGACAGCCAAGCTGCATGTGGCTGTCAAGGTAAATGTGGTCAGTGTCGGGTACCGTGTGCTTGTTCTCTGAGCAACAGAAGTGCCTCTGCGTCCTAGGCTATCGAAACCCTCAGCATGGACACCACAAGGCTTAGGGAGGGCGTGTGAACACTGAGATGAGTAGATTTCTAAATGTCTGCCAAGTCACACATGGAAGAATGGCTTCATCATTGTGGTTGACAGAGAGTCCCCAAACGTAGCTGGGTGTCAGGATTTCTGGGGAGTGGTGGTGGGGGGGCAGCCTCTGATTGCTAGCTGCCACCCTAGGAGCCTCTGATTCAGGATCCTGGGGATGGGGGCAGATCTGTGTAGATGACTCTTGTGCTAAGGCCCCCTCCCTAACTGGGGAGCCTTGTTGGTGTCTATCCCGCAGGTGTTACAGGACATGGGCCTGCCTACCGGCGCTGAAGGCAGAGACTCCAGCAAGGGGGAGGATTCCGCTGAGGAAACGGAAGCAAAGCCGGCCGTGGTGGCCCCTCCGCCTGTGGTGGAAGCTGCTTCAACCCCCAGTGCTACCTTCCCCTCTGATCCCACCGCCGAGGTGAGCACATGGTGGGGGCTGGCGTGCCTGATGGGGTGCTGCAGGCAGCTCTGTGTCCTGTGAGCCAGCTTGTTACTGGTTCTCGTTATTTCCCTGGCTCCCAAAAGAGTAGCTTCCAGTCTAGGGGTCTGCACAGGGAGCTGGGTGTGAGCCTTTGAGCCACCACCAAGAGGGCCCTGCTGTTGTGGACCCAGTGTGGGATGGCCCCGGGTTGAAGTCAGGCCATTCCCCAGAGACAGGGTGCAGGTGGAGGCAGTTCTGTTGCTGGGAGGCCCTTAGATGACTTCCGGAGACAGGGAGGCAAGGGTGGTGAGGGACAGAAGGGAAAGTGGAGTGGAGGGCCTCTGTCATGTTTGAGGGTGCAGCTGCCCTCCACATGCTGGAAAGCCCTTAGCTGAGTTTTTTGGTTTTCTTTTCTGTTTTCCCTGAGAACGTAAAACAGCAGGGGCCGATCCTGACCAAGCATGGCAAGAACCCTGTTATGGAACTTAATGAAAAGAGGCGTGGCCTCAAATACGAGCTCATATCTGAGACCGGGGGCAGCCACGACAAGCGCTTCGTCATGGAGGTGAGCAGTCAGCTCCCCAGGAGAGTACTCCTGCCCCAGAGGGAGGCTCTGGGCTACCCTGACACACTTGTTCTTCCCAGGTCGAGGTGGATGGACAGAAATTTCAGGGTGCTGGCTCAAACAAAAAGGTGGCAAAAGCCTATGCTGCTCTTGCCGCACTAGAGAAGCTGTTCCCTGATGCTCCTCTCGCCCTGGAAGCCAACAAGAAGAAGAGAGCCCCCGTGCCCGTCAGAGGTGGACCGAAATTTGCTGCTAAGGTAAGCAGTTGCCCCTGCTGTCTCTGGCCTTAGCATGCGTTCTCCTGTGTCGGAGCGTGAGGTGAACGCCACTCGTCTCTTTTCTCTCCCCTGCAGCCACATAACCCTGGGTTTGGCATGGGAGGCCCCATGCACAATGAAGTGCCCCCGCCCCCAAACCTACGAGGGCGGGGAAGAGGAGGGAACATCCGAGGTCGAGGGAGAGGGAGAGGATTTGGTGGCGCCAACCACGGAGGCTACATGAACGCTGGTGAGGACCCTTGTCCCCGTGGACCCTGCTTGCTCCCTGGAGCGGGTGGGGCCCCTGGAGTCTGGCTGAAACGGCGGGAGAGGCAGGGGCAGGGCAGATAGATGCGCCTTACATGCCCATGACCCCGTGTGTTCCTTTCTAGGCGCTGGATATGGCAGCTATGGGTATGGAGGCAACTCGGCGACAGCAGGCTACAGTAAGTGCGCGTTTCTCTTTGTCTGAGGTTGGGGAGAAGCTACAACTCAGCTCCCACACCTGAGTTAGAGCAGGGCGGCCCACCAGCAGCAGCCTCCCTGAAATTAAGGGTGGCACGCACCTTTTCTCAGTGATGAGGGCAGACAATTCTCCAGCCCCGTCCTGCAAAAGTGTAATTTGTTCTTTAAATGTTAACACACATATTTGTGTGATTTGAAATTTTCTTAAGAGTCAGAATTTTAAATTTCTCTGCTTTAAGCCATGCGAAGCACCAGTCCTGTGATGATGCTTTTCCTGACAGTGCACAGCTCTTGTCTTGAGAAGGAGCCTTCATTGGGGGGTTACAGGAGCAGAGAAATCTAAAACATGAATTTCAAATGTGGCGCTCTGTGCCATTTTTCAAAAGAGTTCTAATTTTTTTTCTCTGCTCTGTCTCCCCCTTTTGTAGGTGACTTTTTCACAGACTGCTACGGCTATCATGATTTTGGGTCTTCCTAGAGCATCTAAAAGTATTGCACACAAAATCAACTTTTTACTCCAATTTTCTCGAACTCCAAAACCCAAAGTGTCCGTGCTGTGCCCCTGTGCTTCACTGGGTTTCTCAACCGTGGCTTGTCACCGCAGCTTGTCTGAAACTCTTAGCCTGCAGAATTTAAGACAATGGCAGTTTTTATCGTGATTTGCCTTTGAACTTGGTCATATTGAAGTTCACAATAAGTGGAAAACAATTTTCAGAGAATGCATTTTTGTGCAGAATTGCACAGAATTCTAGAGCCAGCGTTGGTCAGCATCAAGGCAAAAGCCCACCTTTGCTTTTTATGGAAAGCATTACTTTATTTAAGAGACAGATAATGATGCATTTTAATCTACCTTTGTCTTAATTTACAGCAGGTTTTGTATGAATTTTTAACCTTTTAACAAATTCCCACATCTGGTTGATGCCTTTGACAGTAATGAAAACGATTTTATCACATCTGAATCCAGAGCAACTGGCTTTTTCTTCTTCTTCTTCTTTTTTTTTTTTTAATAAGCTTGTAAAACATTGGGAACATTGGGAATTGTACATTGTGCTTAGTTAACCTCTCCCGCCTTTTGTAAATGCTCTGGTGGGTTCTTGTTTGGGGATGTGGTATTTTGTGGCTGGTTTAGTTAGAGGTGAACTCTCAAAGGTATCAAAACTGTGCTTCCATTATTAGTGCAGGAAACAGACAGGCTTTAAGGGAGAGAGAACGTGAAATTTTGCAAGTCCTAATCATAGCTGCAAATGCATGGGATTCTAGAGTTTGTTTGTTTTAATGGGGCTTTAACATAATTAAGTAGAAAGACTTAATATGTAGCCCAATTTTCCAGCAAGGAGCCAGCCTCACGGGGCCTGTGCTGCTGGGTATGCGCCATGATGGATTCCAGAAGGCCTGGAATCTTCTGCCCTCTCACCTTAACGGTGCAGGCTGGAGTTTCTGACTTCTCCCTGTGCTCAGAGGCACATAGAGGCAATAGGGTTCTTTACTGAGACCCCCATTTCCCGTGGCAGTCCCTTTTGGAAAGAGCACGGTTGGGCTCGGGTCAGCAGTCCTTTGTGGCAAAGGCTGCCTTTGTGTTGACTTGCAAGATTTTGCGTTTCTTCAGGCAAAAAGTGGTCAAAACGGTTACTATATAATTTGTTCCCAGAGGTTTGAAACATTCAGTGAAACTTTTTAAAACTTTGCATGATGTATTTTTTTTTAGCAAGTTATTGTTTGAGAATAATGTCTTTTTATACCAGGAAATAGTTATCCTGAAATGACGTTGAAAACTTCTCCTTCCCTTTATTTTTTTTTTAATCAATACATGTTAAAGTAACAAGTCCTCGGTACTTGGCGTCTTCATTCATTCCTGTGCTTTGAGGAGGGGCGCTGAGGTGCTCAGTGCAGGCCGTGGGGCTGCTGAGGCGGCAGGGTTCGGGGGGGGGGTTCTGAAGAGGACCTCCTGTCCTCCAGCCTCCTTGCCAGGCCCTCGCATGTGTGCTCTCTCGCATTGTGGACCGTGTCCTTCTCCTTGGTGTTTTGGCTTTGTGATGGGGGTGGGTGGAGGGGTGGAGGAGGCCACCTGAAGAAAATAAACTGATGTCACAGATCAGTTTTATCCAAATTATTGTTCCAACAACCCAAGACTTAGCAGTGTGGGGTGCACATCCCCAGCGGGTGGGAGGCCTGTGATGACTCCCAAATTAACTCTACCCAAAAGGCGGGGGAACCCGTGGTGCTAAATATGGGAAGGAAGGATAGGCCATGTGGGAGTGTCCCCTCCCCCCTCACACACAGGCCCACCTACCTGCCCTGGGAGCCAGGAGCTCCACTGCCACCCCGTGAGCGCCGGGGATTGCTCTGCTGGGCTTGAGAGCCACCCACACAGCCTGGCCTCCCCTTCCTCCCACCTGACCTTAGCGCACCTATCCTCCATCGGCCCACCTGAGTGTCTGGGGGGCAGGGTGTGGACATACCTGTCTTGTGGGATGGGATCTACGTGTAGGACCAGAGGAGGGTCTTACTGTGACATTCTCAGCCTCAGGGTCTGAGAATGTGGCGGCCTCCCTGCACGCTTATCAATCCACGCTCGGTCCGCCTGCCCCTGGCAGCTGTGCTGGGAACAAAGAGGGGCCCTCTGGGGGGCCATCTGAGGCTGTAACTGGAGGCCTGGCCTGGATGTTAGGATCCCAACTTTTTACCCAACCTCCTTTGCCCCATGAGAATCACTCCTTAAGTCCTGCGTTTGCACGAGTCACACCTGGGCGACGCCCCAGGTCATTTGACTAACTCTCCGTTTACCCTTCCAAGATCCATGTCGGACCAGTTGTTCATCCAGGAATGACACCAGTTTTGGGGGCCTTGTTAAAAGAGCATCTCTTGGGGTCCCCCAGGCCTATGACTGCAGAGCCTCTTCCCAGCACAGCAGGGGGGAGGTGGGGGTGGCCGACTGCTTCTCTGGGGCTTTGCTTTCCCTGTCACCGTTGGGGACATCTGGGTAACAGTCAGCTAGTCATGAATGTCATCTCGCGCTCGGAGCTCATCTCATTGTAATGTTGACATCCGCTGCAAAAGCTGCTGTTGGCGCGCTGTCCTGCCGCTGCTTGGCAAAGATCCATTGTTGTCATCAGCTGATGGGTGAGTGGCGCTGAAGGCTGGACCAGTCCAAACCAGGCTGCTTTAAGGACCGGAGCCACTGCTCCTGGCTCTACTGCCTCTGTCCCTCTGCCCTGGCCCAGGCCGCAGGCTTGTGGGTCAGCCTTCAGGACCCACAGCTGCGACCTTCCCTGTCTTTTCCCTCCCCTGTCTCCCCCATCCTCCGCCTGACCCGCTGCCTTCCTGTTTAGGTCAGTTCTACAGCAACGGAGGGCATTCTGGGAATGCCGGTGGTGGCGGCGGCGGGGGCGGTGGTGGCTCCTCCGGCTACGGCTCCTACTACCAAGGCGACAACTACAACTCACCAGTGCCCCCGAAACACGCTGGAAAGAAGCAGCCACACGGGGGCCAGCAGAAGCCCTCCTACGGCTCTGGCTACCAGTCCCACCAAGGCCAGCAGCAGTCCTACAACCAGGGCCAGTACAGCAACTATGGCCCCCCGCAGGGCAAGCAGAAGGGCTATAATCACGGACAAGGCAACTACTCCTCCTACTCAAACTCCTACAGCTCCCCCGGGGGCGGGGGCGGATCAGACTACAGCTACGAGAGCAAATTCAGTGAGTTGGCTTCCAGGGCCCTGAGGCCTGGCCGGGGTCCAGGCCAGCGGCGCATCCCGTGGAGTGGCGGAAGCTCGGCCTTGCCCTGACCTCTTGCTGAGGGACTGGAAGGAAGCCGGGCGGGCTTTAGGAAAATCCTGGAGGCAGAGTTCCCCTGGCCCAGGTCCTTGCCGTTCCCTTCCTGTCACTTTCTCCAAAGGCGGGTCGAGCGGAGACCTCTGTGCCAAGGAAGCCTGTGGGTTGAGGCTGGGGCACAAGGGTGGGGTCCGTGAGTCTGGGCCAGCTGCTGTGAGGTGACCTCCAGGGATGGGCTCTGGAGGCAGTGTTGCATCCAGCCCCCAAAGAGCCCGAGTCACTTTTCTGCTCCGCCTCTCTCTCCATCTCATGCACACACGCGGCAGGCTGCAGCTGAGCTGGTGGCCGAGCTAGGAAAATGTAGGCGTGCGCTTGTTCTCTGTGATGGGACGCTGGCCTGCAGGTGGGCCAGAGGCTTTAAAAGAAACTGTGCTCTCTGTGTGTGGGCCAGGGGATGCTGGGTGCCTGGTGACAGCTTGGGGAGGAGGAGAGGAAAAGCTGCGGTGTGGTTCCTGAATTGCTGGGAAGCTTGGGTTGGAGGAGTAGATGGGAAGGCAGGATGCAGCTGGGCCTCCGAGCTTGGTGAGCAGGCTGCCCCAGGGCATGGTGCCCTTGCAGGGCTGCAGCCGGCTCCTGGCAATTCTCTGTCGAACGGATGTGTGCCAGATTTAAGCAGACAGGACAGGGAGATATGCAAAGGCCTGTGGTCTCAACCTGGGGCCTGCCACTTCCAGGGCCATAGCATGAGGATCCTGGACCACCCCAGCTGTGTCTTTGCCAAGGCCCCTTAACCACGCTATCTTTTCTCCCCCAGACTACAGTGGTAGTGGAGGCCGGAGCGGCGGGAACAGCTACGGCTCAGGCGGGTCGTCCTACAACCCAGGGTCACACGGGGGCTACGGCGGCGGTTCTGGGGGCGGCTCCTCATACCAAGGCAAACAAGGTGGGCCTGGATCGGCAGGTGGCACAGTACGGGGGAGGGGGGTGTCCGGTGGTGACGAGGGGCATCGCCTGGTGTGGGCAGGCGGGTAGTGTAGGCAGGGCTGCAGTGGCTCCTGCCATCTGGCTTTCATGTGGGAAGAGGACAGGAAGAGGGAGACACGGGCACACAGGCTCAGGCATACCCTCCAGCTTCTCGGCTTTTCAGAGAAGCCAGATGTCCAGATGTTGCCCTGGTCTTAAATTGTTGGCACCTGTCTTGGAAAAATGCTGACAACACTGAGACCCAGACAGCCTGCTGTGTGGCCTCTGGTTCGGGGGCTTCAAGCTCAGCCTTGTGCTGGGGCGGCCCCCAGATACAGCCCCCGCTGCCACTGTCTGTACTGGACAGATCCCTGCCACTTAAAAACCAGGGTCCGGTGGTTCTGCCTCACAGGGTGTTGGTGACCACCAGCCCCGATGACCCAGGAAAGGCACTGAGCGAGAGGCTGTGCCCGTATTGCTCTGCTGCTGTGGTCTCACCAGTGGACACGATGTGGACACATCACAGCTCGGGTGCTGGCCATGGTCCTGAGCTCTGATCACAGGGTGGGCCCTGTGCCCCTCACCTCTAACCCACCCCTCTCTTCCCTAGGAGGCTACTCGTCACAATCAAACTACAACTCCCCGGGGTCCGGCCAGAATTACAGCGGCCCTCCCAGCTCCTACCAGTCCTCACAGGGAGGCTACGGCAGAAACGCAGACCACAGCATGAACTACCAGTATAGATAAAGCCCCCCGGGGGGTGAAGATTTGTACCTTCTGCACTTACCCCTTGTAAGGTTCAGTTTTATGCATCACAGTTAACATGTCAGCTGGCCCCTCCAGGCCCCCTCCGCCCCAACCTGTCCACGTTGCTGTGTTGTGCGGTGCAGCTGGTCACTCCCGTGGCCCGTCCTGTGACCCATATTTAGCTGTGTTTGGGACTTCATGTCTTCAATGGTTTGTTAGTTGCCATCACAACTTTGTCCAAGTAGAGTTTTTTGAGTTCTTGCAGTTACGTATTCCTCTGTCTATTTACAATTGGTGTTAGTGTTAACTCAGTTTGTCTTTAAATAGCTACAGAAGGGATACATCATCTGTTAATGCTTTTGTGAAGTGAGTTAAACGAGCTTTCTGTATTTTAATGCTTTAGTGTTTCAGTTTTATAAGTGAAGATTTTATTTTAAAAACCAGTGGGAAAGAGTGGGGTTTTTTTGTATGTCTGGATCATTCAGGCAGTACATCTGAATTAAGCTGAATGTAGAAAAATAAAGAAAAACAAAACTCTGCCTGTCGTAGGCCTGGGTGTCTGACCCACCAGCAGTGTGATGGGCAGGTTCCTCCACTGTTCCAGCACCTGATGCAGGGTGGGGGGTGGCAGGACAGTCCCCTGTCACCAAGGGTCCAGCTCCAGGCCTGTAGATGCCTTTACTCCAAGGTTGGCTAAGGCCAGCAAGCCGGTTACGTGGGACCTCGTATTCTTGGTGTCCCAGGGGCTCCTGGTGGTGTGCAGAGTGGCTTACAAGC
Source organism: Ailuropoda melanoleuca (assembly GCF_002007445.2). Taxonomy (NCBI): domain Eukaryota; kingdom Metazoa; phylum Chordata; class Mammalia; order Carnivora; family Ursidae; genus Ailuropoda; species Ailuropoda melanoleuca. Next base: position 7,695,288 of record NC_048221.1, read on the forward strand.
GGCCCATGCTGCTGTTCGGGGATTTGCTCACGCTGTTCTGCATGCTTGCTTTTCTGCTCCGTGAATTTTGGTGTCTTTTTAAGTGCAGTTTCACGTCACCATGGAGTAAAGTGTTCTAGGTTTGGTACGTGTAACCTGACTTGAAAAAGGCCGATTGAATTTGGCTAAAGCACCCCAAGCAGAATCTGGGAAACCCAGTCACAGAACCTTCTGTGTTGCGATGGTGTGGTGTTATGTCTCCAGCAGCACAGCCTTCCTCCCTGGTGCCGCCCCCGCCCAGACAGAGTGCCCAGTTGGTTGGGGTTCTTTGTCGCGGCCCAGCCCCGTTCTAGGAGGTTTCCCTGGAGTGGTGCTTCTCAGTCCCAGGCAGTTTTGTATTGTTTAGGGGACACTGGGGGACTAGGTATGGGCAGAGGCCAAGGATGCTGTTGACTGTTTCTCGTGCTCAAGTGTCAGCCACGTGGAGGTGGAGGAACCTGCCCTGAGAGCAGCGCTTTGCAGCTCTGGCCCTGCCCCGGGGGGGAGGGGGCACGGGGGGCGCCCCTGACGGCCTTTGCCCGGGCTTCACCTCTGTCTCGGAAGAGCCTCTTGGGTGAGGCCTGGGACTGCACCTCTGCAGGGACCCTTCTCCTCTTGGCGTCTCTCTACCATCTCTCTGACCAGGCACCGTTTGAATTCTGAACCCCGGGAAGTCCCTTGGCCTCCTTTGCTTGGTTAACCATAGCCTTTGGAAGATCAAACTGTTCTTGACTCAGAACTCTTCAGCTGAGGGAGAAAATCCAGTGTGCCTTCAAAGGTTGGAGCTTTGCTTTGGAGAGGTGAAAGAAAGGTGTTCTGCACTAGATAAAAAACAGTTTTTTTTAATTTTGCCTTTTGCCGGAGCAGAGGAGGAGCCAAGTGGTCCAACTCGGGGAGAGGGAGGGGTGGTGTGATGCCCACCTGAGAAGCGGTCCACAGTGTGAGCATTGAGGTCGGCCTGCTGTGCGCTGGGATCCCTTGAGTGTATGTGCGTGCTAGTGGAGACAAGACAGACCTGAGTGCTGGCTCCCAATGTGACACGTCCATGACCCATCGTCTCTCCTAGACACTTCCAGGGGGCTGGGACAAAGAACCCCTTGAGATAATTAGGACCTTGTGTTAAAATGAGAAGACACGGGCTGTGGATGGATTCTGTGCCACTCAGAAGCCCACGGGGAAGAAGGCCCCGCCCCGCCAGCCAAATTTCAAGCTGTGGGCCTGCGGTCTCAGCACAGGTCTCTGTGCCACCAGTTCCCAAAGCAGTGACCACCACCACGTTGAAGTTTCTAAATGCAGGCCCTTCACAAGGGCAGGAATCTTGAAGAAGACTGTGGAAGAAACTCCTAGGCCATCCTGAGGGGGAGGCCTCAGGGAGCTGTGACTTGGTGCCACATTCCAATTCTTGTGAAAAAGGGCAGATCCCTGGATGGCTTCTCTCAGATGGACGCCTGTCTCCGCCCCTGGGCCTGGCCTGAGCGCTCCCAAAGCCAGGGCAAGTTGTATTGAGCTGAGAGACCTTCATTGCCAAGAACAGAGCAATATCAGAAATGTAGGCTCTTTCCTTGTTTCTTCCAGCTTCTGGTGACTTCGGGCATTCCTTGGCTCCTGAAAGCATCACTCCAGGCTCCACCTCCCTCACAGGACCTCCCCGTGACCCTCTGTGTCTCAGATCTTCTCTTTTCTTACAAGGTCACCGGTTTCTGGATTTCAGCTCCACCCTAGTCCAGGGTGAGCCCATCCTGAGATCCTTCACATTCACGTGTATCAGCAGTTAGGACTTGGATGTACGTTTTGGGGGGAACACTATTCAACCCACTAAAGGGTTGGGTGAAGGCTATATCCCATGCTGCTGGCACAGCCCTGGGAGGTTGTTGACCACTGCCAGGATCACGTGGTCAGCATGGTGGGGATCTGTCCCAAGGCAGCAGCTCACGGGCACACATCCCTTGGCACCCTAACTGCTTGGGGACTTCGTTGGTGCCAGTGGCACTGTGATGCAGCTGGCCAGCAACAGTATCGCAGCCCGCAGGACCTGCCATCCCAGGAAGCTGGGTTTGGGAAGAGGTGGCCGACACCGTGAGCATGGAGAAGACCTGGTGCTGGCGTGTCACTCATTCAGAGCTCACCGCGGCCTTTCCAGGCGTGTTGCTCTCCAAGCGCAGGAAGCCAGCCTGGAGGAGGTTCTCACTGAGATGCTTCTCCAGGTCTTCCTCAGCCAGGGACACAGTGGGCAATGGAGAGATGCCTCAGCCCACATGATGCCAGAGGAGTGTGTCCTGCGTCTTTCAGTCACCAGCGGAGATGACCAGGAGCACCAGCGGGAAGAGCCGGTGGCCCACATGCCTACTCAGCAGGTTGATCAGGGCCGGGTACTTCTGTGGGGTATAGACCGTGAGGGTCAGTGACCCAGGACTGGACACCACCCCAGAGGGCTCAGGATGCCTTTGGAGGGAGGAAGGGAGAAAGACCTCATGACTGACGGAACAGCTGGACACGTGTGTGTGGTGGGCTGAGATGATGTCAGAGGGACAGCCTGCCGGGGAATGTCAGCTGATCCCATGGGGGAGAGGTGAGATGGTTGAGACCTAGGACCCAAGGGGGCCTCTAAGCAGTAATGGGACACAGATGCAGGATTTCCACCTTCCTGCATTGAGCAGAGTCACCAGGGTCCTGGTTATCCCTGTAGACTGGGGTCCAGTCTGACCTGGAAGTCGACACCCAGGTGCTTCCACTCTGGCAGGGAAACGTACACTGTCCCTCCGACCACTGACCATTCTTGTGTAGTCAGCAAGGCCTGTCCCATGCCGAAGGACTGACCTGGTCCCCCAGGCCTGGCCTTCTGCAGCCGTGCTCCGCCTCAGGATTCAGTCTGCAGGGGTGAGCCCCACACTGTCTGTGCCCTTTGCAAGCCTATCCTGAGACTTCTGGACGCAGTTACGGGCCACACACCAGCAGGCCTTCCTGGCCTGGATGCTCATCCTAACCCATCCAAGAATAAATGGAGACTTAACGTGTTCATTGTTTCATTCACTCCACATGTATTTATTGGGTGTTGCTTCCGTATCAGTCCTGAACAGGGTGCTGGGAATACGAACCTGGGTCCTGCTCTCATGGAGCAGGAGGGCCCTGTTCCAGCTGGTGTAGGGAGTGTCTGGGAAGGCTTTCTGTGTTTCAAGAACGACAGGACAGTTAAATTGGAACCAGAAGGTGTGTCAGGGAGGGTGAGCACAGGTTACGGCATGCAGAGGAACAGCATGCACAGAAGTTCAGCCGTGTTGGGAATGGACTTCAGGGAACTCAAGTCAGGTGGGTGGAGCATTCTGGTTGCAAGATGGGAAGTGTGGCTGGATGTCAGTGGGCGCCAACCACTACAGGGCCTTGACAGCCAGGCAGTGGAGTTCTAACCTTTATCCTGAGGGCAGTGGGGAGCCATGGGAAGATTCTGAGCTTTGGAGAGCCCAGGCTCAGTTGTGCCTCAGAACAGTCTCTCTGGCCGTTGGGCAGAGAATGGGCGTGTGGGAGAGGATAGGTGTATGCAGGCCAGGTGATCAGCAAAGAGACTCGAGTTCTGGAGCATTTGAACTGAGTTTCAGAGTGATTTAGGCCATAGAGTCCATTGGGCTGGGTGAGGAAACTGCTCCCAGACCTAAGAGGGGTAACACCTACATGCCCCAGATAGGCCCATAGAGGGGCACTGCATTGCCTCAAGCCACAAGAAGTAGAGGGCCCCTGCTTGCAGGCACTGTGCTCTGTGGTTGGTATACAAGCAGAAAAGTCTAAAACGCCATGGAAGTCATTTTCCCCGAGGTCGCAAGTCTTGGTCCCACGCCCTACCCAACGTTTCCCAAGAAGCTGACAGCTAAGCTCAGCCTACTTGGCACTGGGCTTTGGGGGGTGAGAATATCATAGAATGATAACCTTCATCCCTGGCGGGATAAAATGGAGAAAACATACTCTCCAGCCTCCCGGGACACCCGCCATCACGGGGCTCCAAGTACTGTATTTCAACGTCAGAGGTATTCGAAACCCCCATCTCCTCTTCCAGAGGTTCTGGATTCCCAGTCCGTGCCCAGAAATCCGACTCCTGCTCTTCTGGGTCCCGAGACCTCAGTACCAGCTTCTTCGGGCCAATCACCTAGTCCTCGGGTTTGGGGCCTTCCCTGGGCGACTGTGGCATTGCCGGAGAAGGGGAGGTTGGGAGATGTAGTTGGAACCCCCTCCAGCCGCGTCTCGAACCTGTGTGCTGGCCTCCACGCGGGGGGCGCGGAAACTGGCCCAGGCCCCTCCTCTGCCAAAACCTTCTTTAGCAATCCACGTCCTATTCGCCCTTAGGTCGGCCGCTGCACACCGCCCGCCCCTTTTATGCCCAATCAACAGACCCCGAATGCTACAGGCGCCGCTCCCACCAGTCCCCGCCTCGAGACGCCACGCCCTTGTGCCGTCAGCACACCTCCAATTGGGCACTCTTGCAGGCTTCGCCCACAGCCGGGCCCCCATAGGTGTCTCCCGCCTGGTGCTCACAGCCAATCGCTTGGGAAAGGACGCTATTCCCAAGGCTCCGCCCCCAGAGCCGCCGCTTCCCTGGTCTCCGGGCAACGTGCGCGGCGCTGTCCAGCGTTCTGAAGACGCGCTCCCAGCGTCTCTCGAATAGTGGCGGCCTTCTGGCGCCCCCAGCCCTCCCTGCTGAGCAGCGCCGAAACCCCTAAAGCAAACGTCAGTGAATATCAGCTGCACCCCACCTCCACACCCCAGTTTATATCTTGGTAATAAAAAGAGCGTGCCCAGAAACCCCCACCCTCCCATCTGGCTCAGGGGAAAGCTGAAGTCCTTGTTGCAAACCAGAGGCCCTGCAGAACCTCACGCTGTGACCCTCTCACCCTCATCTTCCGTTCCTTCCCTCACTCCTTCCAGCCACACTGACCTCCCTGAGGCACTGCAAACAATCCAGACACATTCCACCTCAGGACCTTTGCTCTCACTGTTCCCACTGCCTGAAATGCTCTCTGAGCGTTTCTTCTTTTTTTTTTTTTCAGATTTTATTTTTAAGTAATTACACCCAGCGTGGGGCTCAAACTCACAACCCAGAGATCAAGAGTCACAATCTCCACCAACTGAGCCATCCAGCCGTCCCTCTCTCTGAGATCTTATATGATCTCCTTCAGGTCTTAACTCACATCTCAACTTCTTGGTGATTCTGGTCCTGACCAGCCTACTTAAAATAGTCACCTCCCAGGGGCGACTGGCTGGTTCAGCTGGTAGAGCACACGACTTTTGATGTTGGGGTCGTGAGTTCGAGCCACACATTGGGTGTAGAAATTACTTAAAAAATAATAGTCATTTTCCAACTCTTTCTCCCTTCCCCTGCCCTCTGTGTTCCCCAGCACTCATCACTACCTGAGATATGGTATGTTTTACTTATTTTTCTTGTTTGCTCATCCAGGGCATGGATTTTTGTTCCCTTGTTCACTGCTGCACTGGCAGCAGTGAGAACAGAGCCTGACACAGAGTGGACGCTTTTATGTTTATTACATGTATATTCATGTGCATATTTGAGCACTTAAAGTGCACTAGACCCTGTATACCATCATGATGACCCTCTGCCCCAATTTAAAGATGAAGAAAGTGACACTCAGAGAGTGACATTACCTGACCAAAATCACCTGGCTTCTGAGTGGTATTCCCTGAGTGTCCCCCATTCCTCTGTTTGTAACCTTTTTTTTTTTTTAAAGATTTTATTTATTTATTTGACAGAGAGACAACCAGCGAGAGAGGGAACACAAGCAGGGGGAGTGGGAGAGGAAGAAGCAGGCTCCCAGCGGAGAAGTCTGATGTAGGACTCGATCCCAGAACGCCGGGATCACGCCCTGAGCCGAAGGCAGATGCTTAACCGCTGTGCCACCCAGGCGCCCCTGTTTGTAACCTTTTCACCCCATTCTATGCTGCAATCCCTAATACTGCCTTCTCCTTCAGGAAAAGAAGCTGTATGAGAGGGTGGCTTCACAGAGCTCAGACAGGATTAGATTTCAATTCCTGTTCCTTGATTAGGAGCAGGTGAATGTCTCTGCCTTAGTTTCTTCATTCATAAAATGGAATGATAGTAGTACCCACCTCAGTATCCTGTGAGAAGTGATGACACTGTAGGGCTTCCCAGACAACTAGCACATCCGGGCACCTGCTCCAATAGCGTTGGCTCTTAATCATCATATTATTGTTATTTGAGGGATCTAAACAACAACAACAAAAAACCTAAACACATTTAAAAACATCAGGAGGATGGCTCTCTCCCTCTGCGGTGGCAGCGGATTGTGCACACATGGCCAAGATTAAGGCTCGCAACCTTCCCGGCAAGAAGAAAGAGCTGCTTAAACCGCTGGAAGACCTGATGGTGCAGCCGTCCCAGCTGCGTCACCGAAGTGACAGGTGGTGCGGCTTCCCAGCTCTCCAAGATCTGAATTGTTCGAATCTCCATCGCCTGCGTTCTCACCCTCGTCAACCGCACTCAGAAAGAACCTCAGGAAATTCTACAGGGGTAAGAAGTACAAGCCCTTGGATCTGTGGCCTAAGAAGACGCGTGCCAGGTGCCACTGACTGAAGAAGCACGAGGAAAACCTGAAGACCAAGAATCAGCAGTGGAAGGAGCGGCTGCACCTGGTGCGGGAGTTCACGGTCAAGGCCCGAGGACTCACATCTATAAAACACAAACTGGCAATAACAACAACAACAACAACAACAATAATACTAAATCAGGAGGATGACTAGACTAGTATTATGTGTTGCAAAACACATAGAGGGGCACCTGGCGGGCTCAGTTGGTAAAGCATGTAACTCTTCATGTTGGGGTAGTGAGTTCGAGCCCCACATTGGGGGTAAAGTTTACTTAAGAAAAAGCATATATCTATTATATAAATATAGACATATACATATACATTCAAACCACTAAATTTTATTTATTATTATTATTTTTAAAGATTTTATTTATTTATTTGACAAAGAGAGAGACAGCCAGCGAGAGAGGGAACACAAGCAGGGGGAGTGGGAGAGGAAGAAGCAGGCTCCTAGCAGAAGAGCCTGATGGGGGCCTCAATCCCAGGACGCCGGGATCACGCCTTGAGCCGAAGGCAGACGCTTAACGACTGAGCCACCCAGGCGCCCCTCAAAACGCTAAATTTTAAAAAGAAAATGCTCAGCAGCTCAACCATGTTGAATTCTGCTGCCAAATTACTAAACTGAATAATGAAAGATGTCAGTAAATGGCTCCAACATCTGAAAAAATGTCCAACCTCAGTAAGAATAACAGACATGCCAACTAAAACCCCAATGAGACGCTGTTTCACACATACCTGATTGACAGAATTGAAGAGTTCTGAAAATGGAAGAGTAGACAAAGATTCCTTATTTATTTATTTAAAGTAATCTTGGGATCCTTGGGTGGCTCAGTCAGTTAAGCGTTTGCCTTCGGCTCAGGTCATGATCCCAGGGTCCTGGAATCAAGTCCCGCATCAGTCTCCTTGCTCAGTGGGGAGCCTGCTTCTCCCTCTTCCCCTCACTCCTGCTTGTGCCCTCTCTCTCTCTGACAAATAAATGGATAGTCTTTTAAAAAATTAAAAATAATCTCTACACTCACGTGGGGCACAAACTAAGGACCCTGAGATCAACAGTTGCACACCAGGGCTCCTGGGTGGCACAGCTGGTTAAGCGTCTGACACAAGGAAGCTTTCTTACACTGCTATTGTAGGGGTCAATTTCTGTAATTACCTGGAAAAAAGTTGGTGCTGCCTAGTAAAGTTGAATATCCATCCGGTCTAGGGTCTTGCAAGTCCATTCCTAGGATTCTTGCACAGGTGTACAAGGAGATGTGTACGCAGATGGTCAAGCAGAGCTGTTTATAACAGCAAAAACGAACAAAAACACTGAAAAGTTCACAAGTTCATTGGCTAGAGAATGAATAAGTACCCTGCGATATATTTATACCAATACCTGACAATACGCTGATTTACAGAAGAAAAGAATGGATCACAACTAAATACGACACAAATAAATCTTAGGCACATAATCGTATGAAACAAAGTAAACCACAGGGGCTAGGTGTGGTATAATGATTTTTAAAAAGATTTTGTGTATTTATTTGGCAGAGAGCCCAAGCAGGGGGAGCAGGAGGCAGAGAGAGAGGAAGAAGCAGACTTCCCGCTGAGCAGTGAGTCCCACTTGGGGCTCTATCCCAGGACCCCAGGATCGTGACCTGAGCTGAAGGCAGAAGCTTAACGGACTGAGCCACCCAGGCGCCCCTATAATGATTTTATTAGAATAGATGGGATAGGCACTGAGGGCCAACAGGCAGTTTCTCTCATGCCTCCTTTTTGCTATTGAATTATAAAATAACTATTATGAAACTTACATTTGGAGTAAATCATAATGTTGGGAATGTTGCTGAGACAATTCCATGAGAGAATGATCTATGAATAGTGGAAAAGGGCAGTTCAAAGACTCCATTTATAAAAAGTATTGAAGTATGAAATCTTGTAGAAAATGAAAAAACCCATAGTATATCTAAATGAATCAATCAAAAACAACAACAGCAACAGGAAGAAAATACATATTTGCTAATATATGCTGACAAATGTCTGTGAGTATAGACAAGAATGAATACTAACCATTATTTAATATTAAGGGCTGAGAACTGTTTTGACAGGGGACACGAGTGGGAAAGATAATTCACAGCATACATTCTATCCACATTTTAAAAAGCATATGGTTCTATATTATCAATTTTAGTTATTAATTATTTTTTAAGGTAATTTCTACATCCAATGTGGGCTCGAACCCATGACCCTGAGATGAAGAGTCGTATGCTCTTGTGACTGAGACAGCCAGGTTCCCCATATATTATCTATTTTAAAACCATAAATAAGATTATTTAATGAAAACTGAATCCTCAGTAAAGCTTATTACACTCCTCTGTTTTCAAAATTTTCATTGTATTTTATGTATTTTTTCATGTGTACATGTTTTCATTTCTTTATATAAATTTTTACTGTGATAAAAAATTTTACTGTGGAAAAATGTATAAAATATAAAGTTTACCATTTTAACTTTTTTTCATATTTGCTAAGAGATTTCCCCCCCAGTTTTATTGAGATATAATTGATATATAACATTGTATAAGTTTTATTTGCTTGGTTATTTGTTTATTTATTTAAAGTAAAATCTATGTCAACGTGAGGCTCGAATTCTCAACCCTGAGATCAAGAGTTGCACACTGAGGCTCCTGGATGACACAGTTGGTTAAGCGTCTGACTCTTGGTTTCGCCTCTGGTCCTGATCTCAGGGTCATGGGATCCAGCCCCACTTGGGCTCTCACTCAGCAAAGAATCTTCTTGAGATTCTCCTTCCCTCCCCCTCTCCCTCTGCCCCTCCTGCTCGTGCTCTGTGCCTCTCTTTCTCTGAAATAAATTTAAAAATCTTAAAAAAAAAAAAAGAGTTGCACGCTCTACCAAGAGAGCCAGCCAAGCACCCCTGTATTAGTTTTACGTATACAACATAATGATTTGATATATGTATATATTTCAAATGTATTTAAGATTTGTCATCACTAGGGGCACCTGGGTGGCTCAGTCGTTGAGCGTCTGCCTTTGGCTCAGGGCATGATCCCGGGGTCCTGGGATCGAGCCCCACATCGGGCTCCATGCTGCTCACTGGGAGCCTGCTTCTTCCTCTCCCACTCCCCCTGCTTGTGTTCCCTCTCTCGCTGGCTGTCTGTCAAATAAATAAATAAAATCTCTTTAAAAAAAAAGATTTTATTTATCTATTTGAGAGAGAGAGAGAGATGGAGCACAGACATGGGGAGGGTCTGAGGGAGAAGCAAACTGCTCCTGAGCAGGAAGTCCGATGTGGGGCTCAATTTGGGGTTCCGTCCCAGGACGCTGGGATCATGACTTGAGCTGAAGACATACTCAACCGATTGAGCCGCCCAGGTGCCCCCAAAAGAATGATTTTTTTTTTAAAAGAAACCAGAAAGACCGGATCACAAGAAATGGCATTTTGATTGAGATCCTACTTCTGTTTTTGTTTTCCTTTTTCTTCCTTTTTTCCCCTCCTAGAATTTTAAACATACCTTTTAATTTGCTGCTGGGGCTAAAAGGCACGAAGGGTGCTAGAGCCGAGTCTGAAATTAGAAGAATAGATGGAAGTGGGGTTAAGTCAAGCGGTTGGCGCGGGGAGGCAGCCACCTCCTAAGGAGCGGCAGCCTCAGAGTATCCATCCAGTGTGACCTCCACCTGTCCCTCTTCATAGTCCGACACCTGGAACCTCGAGCCGTCCGCCGCTCCGGGGATCATGACTGGAAACCCTCAGCCAGGCCTCGGATGGAATAGACACAGGATTCGCTTATGTGCGACGTCCGGCCCAGCTCATAGCCTACACCCAACGATGGCTGGGTCACTTCTGCCACCACCACGTGTGTCTGCCGCAGCCGGGCCAGGTCCCCGCTCGGGGATGAGCCTGCGTCACCCTCAGCCTCAGCAGCCTCTTCCTGACCCGCGCCCAGCTCTGGGGCCGCCACGTGCTCCGTGAGCACCGCCCTGCAGCCCCGCAGCCGGGACACAATCCCCCTGCTCGGCTCCTGGCGGATGTTCCCGCGGAAGAAGAGGGCAAGGTGGCCCGGCTGGCCCGGCTGGCCACATTCCCGCCGCCGCCCAAGACCTTACTTCGTAATAGTAATAATGGATAACAGAAGCCACAGCAGAATATGTTTGGTGGGCTAAGAGAAAATAATTGTCAACCTATTAAGTATATACCCAGTGAAACTTTTTTTTTTTTTTTTTTTTTTTAAGTGGGCTGGACGCGGAGCCCAACCCCGGGCTGGTACTCACGACCCTGAGATCAAGTCGGGAGCTGAGTGAGATCAAGTGTCTGACGCTTAACCCAGTGAGCCACCCAGGTGCCCTGGGACTATCAAGAACCAGGGTAGGGCACCTGGCTGGCTCAGTCGGTAGAGCACGGGACACTTGATCACTCTTGGGGTCCTGAGCTGGAGGCCCATGTTGCGCATAGAATGTTTTTAAACCAACAAACAAATAAAAACCTTAAATCAGTAGCTACAAATAATTCTTCAAGGAAAACAACATAACCAGATGGATATACAAGTGAGGCCAATAAAATATTCCAGAAAGATAATTCCAATCTCGCATAATTTCTTCCAGCAAATAGATATTTGAACACCAAACTCAGGCAAAGACAGTACAAGAAAGAAAAACTATAGGCCAATATAATTTATAACAGATGGGGTGCAAAAATTTTACGCAAAAAATTAATTAAAATTAATGTAAAATGCCATAGTATATAAAAAGATACCATGACCAAGGTGGGCTTATACAGAAATGGAAATAAGTGTGTTAATAAATAAGAAAATAAATTCATGTCCTTGGGCATTTTAAATTAAATGAGCCAAATAATATGGCTATTTCAGATACTGAAAAAGTATATAATAAATATTTATTTATGACAAAAATCTGTTCGTGAACTATGAATTGAAAGGACCTTTCTTTACTTGATACGGTGCATCTTCCAAAAACTTACAGTAGATATCGTACATAATGGTGAAATGTTGAAAGCATTTCCTTTAAAATATCTTCAGGTATATTGTATGGGGAGTAGAGAACAGAAGCCACAAGACCGGTGAGGTATCTACTGTGATAATCCAGGCAGGAGATGCTGGTGGCTACAAAGGAGGTGTAAACTAGTCGATTCTGTATAGATTTTGAAAGCAGAGCGGCTAGAATTTGCTGATAAATCAGATGTAGGGAGTAAGACAGTGAGAGGTCAAGAACCACCCGTAAGTTTCTGGTCTGAGTTTCTGGAAGGATTGAGCTTCTATTACTGAGAAGCGGAAGATGGAAGGATGTAGGCCAGCTTGAGGAGACAATCAGGAGCTCTGCTTTAGACATCTAGTTTCAGTGCCTATAGACACCCGGTGGAGATGTGAAGGAGGCGTCTGCAAAGAGAAGATGTGAGTTCAATGAGAGAGGACTACACTGGAAATAAAAATTTGGGCATTGTCAATGTATAGAGGTTTTTTTTTTTTCTTTTTAAAGAAAGATTTTATTTAGTTATTTGACAGAGAGAGAGACAGCCAGCGAGAGAGGGAACACAAGCAGGGGGAGTGGGAGAGGAAGAAGCAGGCTCCCAGTGGAGGAGCCTGAGGCAGGGCTCGATCCCAGAATGCCAGGATCATGCCCTGAGCTGAAGGCAGACGCTTAACAACTGAGCCACCCAGGCACCCCAATGTATAGAGGTTTTAAAAGCACAATATGAGTTATAAGGGACATGATACAGAGTGATAGGGGTGGAGCATTGTTAAGATCGGGGGAGCCAGAAACAACTGATAAAATACGAGCCAGCCGTGGGAAAATCAGAAGGGAAGGGTATTGCAGATAAAGGCAAGAGCAAGTGCAAAGGCCCTGAGGTGGACCTCATTGTTGGGCGTTTTCTGGACTTGGCCTCAGTGAAGACTCTCCACCACCCCAAAAAGCTGGCATTATTAGTCCCCAAGCCTCCTTAAAGGTCAGAGTCTTGCTCAGATCAGCACAATTTAGGCCAGTGGGCCACTGAGAGGAAGGATTCTGGGGCAATGCTGCCCTCTGCTGACCGGGACAGATATCAACTCCATTTTCAATAAAAGTTATTATATATTATATAATATTTTGTTATTATTAGTGAACACAGTGCTCAATAAATCCATGATCCAGCCTCTCTCATTCCTGCGCGGCATGAAGGCTGGCACTCGTAGGTATGGATGTAGGTCTACACTGAATAAATGAACGAATAAATGTGGCTAGGTTCTGAGTCTCAGTCTCTTCTTCCGTAAATCTGGGATTCTTTCTCTCATTGTATAAACCAATGTATATTGAGCACGTACTGTGTGCTTAGGTGCTGTTCTACGTTCTTGGGACAAATCAATGGGCAAGATAGTCAAAAGCCTGTGCAAGGCAGCTTATTAAGATCTCTATATATCCATACCTCTCAGTCTTTACAAAGTTTATTTTTATTTATTTGTTAAAAGATTTTAAGTACCCTTTACACCCAATGTGAGGCTTGAACCTAAAACCGCGAGATCAAGAGTGGTATGTTCTACCGACTGAGCCAGCCAGGCGCCCCTTTTACAACGTTTTTAATGCCGAAAGACACTTATTCGCCCCATTTTACAGAGGAGAAAATTAACGCTTACAGGCTTTGACTGTAGAGCAGGTAAGTCACCGGGGTGGAATTCGAACCCATAACACTATTTGTTTTTCCCGACCACATGCCGGGGGTGGGAACAAACTGGGCGCTCCGCGGGAACAAGCGTGCCGGCGTCTGTTGCCATGGTTCCCGCACGCACTTCCAGAGCGACAGCCCGAGTCCCGCCTCACGTGACCTCGGTCAACATGGCGCCGCCCAAGGTTTTGCAGTGTCCACGTGGTTCCGTTAGCTAAGATGGCGGCAGCAGTCAGCCCGACGTCTCTTGAGTCGGCCCCGCGGATCATGCGGCTGGTGGCCGAGTGCAGCCGATCCAGGGCCCGGGCAGGGGAGCTGCGGCTGCCGCACGGGCCGGTAGCCACTCCCGTGTTCATGCCCGTGGGCACGCAGGCCACTATGAAGGGCATCACGGCCGAGCAGCTGGACGCCCTGGGCTGCCGCATCTGCCTGGGAAACACCTACCATCTGGGTCTGAGGCCGGTGGGTGGGTTCTGCTTTGGCGGGGCGGCGGCCGAGAGTGGGGAGTACGGGCACCTCCGAGGCACGGGCATACCTCTAAGTCAGTCGACAAACGTGTATTGAGCTTCTCCAGTGGCCCGGGCCTTGTGCTGGGCGTAAGAGATGAGCCCTCAGGGTAGCGCTCACCCCTAACATGATCCTTTCTTCCTCTAACCCAGGGCCCCGAGCTGATCCAGAAAGCCCACGGTCTCCACGGCTTCATGAACTGGCCCCACAATCTGCTGACGGTGAGGTGGAGTCGGGGCCGGGATCTCAGGGCACTTCTCAGAAATGGAGATTCTCCATTCCCACCCCCCTGACAGGCCTGCGGTGCGATTTCCCCCAGGACAGCGGCGGCTTCCAGATGGTGTCTCTCGTGTCCCTGTCCGAGGTGACGGAGGAGGGCGTCCGCTTCCGCTCCCCCTACGATGGCGACGAGACCCTTCTGAGCCCAGAGAAGTCCGTGGAGATCCAGAACGCTTTAGGTGAGCGAATCCCGGGCCCCCTGCTCTTGCCTCGCCTCTAGAGGGTGGAGGTGAGGACGGCCGGTTCCTTAAGTGCTGCTCGGCGTTGGGTAAGTCACTCCCGCTGCCTGAGCTTCAGACGAGCCAACTCAAGTGAGGATAGTTCACAGAGGTAATGACGTAATGTTTGTAAATCTCTTAACACAGTGCCTGACATGTAGGAGCTTTTATTATTATCTTTAATGCTATTCTTTCTCTTAAATGTCAAATTGGCGGGGCAAAGATAATATTGAAATAATGAGAGCAAAGGGGGGGATGGGGGAAGCTTTCAATCCCTATTTCCATCACTATTCCTCATTCCTTGATAAAAACAATGAACGTTTCTCTTTTAATACATATTATATATAGTGCACATTATGTAGTTTCTAGCTCTACCTCCTTCCTTTATTCCTTTTTTAAAAAAGATTTTATTTATTTATTTATTTATTTATCTATCTATCTATCTGAGGGGGGAGGGGCAAAGGGAGAGGTAAACACTCCCTAGCTGACTCCCTACTGAGGGANCATATTATATATAGTGCACATTATGTAGTTTCTAGCTCTACCTCCTTCCTTTATTCCTTTTTTAAAAAAGATTTTATTTATTTATTTATTTATTTATCTATCTATCTATCTGAGGGGGGAGGGGCAAAGGGAGAGGTAAACACTCCCTAGCTGACTCCCTACTGAGGGAGGAGCTGAAGGTGGGATTCGAGGTGGGGCTAGATCTCACCACCTAGGAGATGATGACCTGAGCCAAAGTCAGGAGTCAGAGGCTTTACTGACGGAGCCACACAGGCACCTCTTTTTTCTTTTCTTTTCTCTTTTCTTTTTCCTCTTTCTTTCTTTCTTTCTCTCTCTCTCTCTTTCTTTCTTCTTTCTTTCCCCTCCCCCCCCCCCCCGCACCCTTCCCTGTCCCTCCCTCCCTTCCTTCCTCTCTCTTTCTTTCTCTCTCTCCCTCCCTTCCTCTCTCTTTCTTTCTCTCTCTCCCTTTCCTCCCTCCCTTTCCTTCCTCCCTCTCCTCCCTTTCTCCCTTTCCTTCGTCCCCCCCCCCCCGTTGAAGAAACGAGTTCCTTTCTCCCGTGGTGTGTCACAGGATCTGAATTTTGCTGATCACACCCCCATAGCTCTGTGTAACAGTTTTCTCCTGCCTTCTGGATTTACTGTAGGTGGTAGTCAGATCTCGAGGTTTGCGCCAGAGTCAGGTTCAGGTTTCCGTTGGCAAGAGGGCTTCGCAGTGTGTATCTTTCCATCGGGGAGCGCCTAGTGTCTGCTGGGGTCTCCCAGGGCACTATCAGTGCTCTTTGCCTGGGACTCTCAGGCCATTAGGAGTTCCAAAGTGGTAATATTCTTTCTTCATTTATCAGCCAGATTATTTCTGTAAAGAGAAACATCCCTCACCTACTCCTGGGAGACCAAGTAGTTCAATTCATATAGGAAAAGTGGGATTCATTCTTTCCTTATTTACTAGTTTTCATGGATTGATTACTTAGCATCCTCGAGCAGTGATTAAGCTTTCGTGTTTTTAGGATCACCGTGAAATCATGGGTTTATTGATTTATTTATTAAATCATGGGTTTAAATGTATTTGCTTGTCTCAGTCTTTTCCAGTTGAATCGATCCCTGTTGATTTTCAAATTGCCCCATCTTTGGTTTGTGTGGTGTGCTGTGCTTTTTTCCTGTAATGATGTATCTTGGCAATATTCCCCTGAGCTTTTTTGTTTAAGATTGTTTTTATTCATTTGAGAGAGAGAGAGAGAGAGACAGAGAGCACAAGCAGGGGGAGAGGCAGAGGGAGAGTGATAAGCAGAGTCCCCCACTGAGCTGGGAGCCTGACGTGAGGCTCGATCCCAGGACCTAGAGATCATGACCTGAGCTGAAGGCAGATGCTGACTGAGCCACCCGGGTGCCCCTCCCGTGAGCTTTTCTAACGTGTTAAATCCACAGCCCCCTCATCTGAAATTCTTCGGGTCAATTCAGAAGTGTAATATTTTATAAAGATAATTCAGTATACATAGCATCCTGGTAGGTCTGGGGCAGCACCCTGTTGAACTTTCCTTTTTCCTTTTTCCACTTAAAAATTGTGGCAATATACGTATAACATAAAATTTACCATTAAAAAAATTTGCCACTCTAACCCTTTTTATTTATTTATTTTTAAAATTTACTTATTTTTTTAAGTAGGCTCCATGCCCAACGTGGGGCTTGAATGCATGACCGTGAGACCAAGAGCGGCGTGCTCTACTGACCGAGCCAGCCAGCCAGGCGCCCCCGCTATAACCGTGTTTAAGTGTCTGATTTCGTGGCTCTGAGCACATTCGCATTATTGTGCAACCGTCACCAGCATCCGTCTCCAGAACTCTTCGTCTTGCAAAAGTGAAACTCCGTTCCCATTAAACACTAACTCTCCCTCCCCCTCCGCCAGTCTCTAGCTCCCGCCATCTACTTCCTGTCTCTATGAATTTGACTTCTCTAGGGACCTCATATATATGGAATCCTACAATATTTGTCATTTTTGTGTCTGGCTTATTTCACTGAGCATAATGGCCACAAAGTTGTAGTATGTGTCAGAATTTTCTTCCTTTTTTAAGACTGGATAAGTCACCTGCTAAATAGGATTTTTTTAAAGATTATAACTGTCTTGGGTTTTGCTGCTAACTTAGTTATGCCATAAGTGTAAGATAAAGTCTTTGGTTTTGAGAAGTTTCTAGATTTTGGAATTGTGGGAAAGGAACATTCTGTTAAGGGTTGGACCATGATGTATTTAGTCAGACGCCTGTTGATGGTCACTTGGGCTCCCATTATGCTCTTGCCCGCCGCCATGGCGGATCACTTTGTAGCGACAGCATGTTGCTCTTGAAGGGTAACTTGGCAGGAGTGGGATTTTATTCTGTGTGCCTGGGCAGGGTTTTAGCTGGGGTGAGGCAAGGTCCAATGGGTATTTTAAAGAGCTCCCTCTGGTTGTTGTATAAACAGACTGGGGGGCTACGTGGGAGTTAGCATGACCCAAGGAGGGACTTCCAGGGGCCAGCTGGTCCCCAACAGGAAGCGAAGGCTTTCCCAATGATGGTGCTTCTGTCTCACCCCCAGGCTCAGACATCATCATGCAACTGGATGACGTGGTCAGCAGCACTGTGACGGGGCCACGCGTGGAGGAGGCCATGTACAGGTGTGTGTGTGTGTGTGTGTGTGTATGTGTATCAGGGGGAGGGGATCCTAGTCCTGTAGCCTTGTCACCTTACCCTAGGGCTCATGATTGGGGCCCTCTTACAGGTCAATCCGATGGCTGGACCGGTGCATTGCGGCCCATCGGCGGCCAGACAAGCAGAACCTCTTTGCCATCATCCAGGGGGGGCTAGACGCGGATCTCCGGGCCACCTGCCTCGAAGGTAGAGCCATGTGCTCGTCCGTCCGGGGCTTGTCCATCACTGAGGGCCCCACAACGGGCCTGGCGTGTGATGGTGCTGATGGTGGTTGTTAATGGGTGGCAGGAGTAGCTGAAGCAAAGGCCCGGAGGCAGAACGGACTAGAATGTTTGTGGGATGATAGTAATTCCAATAGCTAGCAGTTTTGGGGTGTTCACCAGATGCTATGCCATGTGCCGGTCACAGATTTACCCACTGAGTTTTCATACCCCTCCTGTAAGGTGGAGACTACCAGGTTTCCGAGTTACAGAAGAGGAGCATGACCCACAGAGCTATAAAGTCACTTACCCAAACCACCCAGCTTGGATGTTGCAGAGCTGGGATTTGGACCCATTTCTTGGGCTGTAGCATTACAGTACGGGCGGTGCTTCCTCCCCAGGGTCAGGAGTGAGGGCTGGGGCCCGGCGCATTGTGCCGACATTCGAGGCCCTGGGATACAACACTGAGGTACTGGGGAGCCATGGAGGGCTGTTGAGTGGGAGAGTGACAGGGACCAAGGGGCATCATGGAAAAATCCCAGTGGGATAGGAAGCAGAAGGCCCATGAAAAGGTTGGGGTATTTGCCCAGGGGAAGAGTGACAGGCCTATATGAAGGCCGTGGCCAAGGAGACAAAGGGAGGCAGAGATGGGGGCTCAAAGGCAATGAAGTGTCATAGGCAAGACTCTGGGTTCTAGAGTTTGTCTGGCTGGATCCAGACCTCTGATCTGCCGCCTCATGGCTGTGCACCCTTGGGCTAGTGGCTTGGCCTCTCTGAACTTCCCTTTTTTCCTTTGGGCACATATTCCCAATGTCATGGGGTCGAAGTGAGGATAAACGGGAAAGTCTGTTCCAGGTCTTGTGCCCGTACCGGGCATCAGTGTGTACCGTTGTGCACACTGTCCTTGTTGTAATTCCTTTTGTGCTCAAGCTGTGCCAGCTCCCGGCCCAGTAAGCCTTTTTAACAGAGACCCCCAGGCAGAGACATATTTCACGTCACAGCTCAGTATGTGTGGACACAGTTGAAAGCAGAAACCAAGACTTCACGAAACGTTACCCTTACACGTGAAACGTTTTCTGGCATTCTCTGTTCTCTCATTTAAAAAAAAAACCTACCCCACCGGTCTTGCCCTAGCAAATTCAGTTCTCAGCCACGCTGGTCGTGCTTCTCAAAGTGTTCCAAGCTTACCTGCACCAGCACCGCCTGGGTTCTCCCCCACGACTGGATCAGAGTCCACGGTGAGCGGGGAGGGGTCGGGGGGGCTGGGAGGCCACATTTGAACAACTTGTCCCCAGTGGATTCCGCTGCTCGTTCCAGCTTCGAAACCTGACGCTCGGACTGGGTCCATCTTGTCGATGCTGTGGCCTCCCGTGGTTGAACTAGGCAAGGGGGGCCCAAGGCACAGCTGGGCTCGGAGGCTAGACCTGGGTTCAAATCTAGCCTCTGGCATATGCGGCCTCGGGCCAATGTCAAGCTCCAAACACCCCAAAAATGTGCAGAGCTGCCGCCCCTTCTCTGCGATTCCGGAGCCTAGTAGCCCACTTCTTTTTTTTTTTTTTTTTT
This sequence comes from Ailuropoda melanoleuca, assembly GCF_002007445.2. Taxonomy (NCBI): domain Eukaryota; kingdom Metazoa; phylum Chordata; class Mammalia; order Carnivora; family Ursidae; genus Ailuropoda; species Ailuropoda melanoleuca. The sequence continues at coordinate 7,714,506 of NC_048221.1, forward strand.
ATTTGACAGAGACAGAGACAGCCAGCGATAGAGGGAACACAAGCAGGGGGAGTGGGAGAGGAAGAAGCAGGCTCACAGCAGAGGAGCCTGATGTGGGGCTCGATCCCATAACGCCGGGATCACGCCCTGAGCCGAAGGCAGACGCTTAACCGCTGTGCCACCCAGGCGCCCCTAGTAGCCCACTTCTGAAATGCAACACACTCAGGAATTTCCAACCAACTTCTTTGCTGGCCAGGCCAGACCTATGGGGTTATTTACTGCCGTTGTTGGGCGTCTCTTCATGCGTTGCCTCTGGCACGTTTCAGTGTTTGAGGACAGGCTGCTGTCCAGCATATGGGATGTTCGCTGTTCTAAAATCTGGGAAATGCTCAGTTTTGAAACATACCTGGCATCATCTTTGGTGGCCGTTAAGGGAGCACAGGCTGTGGGCCTCGCCTGAGGGTGGAGGGAGGGGAGGGAATTCACACGTGGCAGGCACTCAACATATGGTAGCTGAGATCACCAGCAGCCTTTAGACAGACGGATGGAAAGACAGACAGGCAACCCCCTCCCCCATGTCTCTCTCTCTCTTCCTGAGGGACTGTGGCGGTCTGGGCAGGGTCTTCCCCCCGGGGGCTGCAGAGGAACAGGTGTATTTTCTTCTGCCTGGTGGCCCCTCACCTTGCCCTGTCCCTCCAGAGATGACCAAGAGGGATGTGCCGGGCTTCGCCATTGGGGGTCTGAGCGGGGGCGAGAGCAAGGGCCAGTTCTGGAGAATGGTGGCTCTGAGCACCTCAAGGCTGCCTAAGGACAAGCCACGCTACCTGATGGGGGTCGGGTATGTGGAGGGGAGGGGAAACAGCCCTACCTGTGGGGAGCGGGTTCCTGGGGACTCCTGCCTGGGCTGGTGTTGGTGGAAAGACACAGCCCTGCCTGGGAGGGGACGAAAGGAGGACATGGCTTTCCTCTGGGGGTGGTTCAGAGGGAATGTGGCCCAGTCCCTGGGGAGTCGGAGTGTTATGTGTGGGGGGAGACGTGGGTGTGTGACCAGGGCATGAGGTTCTCTGCTCCCTCCCCCCGTGGCCCTCCTCCCAGCTATGCCACTGATCTGGTGGTCTGCGTGGCTCTTGGATGTGACATGTTCGACTGCGTCTTCCCCACGCGGACAGCGGTGAGGCCCTGGGCAAGGGGCACACGGGGGTTGGGGGTTGGGGAGGCTGAGGTGGGGGTGGGGCCGGTGAGGATGGAGACCTGGTTGACCTCCCTTCCCCTCCTCCACCCCTCCCCCAGCGCTTTGGCTCCGCTTTGGTGCCCACCGGGAACCTGCAGCTGAAGAAGCAGCAGTATGAGAAGGACTTCCTGCCCATAGACTCTGACTGTGCCTGTCCCACCTGCCAGAAGTAGGGGAGGATGGGCCTGGGGGCTGGGGGAGGGTGTGCGGTGGGGGCAGGACTCGGGGGGCCTGAGCCCCAACCTCCTGTCCACAGGCACAGCCGGGCCTTCCTGCATGCATTGCTCCACAGTGACAACACAGCCGCCCTGCACCACCTCACTGTCCACAATATCGCCTACCAGGTGGGCCTGCAACAGGGCGGGCCAGGCATGGGGTCAGTGGGGGCGGGGGAGAGGGCCCAAGGGCCCCTTGGCTCACTCCTTGGCTGCCACCTGCCCCCTGCAGCTGCAGCTGATGAGCGCCATGCGTGCCAGCATTGTGGAGAAGCGCTTCCCTGACTTCGTACGGGACTTCATGGGCACCATGTATGGGGACCCCACCCTGTGTCCCACCTGGGCCACTGAAGCCCTGGCCTCGGTGGGGATCACGCTGAGTTGACCTGGCTTGGAGGAGGAGGGAATGGGAGGTATCAAAGGATTTTTTTAAATTATTATGCTAATTTAGAGTGTATCTGTGCCTTCTTGGGAAGGTGGCCTGTCTTGGTCTGCTTCTTCCTCTGAGTGTCACTGTGGCCAATGTGTCGTCACCGTGTTGTGTCTCCCCCCCGCCCCCCACCCTCTGTTGATAATAATAAGTAACTATAGCAGCAGCTGATCCCTGGAAACCACCTGGTGCGGTCCAGCATGGAAGATGTACCCCAGCATGGGAGCTGCATCCTGTTTCCTGTGGCTCAGGCCCCCCAGCCACCCTGAGGGTGGGCACTTGTTTCCCCACTTTTCACAGGTGAGGAAACAGGTGTAGAGGGAAAGTAGCTTGCCCAGGGTCACCACTGAGAAGTAGCCCCCGCCGGCTCCAGAGCTCATGCTCTGAGCCTTGACTCCTTAATTTTCCTGTCAGTAAACAGTGATGGTGACAGTAGGTGTGATCTAGCAGGTGCTTAAACTGTGCCTGGTACTGTTCTAAGTGGTTGTGGTGTGTATTTAGTTCTTACAACTTTATGATGCATGTGTAGCTGCATTCCCTGTTTCACAGATGAGGACACAGGTTCAGAGGAATGAAGTGACCAAATAAATAGTCGCATGATCTAACCTAGATGGGGCCAATTACGGGCTAGTGTTCTTAGAAGATAAGGGTTTTTATATTGAAAAAGTAATCCATGTGTACAATGTGTAGGATCCACTATTCTAATCGCATAAAAATGCAACTATTTGATCAGTTTGTGTATTCTTCCAGAGATTTTCCATGTGTATATATTTTTCATGAACGTGGGTGCCCTTTATGTGCGGTTCGGTACCTTTTTTTTTTTTTCCCCTCTTAGCATATTTCAAATTGTTTACACGTCAGAACATGAAGACTTCCTGTCTTACAGCTCTTGCACAGTATTTATTTAACCAGCTCAATGAAGGGGGTGTAGGGTGTTTCCCCCACTGTGGTCAGGGCTCTAGTGCCAAGCCTTGTCGGTTGACTTTGCCCACCTCTCTTGAGACTGGGGTTTTAGGTCTTAGAGCAGGGCATATACCATTGGCCACTCCTCCATTCCCCTGTTACTGCCTCATCAGCCCACTTCCCAACATCCATTGCATCTGACTCCTTATTGGGTTTCTCTCTGGCCAATTTATGTGCAGGGGAATCAAATCACTTCTTTTTGTAAAATCCTTCCACCTGTCCCCTGCTTTTTTCCCACGAGGTCAAGATTCCTAGTTCCCAGAACCTCCAACACCGACTGCAAAATAATAATCTTCCCATGGGGAGAGGAAACGTTGACTTTCACTGGGTACTCAAAGAGGTCACGATGCGCTCAAGTTGAACGACAGGGGAACAACATTGCAGGCGTCAGCCAAATCAGGTCGGGGCGTGAGCAAAGGTATTCCTAGGAAAGGGCACAGCATTTGCAAAAGTGTGGAGGTGGGGCTTTATACGGATGAAAATGAGAGCCAACAATGCAGCGCTAGTCCGCCTCTCCTTAGGAACTATGAACACCAGACTCCTCTTCAAAGCGCTTTGAAACCCCGCGCGAAGAGTTGGTTTGCAAGCCCCGGGCCGAGATGCATTCTGGGGCATGTAGTTTTCTCTAGAGGCCGGAAACACAGAAGCTGCGATCACTACCGGGTCCCACCACGAGGTGTCGCCCTTCGGCGAGTACGATGGGCCTTATCCTTTACTCCAGAAGACTCAGACCTACAGCAATCACAAGAACGGGCTATTCTTTGATTGACAGAAAAGTTCTCAAAGTCAGGATTCGGAGGTCAAAGCCCGTTCTCTTCGGGTTTGTTGGCTGGAGGAACGGAGTGATATTTATATAAACCAATGGGGAATTCTTAGGAAACTAAGTAGTGTCAAGTGACAAACCAGAGTCTATGAATCGATCCCTAACGTCATTGGCCAGCACTGTTGACTGGCGGGTCTTCCAGCCAATAAGACTTGCATTATCTTGCCGCCGGGGCCTCCCACAATAGGCGGAGCCAACATTGCCTTTTCCTGAGGCACCGCCTCCTGGCCTGGACAACTCGCTGCCCCCACGCTATTGGCTCTCGCACAAAAACGACAGTTCTGCAGTCCAATGAGCCCACCGGGAGGTCCTCTGGGGGAAGGTTCACGCAACCATAGGCCTATGCTTCTCTTTCACTGGCTTGTGTGTACGAGTGGCAGAGCGACCGGCCAATCGGGGGCGGTGTGAGGGCTTTGGGCGCAGCCCCGAGGCCCGGGCGGGAGGTCGCTCGGGTCGGGTGTCGTCTGAGAACCGGATGAGGCGGCGACTGTGAGGCAGAGCCGGGAGCGGGCGTCGCGCCGAGGCCCGGGCGGGCGGGGAGCAACGGCCGCGGACGCCGCGGGACCGCGTCGTTAAAGGCCGGGGGCAGGCGGGGAGCGCGGGGCGCTCGGGCCGGGGCCGCCGGCGCCATGGGCAACCGCGGGATGGAAGAGCTGATCCCGCTGGTCAACAAGCTGCAGGACGCTTTCAGCTCCATCGGCCAGAGCTGCCACTTGGACCTGCCGCAGATCGCCGTGGTGGGCGGACAGAGCGCCGGCAAGAGCTCGGTGCTCGAGAACTTCGTCGGCCGGTGAGCGAGCACGGCGGCGACGGCGGGCGGGCGGCGGCCTAGGGCGCGGAGGGCGGACCGGGAATGGCGCGCCCTGCGCAGCCGGCGTAACTGCGGCGCTTGCGTGCCCGCGACGGGGACGGGGACGGGGACGGGGACAGGGAGGCGGGCTCTGTGGGACGCCCTGGGCGGAGGGCTTCCTGCAGGGGCTGGGGAGCCGGCTCAGGCCCTTGGGGCGCCTCACCGACTGGGGGGCGTGGGCCAGGAAGTGCGGTGGACCGTCGCCGACTCTTCTGGTCCCCAGCTTTCGTGGCCGAATTCTACCATCTGGTTGCTTGTGGGTCAGGGTTAGGTCCCTCTTCTCTGTCTGTCCGAAACCTGCCAGTTAGATATCTATTAGTTCGACCCCTGTGGTCTGGCTGGCTGTTCATTTATCTGGAGCAGCCCCTGCCGTCTAGTTGGCTCTGTCTCTGTCCTGGATAGAACTCCTTGCCACCACCATTTGGCTCTCCATCTGTCCAGTCCCTCAGGGCGGCCCCCTGCTGCCTGGCTAGCTGTCTGGGGTGACCTGTGCTGTCTGGCCGCCCGTCCGTGCCCCTCTCAGACTACACTTAGTCGTGCCTCTGTTGGGTTACTCTGACTAGTCTCCGCAGTCTGACGGGCTGGCTGGACCCTAGGGGACTCTGCTGTCTGGTTCTCCTAGGCTGACTCTAAAGCCTGGTCCCAGGCAAATGCTGGCTTCTCTCCCGAATGGATCCTTTTGTCTGTCTGTACAGGTGTCTGGCCTTATCTTAGTCTGCCCATCAGTGCCTTGGCAGGCTGTCTGGCCCCACGTCTGCAGTAGGGAGGGGGTGGAGGGAGCATGCAGAGGACAAGGGAGCTGAAGGATGAAACCTGAATTTCCCTATCAGTTGTAAGTAGGACCCTGGGGAGAGGGGGGATTTTCTGCAGGATTCTTTTCCGGCCCTTGTCAGGGTGCTCTGGGGCTCCAGAACACAGAGGCTGCTTCCAAGCGAAAGCCTGCAGATTGGGGGTCCTCTTTGGAGCCTGATCAGGCTTTTGGGCAGCCCTGAGAAGCCTCAGTTTGCCCATCTGTCCACTGGGCAAACTCCACTCGCTGGGCTGTTTCCAGGATTCAGGAAGCTGATGAATGAGAGCTGGACATGTGGCCTCCAGGGGTGTTCGGTTCTTTCCTCTCCCTTCCCCCGCCTCTTGCCCTTCTCTGCCTCCCAGATGGGCTGTCACTTCTCCATTCTGGGAAGGACTCCATTTGTGCCTGTGGCTGCCAAGTGATAACATCACAGTCATCATTATTATTACTGTGGTTGTTATCGGTGTTGAGGGGTAATGTTCTTCGGGCAGGCCCCAGGCTGAGTTCTTTTGTCAGCATCTTGAACCCCACAGCGAGTGAGGTGGAGGTTCTCTTATCCCCACGTTAGACATGAGCGGGGAGACTCAGAAAAGACTCATCCTTGGCCCAAGGGCACCAGGCTAGGGCTCACTGGAACCCAGCTGGGTGCCCAGCCCCGCCCTGCCTTCCCGGAGGCCTGGAGTTTTGCTCACAGCGGCATGAATTTCCTCCTTTGCTGCTTTGTCTCTGGCGCCTTGCCTGTTGTCCACTGTGGCGGAAAGGTGTGGACTTGGGGTCAGCTGGGCCTGGGCTGAGCCTTGGGCTGGGCTGTGGGCTCCTTTGCATGGTTATCTTCCTCCCTGCCCAGGCTTTCAGTGGCAGCAAAGGCCTGTCCATTTCATTTGCCTTGTGACCTAGCACAGGTGGTTTGGCCTCTCTGAGCCTCAGTTTCCCTTCCTAAAAACGGGGTGATGGTCCATCGACAAGACTGTTGCCATGATGCAGGGACATGATGTGTTGAAAGTACTTGCTTAACACAGTGCCTGGCACACAGTAGGTCGACATTCACCATGCTGGTTCCTTTGGTATCAGCAACAAAAACTAATCAGAGTGAAAGTGCTTTCAGGTTACACACTGGACTGCATTTAAGCCTGACAAGGCTGACACTATGATCCCATTTTACAGAGCAGAAAACTGAGGCTCAGCAGAGCACTCTTGTTCAAGGCCCTTCAGTGAGGAATTGGGGACTGGGGTATCTCTCCCTGGCCCACCTCCCCTCAGTCTCTCTGCCCCTCGCCTTTCTCTCTTACTCACCCGCCCAGGCATCTACAGCTGAGCTGGCTCCTGTGGCAGCCTCCTCCCAGAAGCCTGCAGTGTGACCTTGGTCATTAAGAGCATTAGCTCGGGGCCTGAGAACCAGAGTTGTAAAAAAGCTTCTCGGGTATGGGTTGCTCAACAGAGCTAACTTCTTTTTATTTCTGGAGTGTGGGTAAGGTCTCTTAGCTACCAAGCCCTGCCATAGGGGGATGGCAGGCAGGCCTCATTTTGAATGAGAACCTGTTTGCTTCTTTGCACCGTGGACCTTTACCGTGGACATCTTGGCTGGTTTCAAGGAACAAACGAGAGAGTATGTCAAGGGCCTGTGCCTGGGGATCAGCACGGGCTGCCCCGTTTCAGTGCCTCCTCCTTGTTGGTTTTCTAAGAATGTGGTCCAAGGGAGAATGGCCCAGGTAGCTCAGCCTGTACCAGTGGTGGCAGATCGGCAGCTGGGGGCTGAGGCCTGCTTGCTGGTCTTCTGTTTCACCTGCATAGTGTTTAAAATCTCTTTTGTTTTTAATTAGCTGCCAATATTTAAAATTTGCATCCAAATTTGGGTTGTTTCAGTGCTTAGCAAACACCCACAGATCTTTAGAGTTTACTGGTGGTGTACAGGGGCTCGGGGCCTTTGGCCTGGCTCCAGTGTGTTTGGGTGTGTGACTTTGGCCATGTGGACTCAGGTTTCTTTTCTGTAAAATGGGGTGATAACTAGACCCTCCCCAGGGGGACTGTATGAGTTAATGGGTGTGGAATGCATTGACCCTATGCCCACGGCAGCTGTTGTTATAATCACCATATTCTGGCCCCCCTACACCCAAGTGTTGCTTGGCACCAGGTGCCCAGGTCAGACTAGGTGTGGCCACATGAGCTGCCACACTCCTTACTGCTCCCTAATACTCGCCCAGGCTTATTTTACGTTTGCCTGGAGACTCTTGGCTGAGTTTAAGACCCTTGGCTTTTCTGCCCTGACAAGCCTTGGCTTGTCAGCATGTGGCCCTAAGGAGCGGAAGGATGTGGCTTTCCAGTGACCCTGGTCTTTAGCCTCAGCAGCCAAATGGAGGGAGGAGCTTGGGAAAGTTTTTCCTTGGGAGAAGAGGAAGAAGCTGAGGTTGAGGCCTCCAGCTCAGAATCCCCCAGGGCTGGGCTTGATCCCATGAGCCTTTCCCCTCTGAGCCTCGGTATCCCCAGCTAGAAAATTGGGCTGTTAACAGTATCCACTCATGGGCCCCTTTCAGGTGACCAGATGGGTGTGTTTCACCGCTTGGGGAAGATAAAGTCACCTGGTGCCTGTCATTGAGGGTGGAGCGAGGACTAAATGCTCGCCAGAGTGTCTAGCACAGGAAAAGTGCTTAAAACGCTGTGCAGTTTTCATTTGTTCAGTGAAAAATGTTTTCTGAGCATGTGTACTCTGTGTCCGGCCCTGTTCTGGCGCTGCAGACACAGCCCTGAGCAAAATACCAAAACCCCTGCCCTGGGGTCAGATAAGGAAGGGGGCAGATAAGGAAGAAATTGATAACTGTTAAGGAGAAGAAGAGCGGGCTCCTGGAGAGGGCAGGGGAAAGTTAGGGTTTTAAATAGGAGATGGGGGGGGGTGTCAGGGAAGGCCTCTTTGGGAAAGTGACGTTTGAGCCAAGACTTAAGCAGGTGTGGGAGGAGCCACCAGTGGAGATTTCCTGGGGGAGTATCCCAGGCTGTGGGAACCTCCAGTGCAAAGGCCCTGAGATGGGCCTGCCTGCAGGCCAGTGTAGCAGGAAAGTGGGGGGAGATGAGGTTAGGAGGTGCTGGGGTGGGGTGGGGGCCCAGGAGGGCTCTGAGCAGAGGGAAGGCTGTGGTGGTGCCATTCCAGTCCTTCCGGACCTGGTTCTGGGCAAGCTGAGGGCTCTCACCTTCGATTTTCAGCTTTACCTTGATTTTCTCTGTGAGTGGTACTCGCCAACTCACAGAGGAGCCCAGTGCCATTTTTCTTTTGACAAGAATCAGCTGCCCATGGGTCTCTACCATCTCCAGCTCCATTTCCATTTGGTCTTTGGTGCTGTGTCCCTCCAGGAGACATGGCCACACCAGGCTGCTGCCTGGCACACAGTGGGTGCTGGACAGATACCTGTCAGATGACTGGTGGCCGCTCCCGTCCCTGCCAGACTGAGGGGCAGGCACATGGCTTGCCACTTGGGCTGGTTTGTACCTTTGCGGAGCATAGGTGTTCAGAGCTGCTTGGAAATGACAGCTGTTTCCATTGTTTTTCCTTTTGGTGTAAAACTGAAGTTCCTTTGCCTGTGTGGTCGGTAGTACCCGGGCCAGCCTGAATGGGGAGCGTCGAGGGGCACCTGTGGGAATGTGGCTGTCCCTGTCACACGTCGGCTGAATGACCTCCCTTCTCCGGGCCTCACTTCATGGGTCTGGAAAATGGGGATCAGGATGTCCCTTCGCCCCTGCGGGTGGGCTGAGGATCAAATGATCTAATTCTTGTGAAATAGGAGAGCCTGCCTTTTGCAAAAGCCCGGCGTGAGGACTCACCTTCAGTTAATTTCTTTTTCCGCAAAGAAAAGGAATTCCTAATTCCTTTGTTAATATAAAAACCACCTTATTTTAGCGCAAACATGACGAGTGCCTCTCGGCAGGCGGGCCTCATTCTGGCTTCAGCCCGGGGGACGTAACCTGACCAGCCAGTGAGCTGGCTCCTGAAATGCTAGTGGGAGCCCATTGCTGGTGCGCTTCTAAGTGGAAATGGTGGCTGGGATCAAATACTTGGTGCGAGAGTCATTTATGCTCACTTAGCATCTGGTGGTGGGAAATGGGGAGCAAAAGTGCCCCACAGTAGCGAATTGGCGGGACAGACAGTGTGCCCGACACCCAGCTATGAAGCAGCTACTCAGGGATCGAGAAGAGGACTCAATGACCCAGAAGACTGCCTAAGACCTATTCGTTTCCAGACCCAGTGGAGGTGTGCTCTCATCTTCTTCAAAGCAATTGTAATTTTGGAGTAAAAAGCTGGGAAGGTGTATGCCTCCTGAACCCCCCATGTGGGTGGTCTCCCCATATGAGTCTTGGTTTGGTTTTGCTTCTTTGGGTTACGTTTATGGCCAGGTAGACAGATTTCTCCAGAGCTCAGCTCCGGGCGGCCGAGTGCTTTTTCAGAATTATTTGTCCGGGGATAATGGCCCTCGCTAGGTGCACAGATGGAAATCCCCTGGTGGTAAGCTGGTCGTTTCTGGGCGAGGGCAGAGGATGAGCTTGTGGACAGTTCTAGATTTAGGGCTTTCAGAGGTAGCGCTGACGGAAGGCAACCATGTGGCTCTCCAGGTGTTTGCATTTGGGTCAGAGCCACATCTGTCAAGCTTTTGCCGGATTTGAGTGGAAATGCCGAAATTACAGGGCCCTCAATTGCAAGAAAAAATGGGAACATCAGCTAACCCTTAATTTACTGGAGTTGCTAACCACATGCTGTAATTAAGCCCTTATTGTGTGAAAGCTTTGGGAAAATGCAAGCCAATAATGAGATATTTATAGGGCATTAGCTCCTATCCGAATAAAAGACAAAGATTGCCTTACCTCTGAAGCAAGATGGCCCTGGAGAGAAAAGACTCTGCTTTTGGGTGCCTTTCGGGTTCCTGTTATATTGGCAGTGAGGCCGCTGCTGGGTGCTGGGGATTTTCCCTCCCGGAGTCACCCTCAGCTGGAACAGGGAGCTGGGCGACTCTTCATTTCACCTGCTGTTTGGGACACAGTAGGAGGTGATACTTGTGTTTGTGGAGGGTCCCTCTGTGCCGTCCCCTGGGGACTTCTGTCTAAAATTTGACCATGTAGTCCCAGCAGCCCTGGGCTGCTGCTCTTAGCGTCCTTGCTTTACAGGTGAAGAAACTGAGGCCAGAGAGGGGAACAGACTTGAAGTCGCCTGGGGAGGAGTGCAGCAGCTGGGCCTTGAACTGGACCCGTGTCCTCCAGCCGGGTTCTCGGGGACATCAGGGATGGGAAGGCGTGGAGTGAACAGTGGACGCCATGGCACTTGTGTCCGAGGAGGGGGCTTAGGTGACGGATGGAGCAGCCTCTGGCTTTCGGCATCCTTCGAGGCGGGTAGCCACGGGTGCAGCCGGCGTGTTCTAAGGAACACGTCCTCTGCCGGGCGCTGGGAACCCAGCGGGGGCCAAGATGGGCGGAGATAGGTGAATAGTTCTATGAACAACTTTCTGGACACGAAGTATAGCGAGAATGGTGGGGGGAAGGAGAGAGTGGCTGGGTGGGGCTGCTTCAGACGGGTACTTGGTGCGGCCCCACAATGCAACCAGCCACTTGAAGGCCCCCGGGGCAGAGTGTCCCCTGCAGAGGGAAGGGCAGGCACGGAGGGCCCCGCATTCCAGCCTGCCGGTTCGCTGCTGCACCCTTGGAGAGGGGGCCGAGATGGAGGCCTGAGCCAGCAGGCATGTGAGGGTCAGGAAAGTGCCCGTGGGAGGCCTACTTGCCCTCAATTTTCATTACGCAAGTAGGACCCCGAAGGCCAAGTTCTCGTGAAAAGGGAAACCATGACCGATGAGGAAGAACATGCTTCAGCCCCGTCCCGTCCTCCCAGCTCCATGGGGCACCACCATCATCGGGTTGGGGTGGATCCTGCCAGACCCCTCTTGCGTGTTTTTGTCCATAAATCCTTGCCGGTAGCTACTGACTGCCAGCAGTCAGTTCTTTTTCAGCGTGTCTTTTTTCTAGAACTGGGACCACCCCAGTTATACAGCATGGCAACTTGCTTTCCAACCACTTAACACGTCCCAGAGGCCTTTCCATGTTGGAGCGTCTGTCACTGCTGCTTGGAATTTCCTGACGGCCCCAGAGGGGTAAGGAATGGAGGAAGGGGGCCAGCGGGAGTTGCCGTGACTGTCCCAATGAGAAGTGGCAGCACCCTCTGTGTGCCGTCATCCACGCTGGGGCCTCGGCACCAGGCGTCTTACTTGCTTTGAGTCTGTTGCTTGATCCCTGTTTACTGGTGAGGAGACTGAGTCAGAGAGGCTTGCCCAAGGATATTGGGGCTGCAGGCTGCCAAACTTGAACCCAGAGCCTTGACCTTCATGGGAGGCCTCCTGGACCTGGTGTGGCTGCCTCAACCCTGGCCCAACTTCCTAGGGTCAAGTTTTCACTCCTCCTGCTGTCTTTGTCCCGCAGAGTAGCCGCAGAGATTTCTGGAACAAGGCCAGGTGTCGAGGAACAATCTAAACCCTCCTTGGGTCCTTGCAGCGCCGATTGAAGCACCTAGTACCACACCTCAGTTGCTTGATTGGCCTCCTTCAGTGGCTGTCAGGGGGTGGCACTGGTCTTCCTCCCACACTGAATAGACTTTCCACATCTTCGATGTGCTCACCATGTCCCAGGCACTGAGCACCATGTGTGTGTCCTTTTGGGTTGACCCCATCTTACAGACAAGACAGCCGAGGGGCAGGTGAGGCAGGCAGGTGGGGGCCTCCAAGTCCCCGCGCTTGCCCACTGCTTCACTCAGCCGGTACTTGTTTCCGGTGGAGAATGGTTGCCACTGTAGTGAGCAGCGGAGGCTGGCCTTGAATGGGGATGTTGCCATGAGTGAGCCCCAAGAGCTCCTTGTCCTCCCAGAGGCACAGTGAGAAGGGGTGGAAGCATGTGGAAGACACAGGTTCTGATAGGGGGTCTTGGGGTGGGAATGGTGGTCAGGGAGTGCTTCCTGGAGGAGGTGTAGTAGGTCTTTCCGTTCATAGGAGCTTTCTTTTCTGTGGGAGGAGGTGTAGGTCTTTCCATTCATAGGAGCTTTCTTTTCTGTCCTTTTATTTGTTTTCTTCTTCTTCTTTTTTTTTTTTTTTTGACTTTTTAAGTTTTTATGTTAATTCCAGTTGGTTAGCATACAGTGTTATGTTGGTTTCAGGTGGAGCGAGTCAGCACTTCCGTACAACACCTGGTGCTCATCACGCCGTGTCTGCCTTCATCCCCTCTCTTCATTTTCGCGGCTGTGTAGTACGTATGGTGCAGAGGCACTGTGGTTTATTTACCAGCCTCCTGGGGGTGGACGTTGAGGCTCTTTCTAGGCATCTAGTCCCATGATTTGCACGTGGGCGGGGCACTGCGCAGAGTGTGGTGAGGAGCGCGATGGCCAGCGCTGTGTGTGTGGGTCTCACCTTCCCGGGCGTGGTGGCCAAGACGCCAGCACGGAGCCGCTTCCCTGGGGTTGGTTTGGAGCTGGTCACAGTGTCCTCCCCGACGGCCCCACGTCAGCAGATCCTCACCACCCTTCACCCTGCTCTTCACCTCTGACTCGGCCTGACCGAGAGCTGCTGCCTCCACCCTGGTTCCTTGGCTCCTGCCTTTATCCCCCACCCCCACTGGGTGCCCGTGGACCCCTGAGGCGGGGCACGTCCCTCCTCTGCGCACAACCCTTCCTGGCTTCCACCTCACTTGGGGTCAAACCCCAACTTCTGTGCTCCCCCTGCCCCCCTACCTCCTGCCCTTACCTCCTCCCATTCTCCCCTTCCTCATCCCTCCAGCCACACAGCCTGCTCCCAGAACCTCCCAGGCTCACTCTCACCTGAGGCCTCTCTCTTCCCTCATTTGCATGTCCTCTTTGTCCAGAGTGCTGTGTGACCTGTCCCGCCCCTCTCTTCTTGGATCCCTACTGAAAGCTCACCTCCCTGTGAGGCTGTCCCTTACCTACCGTGGCTCACACTGGGCCTGGCACTCTCTCAGACCCCCTGCCCTGCCGTGTTTTCTTTTGAGCTCTTACCAGTACCTGAAATTATTTTCATTATTTGTTTGTCTCTGTCTGCCCTCCCCCGACCCCTAGCAGAATGACAGGTTCTCAGGGCAGGGATTTTTGTCTGTGTGTTCCTTGATGTCCTGGTACATAGTAGGAGCAGGCGTATTTATTGAATGAATGTACCTAGAAACCAGAATTGGATTGAGTTCACTGCTCAGACGTTCATTGAGAAGGGGGGCTGGAGGACAGTGCTGGGACTCCCTGTTGGGGGCTCACGGTGGTGAGGTGGGGCATGAGGCTCCAAGGGGGACAGAAGCATGTGCATCTTCTTCACGGGGAGGGCTGTGATTTGTCCTGTGGACACTAAGTCATAACAGTATTGGGCTGACTTCCCTAGCTGTAAGAGGGGCCCCCACCCTGGGCTGGGGCAACTGAGGCCCCACAGAGCTACCAGTGAGCTGCCCCTTCACTCTTGCTTTGTACCTGGGTGCCAGGCAGCCCTGGCAGGAGTGGGGACCACTTTGCTCAGGTGCTTGAGCACCATCATCACAGGGGCCCTGAGGTTCGAAGGCAAGATGCCCAAGTGCCCACTCGGACCAGAGCAGAACCATGGAAAGGAAGCCACCGGGGTCATCCTCCCATGGGGAGCTGGGGGGAGAGGTCATAAAATACCAGTGTGCCTCCCTAGACCAACTTAAAACTCCTGGGGGATTCTGGTCATGAGCCGTAGCATGGCAAACCAGTGCTCTGTAACGGGAGACTTCCTTTGGCTAAACTTGAACCCGCTCAGACCGCAGACCCACAGGGTATGGACAGGCGACCGGCAGAGCTGTCCAGGCCCCCCGGTGACACCCCCGTGCCCAGATGGAGAAGGCATCCTGGAGACTCTGCTGTATGATACATTTTCCCAGCAATAAGCGTCTTCAGGGACTGGCAGGCTGGCTGGCGAGCAGAGCAGGCAGGAACAGTCCCAGCTGGGGTGACAGCCGCCTGCCGGGTGATACACCCTGGCACGGCCAGGCCAGCCCTGGAGGAAGCCCCTGTGGTGGGTCTGGGGACACAGCTCCGTCTGTCTCAGGCCATCGGGCCTCTGTGTTCTCTGCTGATGGATAGGGGCCTTCTGGAGGGTCACAGCCTCTTGTCGAGGAGGCTCCCAGCTGGCCCTGTAGCCAAGGAGCCAGAGGTTCTGAGGATGACGCCTTCAGACGTTGTTCTTTTTCTACGTGGTGGGGTGATGGAGTGGCAGGGATCTCTAAATCAGGAATGGGGGATCGCGACCAGAGACGAGGAGCCGCCCCCCGCCCTAGCTTGAGGGAGCCTTCCTGTGGTTTGAGATGGCACGTCTTGTCTTGCAACACTGAGTTCCCCTCCTCTGGGTGGAAGCCATTCTGACGGAAGTCCAGCCTCTGTGGCGTCCGTCCTGCCGGCTCAGGACGCGCGGCTCTCCGGGGTCCGGAGGCTCTACCTGCAACACGCGCCCAGCACCGGGCAGAAAATGACACGTTGCCTGGAGTTTTCAGTTTTCTTTTTTAATTTTAAGATTTATTTGTTCAGGGGCGCCTGGGTGGCTCAGTCATTAAGTGTCTGCCTTTGGCTCAGGGCGTGATCCCGGAGTTCTGGGATCGAGCCCCACATCAGGCTCCTCCACTGAAGGCTTGCTTCTCCCTCTCCCACTCCCCCTGCTTGTGTTCCCTCTCTTGCTGGCTGTCTCTCTCTCTGTCAGATGAATAAATAAAATCTTTTAAAAAAAAGATTTATTTGTTCATTGTAAGATAAAATTCATTCATTTAGGATGCACACAGAGTAAGGCAGAGGCTTCGTCAGCCATGGCTCTTGCCAGATCCTTTTTTTTTTTTTTTT
>NC_048221.1:7738737-7825536 GCF_002007445.2 Ailuropoda melanoleuca
AAAAAAAAATTTATTTACTAGAGAGAGAATGGGGGGAGAGGCAGAGGGAGAGTGAGAATCTCAAGCAGACTCCCCACGGAGGGAACCCAGTTTCGACTCCGTGTCACAACCCATGAGATCATGACCTGAGCCAAAACCAAGAGTCGGACATCCAACTGATTGAGCCACCCAGGTTTTCCCCTCTCCTTTTTTTCTTCCTTTTTTTTTTTTTTTTTTTTTGTTTAAATATAGGTGCCTAGGGATGCCTATAGGTGCTCTTGGGTCCCAGGGTCTTGGGATCAAGTCCCCCATTGGCTCCTTGCTCAGCAGGGAGCCTGCTTCTCCCTCTGCCTACTCTGCCTGCTGCTCCCTCTGCTTGTGCTCACTCTCTTTCTTTGTCTGACAAATAAATAAAATCTTTTAAAAAATATATAGGTGCCTACATCTATAAATTTGCCTCTGCATACTGCTTTTACTGAAGCCTGTAAGTTTTGGCCTGTGTGTTGTGCTTTCATTTTCATTCATCTCAGAGTATTTTCTAATTTCCCTTACGTTTCCTTCTTTGACTCACTGGTTATTTAGGAGTGTGTTGTTATTAATTTCCATGTACTTGTAAGTTTCCCCAAATTTCCTTTTGTTAGTGATTTCTCACTCCATTCCATTGTGGCCAGAGAACATACTTTGTGTGGTTTCAGTCCTTTGACATTTATGAGTCTTGTTTTATCGCCTGACCTTAACACAGCTTAACCTGGAGAATGTTCCGTGTGCCCTTGATAAGAGTGTGTATTCTGCTGTTGTTGGGTGGAGTATTCTGTGCAGGTTTGATAGATCTCATTGGTTTGTGGTGGTGGTCATGTGTTCTGTTTCTTGTTGATCATTTGTCTGGTGTTCTGTCCATTATTGAGGATGGGGTATTGACGTCTCCCCACGACTGCTGTTGACTTGCCTCTGTTCCCTTGTCTTGTGCTCTCTGTACGATTGCTTGCTAGTCCTCAGTCCAGCCCAGCCCAACTAAGTCCGCTCTCTCCTGCATGAGCTTTCCATTTCCCCCTCCAGACAGGGCCTTGGGGTAAGGCGACAGGCCTGAGCATCTGCTGTGCCCAGGGCTGATCCCTAGGCGGGGATTGCTGTTTGGAGTGGAGCAGATTTAGAAACATCTTGCCAGGTCTGCCAGGAGAGACTGTGCCAGGGTCCTTCTTGAGGTGCCAAGGAAGGTCTCCCTTCCTGCCATCACCCTATCAACCCGTCTTGTGGGATAGGGCCCTCTGTGTGTCGGGCACTGGGCTTCCTCTGTCTTGTCCTTCTAAGCCTGCTGACAGCCTGACGGGGTGAGCACGGTTACTATCCCCATCTTATAGATGGAGAAACCGAGATCCAGGCAAGTGAGGGCCCTTGTTCTGGTCTCACAGCGAGGCTGTCCAGCTATAGCCTCTGTGCTCTCCACTGTCAAGATCTGCCGGCCAATTTATCCCTACAGGGAGCTGTGCCTGGCCGTCCTGTCGTCAGAGCTCATCTTTGTTTCCGGTGTGGTGACCAGGATGGTGCCGGCAGATGGGGACAGGAATGAGGCCAGTTGGGTTGGTGCCTCACTGGTTGTTGGTGGTGGGGAGGGGTTGCTGTTAGCCTAGGTAGCTTTGGTCTAGGTGACCAAACCTCTCTAGTTTCAGTTTCCCCATCTGAGAAGTGGGGTTGGTGAGAGGCCCTTGAAGGCAGAACGAAGACTTGTATGCAGGGAGCTCAGCTCAGTGCCGCATTGTGCGGACCCTGGAGATGCCGGCCCCTCCTGCAGTGCACTCCTCAGCACCTGTCGTGTGCCAGGCTCGGTACATGGTTCTGGGAATGGGGGAGCAGGCCATGAACAAAGCAGACAGTTCAACATGGGGACCAGTATGCAGGAAGGAAGCATGGAGAGGGGACAGAACCCTGCCTGGGGAAGCACTCAGGGGACCTCTCCCGGCAGGTGCTGTCCAGCCAGTGTCCAAAGGAAGAGTGGAGGGCTCTGTGGGGACATCTGGAGGCAAAGGAGCCCAGAAGAAGGCTGATGTCAGATGTCAGCGGGGCCCAGAGGCGGGAGCTGGGGCAGCCAGCGGAGAATGGCAGGGAGGTGATGGGGCACTGGCGTTGGGCCTTGTGGGCTGCGGCAAGGACACTGGTTTTGTCCCAAGTTTTCTGGAAGCCACAGGTGGGTTTTATGTGGGCAGCATGATCTGACTTGTGGTTTACAAAGCTCTCCCTAGCTGCCAGGCTGGGAACACATGGGGCAGGGCAAGAGTGGGGCATGGAGGGTTGGGGAGGATGGCTGTGACCCAGGGGACTCAGCCTAAGCAGGGTGGGACCGAGCAGAGGGCCGGGGGATGTGTTTGGCTACGTTGAAGGCAGGATTTGCTGAGAGATCGGTTGTCGGGGGTGTGGAAGGCATGGCTCGAGAAAGGTCAGTAAGGCCATCCTGTCTTGTGTGACACTGTCTGGACATTTCCTCACCCCGTCATCTGGGAGGGGCTCTGGGAAGGGGACTGGGGAGGACACAAACCCATTCTCCTACTTGAAGAAGGAGCCTGCAAGGAGGATGGTTCTGGAATGCTGGGAGTGTGGGTAGGGCACTGCCTGGCTTTCTTTCCTGCCTATTTACCAACATGCTGCCTCTGGGCTCAGTTGGGTCCCTTGCGCGGTGACATGCACAGAACTAGGGATCCCTAAGTGGCCAAGCAGGCCATAGAGATGCAGCGGGGACTCGCGCCCTGGCACCCGCACTGTCTTCCCCTGTCCCCACCACACCCCATTTTATAGGTGAGGAGACTGGGCCCAGGATGTGAGTGACCCTGCTGCCAAGGTCACACAGCTGGCATGCAGCTGGGGTGGCCGTGTGACACAGGCTGTGTGCTGCAGGGTAGAGCAGTGAGGATGCTCAGGTGACCCCCAGGAGGGCAGACTCAAGAGCTTGGGTCCCCGACTGCCATCGTTTTTTCTGTCAACTATGAAAATGGTGCTTGACTGACTGGTTGCTTTGGTGCTTCTCAGTACAACTGAAAAGTTAAAAATTACTATATATATATATTTTTTAAAGATTTTATTTATTTATTAGAGAGAGAGAGCACAAGCAGGGGGGAGCAGCAGAGGGAGAAGGAAAAGCAGGCTCCCCGCCGAGCAGGGAGCCTGACACAGCGCTCAATCCCAGGACCCTGGGACCACGACCTGAGCCAAAGGCAGACGCTTAACCGACTGAGCCACCCAGGTGCCCCCCAAATTAATATTTACCTGTTATAAAAGTTATAAAAAAGTTATGGAAGACCAAAATTCAAGTCGTGTTGGAAACTGAGAACAGAAAGTTTTTCCATTTGCCTTCTATACATGACTTCCGTCAAGGACTCAGCTGTCCCCTCCCGGTTTGTTGTCCCCACACAGGCAGGAAATGTGCACAGGCATTAAAAACATTTTTTTTGGAGGACGCAGTTTGTTCTATGCATCACACTTTGCTTTCAGCACTGTGGCCTGGATTGCTTCCTGGGCCAGTTCCAAGATTGATTTAGCCAGTTCCATGCTGATGGACATCTAGGTGGTTAAAGATTGTGTTCTGGAAAGCACTGCTGCAGGGAGAGGCCATCCTTGCAGACCCACTGAGGAGAATGAAAACAGGGTGACGTGGGGTGGGGTTGTCAATAGGGGACAGTTAAGCCTCTCAAAAGAGTTGACATCTGAATTGAGTCCTGAGTGAACCAGAGGAAGCCAGGATTGTGGAAAGGCTCAGAGGAGATGGTCATTCCGGGCAGACGATCAGCAGGTGCAAAGGCCCTGCAGCAGAAGTAGGTTTGGCCTGTTTGCTGTACCTTGACCAGCCGTGTGGGTGAGGGAGTGAGTGAGGGTGGGGACGAGGGTACGGAGGTGGCAGGGCAGTTGGAGGCCATCGGGAGCCCTTTGGAGCAGAGGAGAGTCATGGTCTGATTCATATCGTGTCCAGTTTTCCCTTGATTGTATAGGGCATAGTCTCTTTTGGGCACCGTAGTAAGAATTTTGCAAATCCTTCCAACTACCATCTGAGGCAGGTGACATTATCCCCACTTTACAAATGAGGAAACTGAGGCCACCAGAAAGGTGACCAGACCTGCACAGATAGTCCAGAAAAGAATTGGCAGTGCCCGGATTCCAGCTGGGGTCTGAGAGGCCCAAGAGCCATGGCTGCTCGACTCCACGGGCCACTTCCTGCTTCTGCTCCTGGCCTGGCCTCCAGATGAGACCTTGGAGCAGGTGACCCTGTGGCGGAGAGCCAAGGGTGGGGCCAGTTCTGGAAGCTGCAGGACTGCTGAGCAGGAAGGAGCCCACTGGAAACTGTGAAGGGTGGCACCTGGAGTGGGTTGTGAAAGTCAACAAGACCGCCCACCCCCATCTGAGCCGCAGTCTCATTGGACGGTGGCAGGTTTGGTCCTTCATCCCACAAACATTGGTCACCTGCCTCGTACCTGGTTCGCTGTTGAGAGCTGAGGAGAGACCAGAGAACATGCCAGCCAGGGGACCCTGCTCCCATGAGGCTGCCACTGTAATGGGTGGGTGGGAGAGAAGGGACAGACCATAGCCATATGAACAAATCAGTAAATTGGAAGATGCCAGTTATGAGAAGAATTGAGAATCAGGCCAGATGGCATATAACAAAGTGGGACCTGCTTTATATTTGGGAGGTGCTGAGCAGTGGTACAGAAGAGGTAGTTTGTCTGGGAGTTGCTAGTTGGCCCTGTGAATGTTGCAGGGAGAGAGTTTTAGGCTGACAGAGTAGCCAGTGCAAAGGCCCTGAGGCAGGACCATTCTTGTTCTGGGGGAACATGGCAGAGAACAGTATAGCAGGAGCTAAGCCAGTGAGGGGGAGGGCCAGGAGGTGACCGGTCAGGTTGTGCAGGGCCTTGAGAGGACTTGGGGTTTTACCCCAAGGGAGGTGGGAGCCTTGGGAAGCCTCTGAACAGAGGGGGGACATGCTTTGACGTGGCATCCACAAGTGCCCTCTGGTCACACTGGGGGTGAGGGTGGGTAGCCTGAGAGGCAGCAGCTGCACTGGTCCAGGCAAGCACAGATGGCCCGCGTGATGGCCTTGGATGTGCAGAGAAGTAGGCCAATTCATGCTCCATTTGGAGGTGGAGTCAGCAGGGCTTGCTGTGGGATGGGAGGAGCCCTGGGTCTGCAGTCTGAGTCAGCCTGCCTGCCCCTTGGGTTGACCACAAGGACACAGTGGCACCTGCTTGGGGCCACTGAATGTGGGCTGGGTTCTGGGTGACCAGTGGTTACTGTTGGATGGCATCCAGATGGTGGTAATGAGGCAGGGATTGGGTGGGGACCAGTGGGGCACGTGGACTGGGTGGTGAGGCTCCGGAGGCCCAGCGATGAACTCTGCCTCTGTCCTAGCAAGACCACAAAGGAGGCCCTGGGAGGTGCGGGGGTGATTGGGGGGGGGGTCTGCCTCATTGACATCTCACGTGTGTTCCCATCACAGCTCTGCTCCTTCCTCGCTGAGTTGCCTGGGCATGCCCTGAAACTCTGAGCCTTAGTTTGCTTACCTGGGAAATGGGGGTATTGGCCCTGGTGTCATTCTTTTGGTGTTGCTAGAGGGTTTGCTGAGATGTTGCCAAAGATGGGGTTAGAGAAGAGCTAGGGGGGCAGCCAGTGCTTCCTATCTGGGTTCTTATCAGCCTGAAAGAGTGAGGGTTCCTGGAGCGTGGGCCTCCTGCTGAGGGCTCTTCCCGTGGCTGGTGTTGTGCTGAGGTCTCCTGGTACTCTGAAGCTTTGAGTGACCCCAGTGAGGATATGGTGATGAGGAAGGTATCCCAGCCTAGGGCACTTGCTGGGCCTCCTGCTATTATGCTGCCCGAGTGAGGGGTCACCTGGGCGCTTACCAGCTCTGACTCATCCTCTGCTGGCTTATCTGTTTGTTTTCCCTCCCCTGGGAAGGCCTCCACCTGCTCACTTGTCAGCCTGGATTTTAAGGCTCCATCATTCCCTCAGGCAGGCATCCCCACCCATGTGGGGGGCTGGAAGCCAAGGGGTCCTCGTGGGATCTTATGCTCTGTTCAAAGAACAGTAAATAAACAGCTGGGGCTTCTGATCTGCCCCTGGTGCCACCTCCTTTTGTGCCTTTCCCTCCCTGCTCCCTACCACCTGTGCCCTGGGAGCCCTCATTACTTTCTAGGGAGAGGTGGTTCATTTTAGGGCTTGGAAAGTGAGGCTCCAAGAGGGTGAAGTGACTTGTGCAGGTCAGGCGGCCAGCAAGATCTTCCCTGAAGGATGAGTGGCATCCTTTCATCGCACAGATGGCTGTGCCAGTACCCAGAGAAGGTGGAGAGCTGCCTAGGACCACACAGCTCAGGAGGTCAGGGCTGGGCTTTGAACCCAGGCTCTCTGGCTCCAGAGTCTGTATTCTGCCTGGCCACTCACCAAACATTTAATGAGCACCTGCTATATGCCAAGCACTGTTCTAGTGGAGCTCCAATAGTGACCAGGCCAGGTGAAGTCGTATGCTGTCACAGGACTGGATTTCTGTTGAAGGCCATGTTGTGGGAGTAAGAAGGGGTATGCGTTTGGGAGGGAGGGGTGCAGTCCACTACATCTGCCCACGGGAGGGTGGGCAGTGCCTGTGCAGAGGGGTTTTCTGGCAGAGAGAACAGTCCCTGCAAAGGCTGGAAGCCAGAAGTACAGAAATCCCAGAGGTGGAGGATGCAGGGGTGATATGGGGGTGGTGGGATGGGCAGATAGAAGACCCTGTCAAGCGTGGGATGGATTAGGTGACTTTTCAGGAGGGAGGCTTGGATCCCTGGTTTTTGCTTTAGAGAGATAACCGTATGTAACCCAGGAGGAGGATCCTGGGACCAGGTCTGGGCCTGGTGCAGAAATGATCATGGTTAACACTTACTGAACCCCAACTCTGTGCCAGGGAACGGAATAGACCGGAGGTCCTGTCCTGGGGAGCTGCGTGGTGGAGAGGGGTGGGTTAGCAGATGAGAGGCTTGGAGTGTTCGTGATGAGGGAAAAGATGAATGTGGAAAGGGCATGGGGTGGGGGCTGAAGCTGTGAGCGAGGGTGGGAAGTCTCCCTAGGGAGGTGGCATTGGAGCCAGAGCTGTTGGGGGGGGTGAGTCATGGGGTGCCTGTTTGGTACCCAGGTGACCTTGGGTGGGCGGAATTACTCCATCTTACTGACCGGGAAACCAAGACGAGAGAGACAGGGAAGCTGGCCCGAGTCACACTGTGTGCAGGGCAGGCTGGGTATACAGGGGCCCTCGTAGCAGGTGTGGGTGGGGTGGGTGAGGGCAGAGGAAGCAGATAACTGAGGCTTGAGAGTTGATTCCAGATAAGTGGACAGTGTCCTGGGCAGAGATACTTGGGGAGGTGGTTTCCTTCCCAGGGGAAGGAAGGCCCCACCCGAGAGGTGCTCCCGCTGCTTAGGAAGGCCCAAGAGTGCTCCTGCTGCCTTGTGTTAGAAAACCCTGGGGGACCTGGGGGCACAGCTGGACAGGCCCTTCCTCACCGAGCCTCCTGGGGATTTCTGGGGAGTTGCTTTTGGGGGGCGCTCTCCAGGCTGCGGGTGGGTATTGCTGCTCTTTCCACTGAGAACTTCTGGAAGCTCAATTGAAGGAATCCCAGGGCTCCTGGTGCGTGAGGCTGTGTGCGCGTGCCCAGCCTGGTCCTTCAGCCTTCTCCCACTCTGGCCGTGCCTCCTTTGCCCAGGCCGTACCCTCCAGTCATCCTTCCCACCCCCCACCAAGTCCTGGCCCCAGAAAGCCGCCTTCCCTGCATGTGCCCAGAGCTCTTGGGGTTCTCTTGGGCAGCATGCTGGTCCTCCTCGTGTTCTGCTGGGGCTCTCATTGTCTGTTGTCTGTGGTGTTACCATTGTGCTCCCGGTGCCTGGCCCCCCAGCCATGCCCTGAACAGTCACAGGACAGCATCTGCCAATACCAGTGGCCGAAGGCTTGGCCCTGGCTGGGGAGATGCCAGCAGCTTTTGAGTCAGATGTGCGGGCCCAGAGGCTGGGTAAGCTGGGGTCAGAGGCCAGACCCCATGAATTTCATCCACATTCCCACCACTCCCTGATGCCTAGTGACCTTGGGGTTTTTTTGTTTTTCGTTTTTTTAAATAAATGCATACACTCAGGAAACCACCAGACAGATCAAGATAGAGGATGTTGTCATCCCAGAAGGTTCCTCGTGCCCCTTCTAATCAGTTCTCCAAAGGGAACCAACTGCTCTGATTTCTATCTCCAGAGACTAGTTTTGCCTGTTCAGGTCTACCCTCTGACTCAGCAGGAGAAGCAGGGGCGTGTGTCTACAAGACGCATGTGTGCAAATGTTCATAGCAGCTGTATTTGTTAATGACCCCGAACTGGAAAGACCCCAAATGTCCTGTCAACGAGAGAACAGATGAGCAAACTGTGGCCCGTCCATGCCACCAAATGGGTCAGCGGTGAAAAGGAACCTGTGTCAGTCTCACACGCAGCATTGCAGGGGGCACATAGACGGTGTGAGGGATGCATTCCCATGCTTCTGTATTGTTCGGTCATGAACCCATTCCATTGCGTTTAAGAGGTGGAGTGGGAGATTCTGGCGAAAGACACACACACTGTCACTGCTGCTGTCACTGATTCTGTGTTGGAGGGCTGGCGCTGATGGTTTCCAGGGTGCCATGTCTCTGATGTGCGAGGGTCCTTCTGTCCCTGTCTCTCAGGTCTTTGTCTCTGAGCTAGGGGGCCTGGGGCTCTGGGAGGGCCAGAGCCAAGGCCATGTGTGGTGCTTGAGAGGTAAACAGCTATCAGCAGGCCTGCCCTGTCCCTGGGAGAGCCTGGCATCTGGCTTGAAGTGGCTTTGCTCTCCTGGAGACACTGGGATGCCCCCTCTGTTGAGGGCCATGGTGAGAACTGACTTTAGAACCTGGGGAGCTGGGGGCCTCCTCGCTGTTTCCCCCCCTGCCTGTCCCGTACCCCTGCATGTAGCTCACTTCTTGTTTCCCCTTCTCAAGAGGGGCCTTCTCTGACCATCCCAGCTGGGATGCCCCCTACCACTTGTCCTGTGTCCCGCACAAATTGCCGGTGATCTAAACATTTATCTAGGTGCAAACCTTGTTTGAAATTCTCTGAACCTAGAACCTTTCTCCATTTTGTATGAGACAACACGAGAATCCTTTGCACGGCTTTGATGCTCTCTGAAGATGCCCCTTCTACTTCAGTGCCCACCTGGACCCCTGCTCTTTGGCTTTCCTTTCCCGCTGGTCCAGAGTGCCTTTTGGTGGTCCCACTCTGCATGAATCCACAGGTGTTAGTGTAAGCCGGTGCGGGTGGTGCTGAGTCTTTCCGTAGTGAAAGACACAGGCTATATTTTTTATTTAACAGCTTTATCAAGGGATTGTTTATGTATTAGGAAATCTACCCATTTCAAATGCAGTGATATTTTTAGTAAATTTACAGTAAATATTAAGTAAGCACCATCACAGTCAAGTTTTAGAATGTGTCCAGCACTCCAGAAATCTCCCTCCTCGTTTCCCACCCCTGAGCGAGCACTGATACACTTCCTGCCTGTATAGCTTTGTTCTTTTGGGGCATGAAACATATCATATTTTGTCATCAACTACTTTTCTTTCATTTCATCTTTATATCATACATATGGCATTATATTAATTTGTAACACATAGGTAGGACACATACTGATCTCTTTGAGGTGTGGGGGAGATTGTTCAAATATCTGTCCATGAAAGGGCTCTTTGGGCAGGCTGGGGCTGGTGCACAGCCAGCCAGAGGGAAATGGTACCGTTCATGGCAGCCTTCATTCCAGTCCCTCCTCTGCCCCTTGTGGCCTCAGGACCCTCCAAGGTCAGAGCATTCCCCAGTGCCTGGCTGGGACTGGTGTCTCTGCTGACATTGCCCCATTTGCAATACGGGATTGCTCCACATGTGTGGTCACACTTCCTGCCCTGCAAGCCAGCCGCGTGAGTAACTTCTGTCCTTTTCCCCTCCCACAGGGACTTCCTTCCCCGAGGTTCAGGAATCGTCACCCGGCGGCCTCTTATTCTGCAGCTCATCTTCTCAAAAACAGGTACAGTGGGACAGCTCGCTGCTGCAGCACGAAATGAGCATGGACGCAGCGCCCAGCAGGAGTGAGGGGGCCGATGGCAGTGTCTGGGGTCTTGGGCTGTCATTTGGGCTTGAACTCATGGTCTCCACCTGTGTAGCATAGTTGAAGCTCAGTTCGGTGAACACCCACCCCTCGTGTCCTCCATTGTGACCAGGCTGCTAGGCGCCATGTTTGCTTGCTGTTATGGATAACACATTTTTGCTGAACGCTTTCAAAGTCAGTAGCAGACACTGTGGCACGTCAACCCAGAACGCTTCAGTGAGCCTCCCCTTGCACTAAGGATACCTTCCTACAGTCACAGAGCCACACCCAAGAAAAGTAATCGTTCCTGCATGGTATCTGATGCCCAGTTGTTCCTCCCGGATATCTTCCCTGGCTAGTTTTCCAGCTGCTCTGATCAATCCCCTCCTACACTCGGTTGTCCTGTCTCGTTATTTTTGTTAGAGCAGCATCACCACCATGTCTGTTTCGATGACAACATTGACTTTGGGAAGAGGCCCACCCATTGAATATAGAATGGCCCACGTGTAAATTTTTTTCTGTCGTCCCTTCGGTGGCCTCCGTTTATTTCTGTTCCTTCTATACAAGTCTGGCCTGAGGTGGACATGTCTCCCAGCATAAAACCCACCTGATCCTCCTTGGAAAGCATCTTGGGTCAGAAGCTGGAAGGGGACAGGGGAGCTCTGGGAGCATGGCCTCTCCTCCTTCCAGAACCCAGAGCACCACCTCTGCCTTGGTGGGTCGGCCCTGTGCGCTGACTGCCTGGGTTCAGATTTTGACTGTGCAGCTTACTGGCCTCTGCGTCTTCCCCACTGACCGGGACTATCAGCCTTGGTCGGTTTGTTATTCAGAGGGCGCCAGGCTCACCGCACCGCCCGGTTAGACCCACTGGTGCTAGGAAGGCAGCTGACACACCCCCATTTTACGGGCAAATTGAAGCTTAGCCAGGCCATCTTCTTTTGTGCTGGGCACCCAGGCCATCTGCCTTTACTCTGACTATCCGATCCGGGATGGGCACCAGGCTGGTCAGACGTCAGCCCCTGCCCTACGCTGTGTCCCTGTCAAGCGCTCCGGTTTTCATCTTCTAACTCCGCCCAGCCCATCTGCGAGAGGGCGTGGCCCGCACCCCGTCTTTGTGAGTTCTGCCATGTCATAGGCCACAGGCGAGCCAATGGGCTGCTTCCTATGGATTTAGGTGTCCAATCAGCTGGGCCAAGACTGGCAGCAGCAGAGCCGCGGGTTTCAGATGACAGAGCTCAGAGAGTCATGTAAGGCTTGGCCCAGTGGATTTCCCGCTTTCCACTCAGCAGGCTGGTGGAGGGTGGGGACTGAGGATCTGCATTTTTAATGAGTTCCCAGCTGATGCTGATGCGCCTGCTTCTGGCCCCTGGCCACACGGGGAAAGCCTCTGCCCTGGTGGGTGGGCCCTGCAAGCTAAGACTGCTTGCGTTCAGATCGTGACTCTGCAGCTTACTGGCCTCATGGCCCCTGGGGAGGGACTGCTGCTCACGATGTGTTTCCTGTCTGGACAGTGAAGATAATAATAGAGCAGACTTTGTTAGTTGCCATGAAGACTACGTTATTCAATACGTTCAACCCGCAGCACGGTGCCTGGCACACTCCTGGTCCTCCCTGTGTGGTGCTGACTGAAGGGCTGCGGTTTTGTGCTTTCTTCTGGCCTGTTCCTGATGGCCCGCTGGGAGAACAGGTCTGCTGGCTTTCTGCACTGGAAGGTGGCAGGCTGTGTCATGGTGAGAGAGTTCCCCCATCATCTCCATCGTGGCCGTCACCAGCTGTGGTCCACTGAGCACTTAGTGCATGCCACAGGCTGGTCCAGGCCCAGGGCACAGCAGTGATGGGACCGGGGTTGCTGCCAGCACCCTCCACATGGCCACCTGGCATTCCCATTGGTGTCAGGGGACAGAAGCAGGAGACTGGTGGGGGGGAGACAGGAAGGCCTGGCCCCCAGCAGATTGGAGTGTGTGTGGAGAGGGGAGAGGGACTAACTTCATCCTAGAGAGAGAGGCATCCTAGGGCTTCTCTGAAGAAGTGATGTTTTAACCAAGGCTGACAGGTGTGTTGGGGTGTCAGGGAAGGGGGAGCCCTCCTTCCGGAGAGTGGCAGATGCGAAGAGCACTGAAGGCAGAAACTCTGAGGGTGCACATCAGCCTAGTGCCTGACCTGAACCAATGCTGGGGTCTCTGTTCCCATCATCCCTGCTTTACAGAGGAGGGAACTCGGGCTTCCAGAGATGAAGCCACTTGCCCAAGATTACACAGGAGCGTCATTGTGAGAGCCCAGCCCTAAACCTACTTGGTGGGGTGCATCCTTAGGCCCAGGTGTTACCTCACCAGATCCTGTGGCTGCTGGTGAGAGAGACCACAGGACCCCGCCCAAGGCAGGGGACTGGAAGAGGTGGGAGTGGTGCCTGGGGGCAGGTGGTGACAGGGTGGCAGCCATGGAGATAGAATTGTGGTCGGGGGGCGCCTGGGTGGCGCAGTCGTTAAGCGTCTGCCTTCGGCCTAGGGCGTGATCCTGGCATTCTGGGATCGAGCCCCACATCGGGCTCCTCCGCTGGGAGCCTGCTTCTTCCTCTCCCACTCCCCCTGCTTGTGTTCCCTCTCTTGCTGGCTGTCTCTGTTAAATAAATAAAATCTTAAAAAAAAAAAAAAAAGAATTGCGGTCGGATCCTGTTGGGCTGGTGGTGGAGGTGGGAACCGAGGCCCAGGTGTCCCATATGGGTGGTGGCCCTTGCCGTGTTCCAGCACATACTCCTCCTTCTCCACCTGACTGTGGCATCTTCAGTCTCTTACTGCTGCCAGCAGATGTGTGCCCATTTCCTGCTGGACCTCAGCCAGCTGCCAGGGAGGCAGCGTGGGGGCGGCAGATGGGGGATGCCGTGGTCAGGCTGAGAGGGGGAAGGACTGGGGGTGTGGGCGAGTATACTGGCCGTTGGATTTACTTTGGGCCAGGGGCCCAGGGAGAACATTCTGGGGCAGGGATAACAGCATGTGTGGAGCTATGAAGTGGGGCTGGGGGTGGGGGGTGGTCAGGAGGCAGGTGACATGGCCTGACAGTCTGGTGAGGGATTAGGCAGTGAGAGCCCAAAGAGCACATGGGTGGGGGGAGACTGGCTCAGTCCACTGGCTGCCCTGTGGAAGAAAGATAGGCAGGGAGGCCAGGGAGAGGTTAGCCTCGAATCAGGCAAGAGGTGATGAGGCCTGGCCTGGGGGAGTGCTGTGGGGGAGAAGGGCAGTCTAGAGTGACCTAGAGGTGGGGGGTCCAGGGCGATGAACAGCAGAGGTGCCAGAGCTGGGTGGGAGGTGGGACATCCCATTAGTAAGATGGAGGAGGCTAAGTGTAGTGAGGGACATGGTGATTGGTGGAGGGCCCTCTAGGGGCTGCATGGGGCTGCACTGCTTCTAGAGTGCAGTCTTCTGTCCAGGTGACTCTGAAGAACAGGACTCTGGAGCCAGACAGCTACCCCTATTGTCTGGGGCCTGGGGCAAGCAGCCTCCCTCTCTGTGTCTCAGCTTCATCATCTGTAAAATGGGGGTGATGGTGGTACTTCCCTTGTGGCCCTGGCACCCTGTGTGGCTTTGGTGTGGCTGCCGCCTCCTGTGGGGTCTGGAGTCCTACGATGTGGCTCTGTGGCTGGGCCTCAGTCCTCCTCTCTGACGCCTCTGACACCCAGTGATGCCTGGCTTCTGGTCCAGACTGCTCTTAGTGAGCCATTACTTTTAATCTGCTTAGTTTAAAAATTACCTAAGACCACACGGGGTGCTTGGCTGGCTTTAGTCAGTACAGTTTGCTGTTCTTGATCTTGGGGTTGTAAGTTCGAGCCCCAGATTGGGTGTAGAGATTACTTAAAAATAAAATCTTAAAAAAAACAATTACCTAAAACCGCAACCACCAGGAAGTTTGATGGCTCACGGATGAGCCCTGCTCCTCCCTGGGAACCACCCCTTGGCCTCGTAAACCCTGGGTGCTAGGGACTGTTCTTGTGTGGAATGTGGCCTGCGAGCCTCCCTTCCCTTGACCTCAGGTGGTGTTCTCAGGGGCCAGAGAGGGGATGGCAGGGCTTGGCTCTCAGCTTCCTTCTCAAAGCCTTGTGACTCCAACAGGACCTTGCTGGTCTCTGGGACCTCAGCTCCTCCTGGTCCCTAGCTGCAGCCACAGTCTTCCCTCCTCACTCATCCTCAAGGTCAGCTCGTTCATTCACGCCTCTGGGCCCTTGCCCTCACTGTGCTCCTTCCCTGGAACACCTTGCCCGCCTTCCTCGTCCTCATCCTCCTCCTCTCCCAAGTGTGAGTCCCTCCGCCAATCATTGCTGCCTTAGATCCTCCACAGCACGAATCTCATAACCTCCTGTTGTTCTTATATTTTCTTAATGGTTTCTCTCCCCCCAGATGTCAGTGCCAGAAGGCAGGGATGTGCTTTGTCCACAGCTCTCTCCGGCGCCCAGCACAGGGCCTGGCCCCCAGTGCGTGCTCCGGCAGCATTAGGCAGGTACCTGGGCATGCTCTGTGGGCTGCTTCTGCTTCTCTTCGCTCCCGGTGGGAGGCAGCGGGATTATCAACAGCTCCTTCTGTGGCCCCTTTCCCTGTGAGCCTATCACTGGCAGGGCCTTTTCTATAAAGCTGGTAGACTCTGTAGCACTTGGGGCATGGGCCTTGTGTCTCGATGAGGAAACAGAGCCGGGAGCTGGTGCGAGTCAGGTCGGGGGCTGTCACTTTCTCCGGTGTTCGTGGGTTTTTTTCCCCACACTACCAAGCAGTTCTCCAATTCTTAGTGGACGTTGACTGGGTGGCCTACAGTCACCTCTGTTCTGACACTGCCTGCCCGTCTGAATATAGTGTCAGACCCTCTAGAATAAGGGCTCGGCCCCACCAGACTGTCGCCCTCCACCCCCACTGCCAGCGCGAGTCCGGGATGTCCCCTGTGCTCCTTGCCTCCTGGCTATAGATCTGAGGTTCCCAGGGCCCCCTCCTCAGGCTCAGTGAATTTGCTGGAGGGCTCACAGAGCTCAGGGAAGCCGTTTACGTCCTAGATGGGTGGTTAATATAAAAAGGATAGAACTCAGGAGCAGCCAGAGGGAAGAGAGGTGCCACATTCCACACAAGAACAGTCCCTAGCACCCAGGGTTTACGAGGCCAAGGGGTGGTTCCCAGGGAGGAGCAGGGCTCATCCGTGAGCCATCAAACTTCCTGGTGGTTGCGGTTTTAGGTAATTGTTTTTTTTAAGATTTTATTTTTAAGTAATCTCTACACCCAATCTGGGGCTCGAACTTACAACCCCAAGATCAAGAACAGCAAACTGTACTGACTAAGCCAGCCAAGCACCCCGTGTGGTCTTAGGTAATTTTTAAACTAAGCAGATTAAAAGTAATGGCTCACTAAGAGCAGTCTGGACCAGATGGTGCAGGGTGTGAGGAAGGGGTGCCCCTCTCTCAGCACCTCGTCCTGCTCACCAGCCAGGAAGCTCTCTGAGCCCCATCCTTTAGGGATTTTTATGGGGCCTCATCACATGGGCATGATTGATTAAATCGCTAGCCATTGTCTATTGAGTCAACCTCTGGCCCTCTCCGAGGTGGGGGTGGGTAGGGATGGGCTAAAAGTTCCAGCCCTCTAATCACATAAATTGGTCCCCCTGGCAAGCAGCTCCCATCCTTAAGTGCTTTCTGGAAGTCTCCTCATTAGCATAAACTGATGTGTGGTTGGAAGGGGCTTATTAGGAATGTTAAAACACCTTTACTGCTCTTATCACTTAGGGCTTTCCAAGGATTTTAGGAGCTCTGTGTCAAAAATGGTGGGAAGAAATACAAATAGGTATTTCTTACTATAAATCACAATAGCACACCTTCCCAGTGGCGGTGTGTCCTAGAATGGGAGGTCTGCATGATTTGTCTCAAATCAGAGGGAGCCTGAGGAAGCAAGCTCAAGGGTGCCACGGCTTTGCCTCTTCTTGGTTGGCTAAAGCCTCTGCAAAGCACCTCTTGATCAGACCCATTTGATCATGTACTCAGGATCTCCCGGGTGTATTTGAACCCCCAAGTCTGTTCTCCCGTCCCAGGCCAGCATACCTGTCATGCCAGGTTTAGGGAAGGCAGACCCCATCTCCCGCTGCCAGGAGTCCGGCTGGTTTCCACTCCTTGCTGGATTGAGAATGGGGAAAGGATGGGAAATGTCCATGAAGACCAGGGCAGGCCTCCCTCCATGCAAAGCCCTGAGACCCCAGAGCGCCTGGGTGGCTTAGTTGGTGAAGTGTTTGACTCTTGATTTCGGCTCAGGTTGTGATCTCGGGGTCATGGGATCAAGCTCTGAGTCAGGCTCCGCACTGAGCGTGGAGTCTGCTTGGGGTTCTCTCTCTCCCTCGCCTTCTGCCCTTATCTCCCACCCTGCTCACTCGTGCATGCACGTGCTCTCTCTCTCTCTCTCAAAAAAAAAAAAAGCTCTGATACCCCGAGGCCAGCCTTGTGCATTTCCCTGACCGGAAGCAAAGCTATCTGTGTGCTTCCTGTGAGCCCAGCACGTTGGAATTTGATTTCTTAGCAGCCCCACAGCTGTGTTCTGTGTTGTCCCATTTCCTTGTAGGGGAACTGAGGCACTGAGAGAGGGGTTGGAACTCCGAGCTGGGTGTGGCTAGGCATGCCCATCTCTCTCTCTTCTTCCTGTCACCTCCCCCACATGATGATGTGGCACCTGACTCACCCTTTCCAGGCCAGAGGGGCTAGGCCAGGTTGGTCACCTGCTCTGCCTGCGGGGTAGGGACGGTGCCTTCCGGCCTGTGGGCCTCCTCCAGCTCCTTTGAAACAGGAGGAGGCCAGGTCTGAGGGAAGCCGGCCACTGTCTTGGGGCTGTTTCCTTGTGCCCTGGGTGGCCCAGTACCTGGAAGGTGGTGTGGCAGCACGCACTTGTCATCTCCCTTCTGAGGACACCTTCTCGAAGGGCCTGGGAGATATCCAAAGTGGGGATTGGCTGCTTAGCACAGCAGGGACCCACTTGGGACTTGGGGTGGTGTTGTCCTAGGCTGAGGCACCTAATGACTTTGAATAGGTCACTCAGTAATTTTTATCAAGCACCTACTAGCTACCAGGCACTGGAGAGAGTGGTGACCAAAACTAAGTCTGCTGTCTTGCAGCTCCGCCTTAGCAGGGGGAACACCTGGGCACATGGCCTGTCAGGGTGGGTAGTGCCGTGGAGGGAGGGGCTGGGCGGCAGGGCATCTGCTGTTTAGAGCTGAGACCTGAAGGAGATGAGGGAAGCGGTAGCAAATCCTGGAAGGAGGGCAGAACGGCTTTCTAGAAAAAAACTGTGAGTGCGTTCACTGCCCCACGGTTAGGATGCAGGTGGGAAGCCCGACGGTGGGAGAGGGTGGCTGGCGCCTCTGGGTTAGCAGCACGAGTGCTGGACAAGGGCCCAGTCTATTGCTTCATTCCTGGTGTACTCCAGGCCCTGGGCCGGGTCCTGTGGAAACCCTGGGGCTGCCCTTCCTCCCAGGGAAGGGCCTGGCTCAGAGGGCAGCGTGGCAATGGGGTGGGGGTGGGGCTGTCCGTGCTGCATCAGGGGTCAGGGACTGGTGAGACTGGCCTTGTTCTCTGCACACCAACAAGGGAGAGTTAGGAAACACAGCAGCTAGGCAGGGGACAGCGGTGCAGCTCTGCTGCGGGGACCTCAACTTTGGCTGCTGGGAGCGAGTTGAGAGGGAGACTCCAGGCATCGCAGACTCTGAGCGCAGCCTTCAGGCCTCTGACTTACTCTTTGCGACAGGGGATCATTACAAAATCACTGACATTCCAGCATGTACAGGGCTGTGGAGCCCTCCCGTCTATTTCTCAGGATTCTATTCTCTTCAGAGGGAGACCATAGCACAGAGGCAGACCTGACCCACAGGAGACATCCCTCCTTCCCCAGACCCCCTTGGCCCAGAGCAACCTCAGGCAATGGGGGGAAAGTCGCCACCTCAGAGAGATGGTGCAGGCACGGGCTCTCTGCCCACCCCTGCTCTGGCCTGCCTCACTTGTCCTGGGGTGGGCTGGGGCTGAACTCGGGCAGGTTAGGTCCCCATCCCCCGGCTTCTGCTGTGTTGAGTCTCTTTGGCATGTCTGTGGCACCTGCTGTGACAGTGTCCACTTGGACACTGTCCATCTTCCCACCAGACCAGGAGCCCAGCTCAGGCCTTTGTTGTCAAGATCTTGGGAAGGAAGGGGGGGGGGCAGAGAGAGAGGAAAAAACAGCAGGTGGCCTTGCCAGACTCCGTCCTGTCCAGTCTCCCATATATTCAGCTTGGTGGCCTTGGAGTTGGGCGGCCTTACAGAAGCTGAAGCAGGGGCCATATTATCTTTCTGATAGTCATTCAGTCACACAGACGATTATTGAGCCGGTCAGTAGGTATACCCAGAGGGAGCCCCAGGGACAGAGTGACAGTGCAGCTTCCAGTACCCGCCCTATCGGGTGAACCCGGAAAATAACACAAGGTGAGAAGGTCAGCATTGTTAGGAGGCGGCCAGTGCTTGGAGGGTCATAAGGCAGGGAAGGAAGAAAAACTCAAGAGGCTCATCATCTTGCATGGGGGCCAGAGTAGGCCTCGTGGAGAAGGTGACACTTGAGCAAACCTGAAGGAGGCTAGGGAGAGAGCCTGTAGACAGAAAGAAGAACCAGTGCAAAGGCCCTGAGCTAGAAGCCCTGAATGGCTGCAGGAGAGTGAGTTGAAGTCAGAAGCTGGGGAGAAGGAGATTTTGTAGGGCTCTGGGGAGGGTGGTGAGTTGGGAGCTGTGGACAGTTCTGAGGAAAGGAGGGCCAAGGTCTGGCTTTAAGAGGGTTGGTGCTGTGGGGGGAAAGCAGGCTTGGTCAGGAAGCTTTTGAATGTTAGAATCAACCCTGGAATCCGGCACATGGTTCCAAAGTGACAAGGAGCCCAGTAAGTGGGCAGCGAGGGATGGGCCTGGCAGGCGTCTGAACCTTCCTCTTGGGCACAGAGGGTGTGGTTTCTGCTGCCCACCACTCCCAAGGGAAGAAGCTGTGGCTTTCCGGCACCATCTGCACAGCCTGCAGATGAAGGAGTTGGCAGAAGGGGAGACTGCCAGTGCACACTGGACTCTAGGGGTCACAGCCGGCAGGTCCTGGTCCCATAAACACCATCCCAGGGTGACCTGGCTCTGATGGGGGGGAGGCCCAAGATGCAGGATGAGGTGTCAGGTGGCGTGGAGTTTAGGAAGGCTCCCTGGGAGAGGCAACAGGCAAGCAGGCCCTGGAGGAGGAGCGGGGCGGGAGTGGGCCTTCCAGGTACCAGACCTGGCAGGGCCCGGTCTACAAGGGAGAGGGCTTGTGTCCTATGGCTGTGCTTCTGGAAGGGGGATGGTGTTTTGTGGGTGCTGAGCCCAGGGCCTTGAGCCGGATGAGAACTGAGGTATGCTGTGGGGGGTTGGGGAACTGTTCCATTTTCGGAGGCTGCTGCCGGAAGAGCAGCCAAGCGTTTCCTCTTGTCCCTGTGGAGGGCTCAAGCGTGACTGTCCTTGGGAACTGGGTCAGCTGATGGGGGTGGGGTGGGGGTGCCCATGCTAGTGGTGTCCTTGTTGCCCCTGTCCCCAGGCGCCCAGTGCCCACGGTAGAGGTGGTTCTCAGTCGTCTGAGCCCACAGAGTCCCCTGGGTCCCTGAAGCAGAGGTTCAGAGAGGTTAAGAGGCTGCTGGTGGCCTCACAAAGGCCACGTGACCTGAGAGCCACTACCTGGAGACAGATGATCTGAACTCGGAGTCCCACCTCCACCACTGAGCTGGGGCCAAGTCACTTCCCCTGTCTGGGCCTCCTCAGGTTCCTCATCTGTGGCACAAATGCCTGCTGCTGAGGCGCTCGCCCCAGAGGGGCACGTGGGGCCACCCACAGGCCTTGGCTGGAGCCAGCAGGGGCTGAATGTTGGCCACGGTGGTTAGGTCATGGTGATGGGATGGCGAACCTCTTCGCACTCACTTCTTTCTGTCTCGCTCTGCGTCAGGGTGGCGATTCTATAGCGGCCGGCCGTCTCTGTCGGGCTCCATCTCCATCCTCTTTTTTGAGGCAGCTCATGATGTGTCTGTGCTGGGATTTGTGTAGCCAGGTCTCCTCCTGGTGGACATTGAGGAGGTTTCTAGTTTTGTCCTCTTACAGGTGACGCAGCTGGACGCATCTCAGCCTTTCTGTAGTGGTCCAGTCCTTTGGGCTGTTTGCCAGCGTGTCTGACTTCCGTCTTCTTTTTAGCATCACTGCAGAGCCGTGGCCTCTGAGCTTACTGGGTCTCCCCTCCCCAACATTTTACCACAAAAATTGGAACATATGGAAAAGTTGAAGAATTATACAGAAAACGTCTATAAACTCAGTCCCCACATCTGAGGACGAACATATTTGATTTTTGCTTTATCCCGTATCTGATGGGCCCGGCCCTGATTGTTGGTCACGTGACTCAGGAGGCGTGAAGACGCCTCCTCTGTTATCGTCCACTTGAGGCCCTGCCCAGAAAGCGGTTCTCCTGAGGGGTTCGTGTCTGGGTGGGGGGCCCTGCGAACGGCCAGAATGTGAGGAGAGACAAAGAGAAGGGCTTTGGTGAGGCCAGTAGTGGCGCCCTGTTCCCGTACTGTGCAGGTGCCTTGGGGAGGAAGGACAGACGGGTCGCAGGGACATGCGTCTGGGATCTTGGCAAGCCGGCAGCTCAGGATCCTACTAGGACAGCGGCTTGCACCTCCTGTGACTGACCCACAGCAACGGAGCTCCTTCATCACGACTCCGGACTCGGTCTCACTGACAACACCAAGGGAGCAGCTTCCTCACGCTTGCACCACCTGCTGTCTGGTGACCTGTGCCAGTATTTCCCCTTCTGTCCTGTTCATCCAAAAGTGACAACTGCTGGTTACACCCACCTGTTGGTTTTTCTGTTTTTTTTCCTCATAGCTTGTCATGACATGTCATTTCACAAAATACTTCACGAGAGTTTCCGTTCCCCTGGGGACAGGATCTTGGCTGGTTTTGTTCTCTGAGGAATTCCCTGAGGTCTGGAAGGGGGCTCGGCTGTAGGAACGCCCCCTGCAGATATTTTCTCTGAGAATGAATCTGTTGCGCCCCAAATTCCCGGAGCCACTGTGACTGATTCTTTGCTTTCTCTGCTTGACAAGGCACCTGTCTCAGAAGGCCATCGG
This sequence comes from Ailuropoda melanoleuca, assembly GCF_002007445.2. Classification (NCBI taxonomy): domain Eukaryota; kingdom Metazoa; phylum Chordata; class Mammalia; order Carnivora; family Ursidae; genus Ailuropoda; species Ailuropoda melanoleuca. The sequence goes on from NC_048221.1 coordinate 7,759,976, forward strand.
CTCCCTACCCACAAACGAGACTGCTTCTCTTTCTCATTTTGAACATCTTTCTTCCTTTTTCAGAATACGCTGAGTTTTTGCACTGTAAGTCCAAAAAGTTTACAGACTTTGATGAAGTCCGGCAGGAGATCGAAGCGGAGACTGACAGGGTCACGGGGACCAACAAAGGCATCTCCCCAGTGCCCATCAACCTGCGGGTCTACTCGCCCCACGGTAGGCAGCACAGGCACAGACCCTTTGGGTGTCAGGGCGGAGGGGAGCTGACTCTGTGCCACTCGTGGGTGGGGTCGGCCACTCTCTCACAAAAAATATGAGCCCATTTTTCTTCACGTGCACTTGATCTCTGTCTTCCCATTTTTTGATAAGACCCTGGCACTGAGAAATCAGTCTCAGCTCTCAGGAAACACAGCATTCTGTGGGAAGACTGTTGGGAGTGGCGGGGACTGGGGCAAATCACACCTGTACGCCCCTGTGTAAAGGGATGGCCACAGTGTGGCTCCCAGGTCACGGCGGCCACCTAATGACACCAGCCCAGGGTAACCAGGTCTTCCGGGTCTTGGAGAGGAGCCGGAAAGCCATTCTTGCCTGCAAAATGCTCTGATTTTAAAACTCCATCATTTACCTAGAGCAGCCTGCCACCATGTACAACTTGTGGCCCCAGGGTGCTAACTCAGATGGCATTTGGGGAATATTCCAGCAGACTCTGAACTCCTCAGCATGAGTTCTTGGAGGTGAAGTTTTAAATTGACTTATTTTTGAATAAATGATGCCTGTACACGGCATAAAAATTCAAAAATTATGAAAGGGTGTAGAGCAAAAGCTTCCCCTGCCCTCGATATCATGAACATACTTTGTATTCTGACGCCTGAGTCAGTAGTTACGCACGTGTATGTGTGTATATCATGCATGTGTGTTTCATCACTTTTACTCAGATCGTAGCATAATATAAAATACCTCCTTTGTATGAATACATCTCAGAGTGTGTCTGTTATTGGAGTATCATCTTTTTGTTTTTATGGTAAACATTGGTAAACAGCAGCCTTTGGTCATGGCTGAATTGATGGGCCGAAATTTATTTAGCCACTGAGAGCAATTCCAGCCTGCCGATGCAAATGTCCCGATTTAAAACCGTTATCACCGCAATAGAGAGAGGCTGTCTGTAGGAGGGGGCCCTCGAAGAGGAGCTACTGAATCGAAAGGTGTGATCTGGTTGGAGGGCAGGAGGAGTCCTGTGGCCTGACCCCCCCCAGCACTTGGGGAAGTGGGCTGGGTAGCTGTGGGGCCGTGCCTGCCTCCCCTCCTCTGTCTCTGATGACCTTTCCCTCTGGTTTCCCCTCAGTGTTGAACCTGACCCTCATCGACCTCCCGGGTATCACCAAGGTGCCTGTGGGGGACCAGCCCCCAGATATTGAGTACCAGATCAAGGACATGATCGTGCAGTTCATTAGCCGGGAGAGCAGCCTCATCCTCGCCGTCACCCCCGCCAACATGGACCTGGCCAACTCGGATGCCCTCAAGCTGGCCAAGGAGGTCGACCCACAAGGTAACTGCTGAGCCCTGCAGTAGGCGTTCCCCTTCTGAGGGCCTGGGAGCATGGCAGCTTGCCCAGCATCCTTGATTCTAGGTCACTGGGATTCTCTTTGGCATATGACCCCTAGGAAAAGGCCCTCCTGAGATACGGCATCTCCTGTGAGGACCCGCAGTGCCAGAGGGCTGCCCCAGGAGGCTGTCCTGTGGCAGTTGGGCATTTCTCCTCAGCTTGGTCCCCCTCTGTCAGAATGGCAACAGCAGTCCTAGCCTGTAGAGCTGCTGAGAGGACTGGAGATGTTCCCGTAACTGCTCAGGGGTCAGGCAGAGAAGGTAAAAGGATGATGAGTTAGTGAAGCCAGATGGGGCAAATAGGGATCAGTGGGGACTGTGGCGTGTCTGGTTTGGGGCATTCCGGGTCAAACTTTTCCTTGGGCCATTAAGTAAGTACGTGTCAGTTACATACCTGCTATATGCCAGGCTCTGTTTTGGCCTTAGGGACCCTGCAGGGGACAAAATTGACAGGACCCCTGCCACTGGTGAGTTGATGTTCCAGAGAGGGAGACAGAAAAAGATAAGAAAATAAGCAGATGGGCCAGTTTCAGCCAGAAGTCAGCACTGGAGGAAAATCCGACCCTTTGAGTGTGGCTGGGGTGGGAGGGGGGTCAGAGGCCTCTGAAGATGTGAGGTTTCAGGCAAGACCAGAATGATGAATGATGAAAAGAGGCAAAATCCTGGAAAATGGCCGGTGATGCTAGATAGGCTGGGCTTGATTTGAGCCCCAGGTGCCCAGGATATGGTGAGGAGGCCGTTGTGGCTGGGGCAGAGTGAGCCGAAGGGAGAGCGGAGGAGGTGAGGGAGGGGTGGGGCCGTCCGAGGGGCTTTGGTGGCTGCTGTGGGGAGCTGGGTGGGTCCTGCATGTGTTGGCGGTTGTGAAGTGGGACACATACTGAAACACGGTTTGCAAAATGCCCTCCGACTGCCTGAGTCCAGGGTGATTCGGAGGGAGTTGGGAACCAGGGAGAAGCTGGGGAAAGACGGGCTCTGGTGCTCCACTCCCTGGCTTCCGGTCCCGAGTCCGGCCTGAGGGGTGGAGGGTTGGAAGGGTAGGAGCTGACGATCCTTTCTCATACAGACTGCAAGCTTTTCAGAGTCGAGGGCTGTGCTCTGAATATCTTTGTCCTGCGAAGGACACACTGTGTCCCCATGGTCATCCCAGGCATGGTCTCCCAGGAGAGGCCGCCCCTACCCGTGGGCCCCCCACAGCCTCCCTGTGCCCCCAGTCCAGTCTCAGGGATGGAGCATGATTGTGACAGAGGTGCCACGGAGGCTTGATCAGGTGGTGAGGAAATGGGCATGGGTTCAGTTACACTTGTGAACTTGATGCTTGCTTTTGTTCTGGCTTTGAAAGTGTTTGTAATTATTACCCCCAAAATGTCACTGTTGTAAAACACAGAACCTAAATACTGACTGCTTCCTTTCCCCCGAGGAGATACCAGTGGCCACACCTGGTAAATAGCCTCTCATAGTTTGTTCTCCTGTGTAAACTCATATTTCAAAAAATGCGGTGATCTGTCTTTATTTTTCCGTACCGTGTGTGCGTGTTTCCCTGTTACCATCGGGACACGTATACGCAGCATCCATGGAGCTGGCCGCTATTGGCCTCTTCTTTGTTCTTTAACATTTGGGTTGTTTCTGGTCTTTCATAAATAATGCTGTGAAATCCAGTGTTTCCAGTAGAGTCCAGGCCCCCAGACCCCCCACCCAGTCCCATCCCCTCCCTCCCTCCGCCTCTTCCCCTTCCTGCCTGGTGCGAGCTTTGTGGATATTCACAGCTGTGCCCCTTTGCCCTTCAAAAAGGTGATGGCAGCTCACAGGCTCACAGCAGAATGTGAACAGGCAGGGGTGCCAGGGAGAGCACAACTGTCAGCCCCTGGAAGCCACCCCTTAGCACCCTCTGGAGATCTCCTTGGGCTTCCTGTGTCACACATACGCACACGTCCACCGTTGTACATGGGTCCTGTCACAGAGGGGATCCATAGGCAAGGAGCTTTGCTAGGAGGGTTCCCTTGATTCGAGGTGTGCTGGGGACAGGAGGAATCCGATGAGGTGGCTTCCAGAGTGGAATTTTGGCCATTCAGGTGCAAGGTAACCCTGGAAACAGTCGCCGTGGATTTGCATGTGATGATGGGACCTTGCAGGTAACTCAGCGCAGCATGGAGACTGAGCCAGGATTTGAGTTTCCATGAGGTCTCCCCCTAACACCGTGGCAGCAAGACACTGTCGGCAGGTCACAGGAATGACAATGATGGTGGCCAGTGTTTCCTGATTGCACATTTGTCACAAGCCAGTTTATCTTCATGGACAACCCTCTGAGATTGGTGTGACTAAAACTGGGGTCCAGGCTGGTGACGTTATGGCTTGTCCCAGGTCTCACAGCCTGGAAGTGGGGAACCCTGCAGGCTGCCGGCCCAGGCCCCTCCCTCATGGCATCCTCTGACCTCTGGGCTCTTTCAGGCCTGCGGACCATCGGCGTCATCACCAAGCTCGATCTGATGGACGAAGGCACTGATGCCAGGGACATCCTGGAGAACAAGCTGCTCCCCTTGAGAAGAGGTGCGGTTGGGCTGGGAGCCATGGGGCGCAGTGGCTGGGAGGATGTTCCAACGATGATGTTGTTGTCCTTATCATTACCGAAACCTGGACCGATGCCAGGAAGTGTGCACAGATAAGCGCCTACCACTGCCTGTTTCCCCACTGCCCCGAGTAACTGCTTTTTCATGTGTCTTTTTCTTCTGATTTGTACACATTGACTTTCCAGTTACACAGTTAACACCTGCTTACTTGGGGAACATAAACAAGCCTACAGAAAAAGGAAGCCAGAGTCATCCACAGCATAGCCTCTCCCATTAGTTCATACTTTGTGGCTCTCTTCCGAAAACGTTCCCTGGGATGCATAATTAATTAATGAATTTTTTCTTCTTTTCCTTTCCCTTTCTCTTTTTTCTTTTCTTTTCTTTTCTTTTCTTTTCTTTTCTTTTCTTTTCTTTTCTTTCTTTCTTTCTTTCTTTCTCTCTCTCTCTCTCTCTCTCTCTCCCTCCCCTCCCCCTCCCTCCCTCCCTCTTTCTCTCTTTCTCTATTTCTTTCTTAAGATTTATTTATTTGAGAGAGGAGGGGTGGTGGGTGGAGGGAGTGAGAGTCTTAAGTAGACTCTGCATTGAGGTTGGAGCCCAATGCATGGCTGGATCTCACAACCCTGAGATCGTGACCTAAGCTGAAACGAAGAGTCGGGTGCTTAACTGACTGCACCACCCAGGTGCCCCAGGATTCATAATTTCTTTCTTTTTTTTTTTAAAGATTTTACTTATTTATTTGAGAGAGAGAGAGTGCATGAGTGGGAGGAGCAGAGGAAGAGAGAATCCCAAGTAGACTCCCCTCTGAGCGTGGAGCCCGATATGAGGCTCGAGCCCATGACCCTGAGATCATGACCTGAGCTGAAATCAAGAGTGGCACGCTTAACTGACTGAGCCACCCAGGCCGCCCAGGATTCATAATTTTTATTAATGTTCATGCTTACTTTCTATTGTGAACTTTTAAACAACATCCTTGAAAGTAGAGAGAGAACTCTGTATGAGGAGCCCCCACAGACCCAGCCTTAGTGGTTATCAACACACAGCTAATCTCAAATCCCTCGACGTCCTCCCCTTATTGCTTCCTGGGGGATTACAAAGCAAATCCTTGGCATTGTATTGTTTTACACATAAATACCTAAGTTTCTGGTTGAACAGCTTCCCCACCAGCCCCTTTTTTTCTCCTATACCATTTTTCTGTGGAAGAAACCAGATATGTCCCACACTTGGGATTGGGCCAGTTGTTCCCTATAAATTGGTAATTAAATCTAGATGGAGAACTTGATATGCTTCAGATTTAGGATCAAGTTTAGATCTTCTGACAGAAGTAGCCTAAATATTTGTCTTTTCAAAAAATTAGGATAGCAAATACTTGTTAAGTCTGTAATGTACTAGGCACTGCTCTGCACTCTGTGTGCGAGCTCACTGAATCCTGCTAACAATCCAGATTTTGTGGTGGCTCTATTCCTATCCCCATTTTATGGATGAAGAAACTGAGGCACAGAGAAGCTGAGTACCTTGCCGCAGCTCATAAAGCTAGGATGTGACAGAGCTGGTTTGGAATGCCAGCTCTCCTGTGTCCTGCCACCTTGCGACCTACTTTTCCATTTCATTTAGCAGAACAGCAGAGTTTTTCCCCATGACAGGCAAATGTTCTTCAAGGTGACTTCCAGAAGTCCTGTGGAATCCCTTGTATGAGGATTTGTGGGCCACTACTCAAGCCCAGTCTGTTGGACACTTCGGTCGTTGCTGTTTGTCACTGTGGCATGGTGTTGAGTGTCCATCTAGGCTTTAATTTTGTAATTTTTTTAAGCCATTTTCTTACTTCCCTTTCCTGCCCCATTCCTTCCCTCGGGGGATCTGCTGTCTGCTGTAGGAACCCTCTGGCGCGCTGGTGTTGCCAGCACCATTTAGATCTTCTCTTTTGCCCCCAGGGATTCCCTCCTCTGTGTGTGGGATGGGCATGGGACAACATTCGGACCTTGGTTTCCACCTTGCCCCAGCTGTGCTGAGACATTGAGTAAGGAGAGCTGGCTGCCAGGATCAGGGGCTAAAGAGTGCGTCTGTGCCACAGCTTTAGGAAGGAAGGGTTGGTGCTGAAGAGGGAAGCAGAGCCCACATGTCCCCATCCCCTCCGCCAGCCACCCCGACCCCACGTATATTGGGCCTAAATGTGAATCCCCAAAGGATGCTACCTGGGCTTAGCATCAGTGCTGGGTGGCTGGATGACACAGACCTCTTCGGCTTCCTTCCTCTCCCCTCACTGTTGTCTGCGTCTGCCCTCCTCTGCCTTCCTGTCTGTTTCCAAGAAAGTCAGCCCTTCCTCTCCTTGCTGTCTGCCGGCTCCTGACTTGTGCCATCACACCTCCCACCCTCATTGTTCTCCTCTTGTCCTGTGGCTTTTAGAATCTCTCCAGCTGCATCCTTTTTCTTGGCTTATAGAAGACTCAGAACTCCTGTACTTTCCGGAACCAGAATCCCAGCCAGACCACTGTCTCTGCTCCCCGCTATTTCCTCCTGCTAACTGTTGTGTGGGTGATAGTGAGTTTGGGCTTCTCACCGGTCCGGGTTCACATCTGGGTTCTCCTGCGACCCCTCTCTGTGATCTCACCTTGGTCTCTTCCCCTCATCTGTAAAATGGACATAAAGGCAAAGATGGGGGAATGAAAGGGAATCAGTCCTGCACAAGACTTGGCAGGATAAAGGGCGGGCAGGCACCACTCCCCTCCTCCCCACGGGAAACCTTGAGCACCCCCCACTGAGAGCGGCCTATATCTGTGCGTATGCATCCCTTTGGGCCTTTGGCCACATCTCCCCAGTCCACCTCTCCAACTTTCATTATGTCAGCCGCAATGAGTAACAGTCACCATGTCTGTTTACTGAGCACCTACCATGGTCAGCCACTTGGCTGAGTTCTTGGTGTCCCATGACACCCACCCACGCACCCGTACTCCTGGGCGCCTTGCATCCACACTCAGGGGCCCATGACTATTCTGGCTTTTTTTTTTTTTAAGTAGGCTTCATGCTCAGTACGGAGCCCTAACACGGGGCTTGAACCCACGACCCTGAGATCAAGACCTGAACAGAGATCAAGAGTCGGATGCTCAACTGATTGAGCCACCCAGGTGCCCCTGTTCTGGCTTTTTGAACACCATCCCCCTTCGCTTTTCTTCCAATTGCTTCATGTTCAAAGAGGGCAGATCTTTTCTTCCCATTAGCATTTTTATCTTAAATCCTGTTTTCTATGATTAAAGAATTCCAAGATGATTTTGAAGGGTCTGCGAAGAAGGTTGTCCAGCCCCGCCCGCAAGTCCTATTTCTCACAGTCACGGCTACCATTTTCTTGTGTCTGATTCAGAAAATTTTAACCCACATACAGTCATCTCTAAAAAGCTTCCCTCCTGTTGGCCCCGAAGCGTCAGCCATCAGTTCCTGCCTGCCCATTGTGTGTGGTTTTAGACTTTTTTCTGTTCTGTTCCATTCATTTCTCTGGACATACCTGCCCCGATATATCCAACCTTTACAAAGGGAACAGCTGTAGAACAGGTTTTAATACTTGGCAGGATGAGCTGGTCCCTCTTGCCCTTCTTTTTTGAGGTGGTTTTCTTTCTTGTCTCTAAAGCTCAGTTTGGGGGTTTCATCTTTTCGAGAGCTTTCCTCTGTCCCCTGCCTCGCGCTGGGCCGGGCGTGACCCCTCCTTCCTCCAGGCACTTCTGTTGCTTTTCAGGATCGCTCTTTGTGTTCACGTTCTCCGCGTTTCTGAGGCACGGGTCTGGCTTGTGGCGCAATCTGTGAGTGACCTGGGACGGGGTCCGTGTCTGTGCCTGCACCTAGCCCAGCCCTGTGCCCGGTCCACAGTGGGCATCTAGGCACCTTGGCCCGCCTGGCACTGGCCCTGCCTTGACCGTCTCTCCCCGCAGGCTACGTCGGTGTGGTGAACCGCAGCCAGAAGGACATCGAAGGCAAGAAGGACATCCGTGCGGCGCTGGCGGCCGAGAGGAAGTTCTTCCTTTCCCACCCGGCATACCGGCACATGGCCGACCGCATGGGCACCCCGCACCTGCAGAAGGCCCTGAATCAGGTACGGTCAGGGTTTTGCGCCGGTGCAGTCCGCCACGTTGCTGGTCTTGGCATAGCGCAACATGCTTCCACCCACATTGGATCTGGGGCCTGAGGAAAGGTGGGTGTTCTGTGAGTCACTAGCGGCACTATTATCACCATTGCTGTTATTGTTGCTATTAATTATAATTAAATATTTGGAATAATCAGCGTACCTAGAAGTTTGCATATGGTTTGTGGCATTGGTGACCTGGGGGACAACGGCCTGGCCCACACCAAGGCAGAGTGGCTGGGAGCGCTGGACAGGACCTCAGCAGGAGGACTGTGGGGCCTGAGCTCTGCGGGTCCAAAGTCCAGCCCAGCCTCTGACCGAGTGGCCCAGCCTGTCTGAGACCCTGTACCCTGGGCACCAGCTGGGAACCGTCACCGTCCTGGCCCCCTGGGGCTGTGGCATCCATGCTGCACACATTTGCCGTGTGAAGTACAGGGGCAAGCAGCAGCAGCCACTCGCTGTAGCACTGTTTTCCGCCCCTCTGTCTGTACAGGGAATGTAAACAACAAGTGTGTCTTGAGGCCCCCCCCATCTCCCCCCCCTTCCACCCACAGGGCGCCACTGTTAACCCTGCCTGCATTTCTTTCTCTCCATAGAAGCAAAAAGGACTTTCGAGAATCACAGTTCTCCCTTTCTTACCATACAGGATGATGTAGTGGTGGATACCTCTTCCCTGTACCCCCCTCCCCCCCACCGGCCCTTGGTTTTGGGTTTTTCTGCTCAGCGCTATCTCTGGAGTGCTGGCCGTGCCAAAAAGCACCCTTCCTCGTTCTTTCTCATGGTTGCTTCATAGCCTCTAAACGCACGGGCCGCAGGCTGTCTAGCCAATATCTCTTCGGAGAGCGACTTCCTGGTACAGAAAGGTGGCCGTTAATGTGAATACCATCGTATTGCTCATGTGCAGATTTCTCTGGAGAGTAAACTCCCGATGCGGGATTCCATAGGCATGCTGTAACAGGCGTGTCTGGCCTCAGGGTCGGTCCTGGTTGCCCACCCAGGGTTGCAGGATGTGCCCTCTGGATACTCGACGGCAGCTTCCTGGAAGGGAGGAAGAGCTCAGAGCCACAGTGAGGGTTGTTCCTTCAGGCAGGCCGTGGGGGCCCAGTGGCAACGCCAGAGCGGGGTTCTGTCCTTGGGGAAGGCCTATTTCTAATGTGGGGGCACAGACTCAGAGCAAGTCCCCAGGTAGAGGCGCAATCAAGGGTGAGGGAGTGATGGGGGCCGGCAGAGCCGGTGCAGAACAGCAAGCAGAGAGGGCAGCTGAGGGGAGCAAAGGGGACGGGATGTGTCCAGTGGGAGGAAGCGGTTGGCCTGGGCAGAGGGGCGGAGGGGGAGGAAGGGAAGTAAAACTGCCCCGCAGGTGGCAGGGGCCTCCTCTGAGGGCTGGTACGCACGCAAGGAGCCGAGCTGGCCCCCCGGGGCCTGGCTCTGCATCGTGGCACTTCCTGGAGCTTTACCCCCACCCCCTGCCCACATTTCCCCGTGAGCAAAATGGGCTGCTCTCGTGCTCTAGGATGCTGTCGGGGTGAAGGTCTGCAGAGTGTGTAGCCTCGATGCCCCCCCACTCAGGCCTGCAGCTCCCACAGAGGGCTCTGGGGGCCAGCCTCTGGGGCAGGGCCCCCGCCACGGAGGACTTCAGCGGGGCCATCAGAGTCATAAGCAGAGTGTGGTGAGCTGGGGCGCGAGGCTCCCTCACTTTTTTTCTAGCTTGAGGATGGATGCTTCGTAAATTCTTGTCTGTTGCAGGAGAGATGGCGGCAAGTGCTGCTTTTCACTTGTAGGGTAATAGCTGCTTTTATGGCTTTTGTTTTGTTCCCTCCCTCCATCTCTCTCTCCCTCTCTGCCTTTCTTTCTCTCTATTATAGTAAAAAATAAAGTCATACAGCCCAAATATAGTGAATATCCCATTTCCTCCCATCTGGTGGTGGGTCCTTTCCCCAGCGGTGGCCAGTGTCACCACTAACTGGGCTGCCTTCTAGTGACATTCAGGGCCCAGAGAGGCCACTGTGTCTGTATCACCCCCCACTCACTACCTCCCTCTCCCTCCTCCCCACTTCCTCCCTCTCCGTCCTCCCCTGCCCCTTCTTTCCCTTGCTTTCCCTTAGTTCTTTCTCTACCTTGACAGGACTATACCGTTCTCTCTCAGTTTTCTGTCACCACCATCCCGAGGTGTACTCTCTAACCTTTTCTACAGTGCTGCTTCTGCTTACAATTTGTGAACAGTGAACAAATCCATGTGATTCCAAAGCAGAAGAGGAGGGGAGAAGGGGCCACAGTGAGAGATCCCCTTCCCACCCGCCTGTCCCACTCTGGCCTTTCTTCCGCATTTGTTTCCTGTGGAGCTTCCTCTCTCTGTTCAGGCAACTAAAAATACGTTTCTCCTTTCTCCCTGTCTTTCACAGAAGGGAGCACGTGCTATGTACATTCCTTTCGTTGGGGAGCTGTTTCCGTCTTCATTTATAGGGCCCGTCCCCGTGTCTCTCCATCTGCCTGTTGTTCTGTGGCCCACGTGCACCGTCATCCACCAGCCAGTCCTTCAGTGCGTGGGTCCTTTGGTGGCCTCCTGGGCCTCTCACCGGAGCACTTGTGGGGGGCTGTTGCAGGTCGGCATGGACAGCCTGGTTAGCTGCCCTGCGGAGGCCCAGTGGGCCATTCACAGCATCTTGCTGCTGTGGTCAGCACATACCACCCCTCCTTGTCCCATGCGCTAGTGTGACTCCAGGCAGATAGTTGCCTTGCTTTCTCCTGAGGCTGGGGGGTGTGCTGGGCTTGGGGGCATCTTGGCAGGCCCCTTCCGGCATCCCGCCTGTGCTAACCTGTGACTTGTGACCTCTGGCCTCTCTCCCTCCCCCAGCAACTGACCAACCACATCAGGGAGTCACTGCCAGCCCTGCGGAGCAAGCTGCAGAGCCAGCTGTTATCCCTGGAGAAGGAGGTGGAGGAGTACAAGAACTTCCGGCCCGATGACCCCACACGCAAAACCAAAGCCTTGCTGCAGTACGTGTTTCCCCCTAGCCCCCCAGCCTGGCTCACTGGGGCCTCTGCCCAGCTGCAGGGTCCCAGGGCCAGGCTGGGTGCCGATCCTCATTCATCCATCTGTTCACTTAGCATAACATTTGTGGAGAGCCTCCTGTGTGCCAGGCCATGTCCTGAGCACTGCGGTCGCCATGGTAAATGGGGCAGACACCCATCCCTGCCCCATGTGCTTAGAAAGGGGAGTGGGGAGGGATGGAACAGAAAATAAGTAAATAAGAAAACATGTAGTACATTAAATGGTGAAATATTAATGTGGGAAAGGGGCTAGGGTGCCGGGATGGGCCTGGGGTGCCATCTAAAACAGAGTGATCAAGAAGGCTGCCCTGAGGGGCGCCTGGGTGGCGCAGTGGTTAAGCGTCTGTCTTCGGCTCAGGGCGTGATCCCAGCATTCTGGGATCGAGTCCCACATCGGGCTCCTCCGCTGGGAGCCTGCTTCTTCCTCTCTCACTCCCCTGCTGTGTTCCCTCTCTTGCTGGCTGTCTCTCCGTCACATAAATAAAATAAATAAAACTTTAAAAAAAAAAAAAAAAAAGAAGGCTGCCCTGAGACAGAGTCAGGCAAAGACCTGAAGAGGTCAGGTATGTGGGCCCAGCCAGTGCAAAGGCCCTGAGGCAGGACTGTGCCCTGCAGTGTTGGAGGAGGCTGTATGACAGAACAGAATGAGTGAGGGGCAGAGTGGAGGAGGGGAGAGCAGAGCCGAAGGGGACAGGGCAGAGCATTCAGGTCTTTGCGGGCCACAGGAAGGAATTAGGCTTTTGCCCTGAGTAAGGTGAGAGCCATGGAGGGTTCTGAGCAAAGGAGGAATGGCGATTCGGGTAGCACAGGCGCCCTCTGGTGGCCGTGGGAAGGACAGACATGGGGGATGGGTGGGAGCTTGGTCCTGTGTCAGCTCTTTCTGCTCTGTCTCTTGGGATTCTCACCCTGACCCTGCGTCGGTGCTTGCTGTCCCATCTCAGAGTGTGGGGGACTCTTCACAGCCACCCTGAGGTCAGGCAGGGGAGTAGGTGTGCCCCACAATCCCAGGCTCGCTCTCTCGAGGCTTCTTCTGCCTCTGTACTCCTGGTTTCTGGACTGCCAGGAACCCTCGGCGCTTGGTGAGAGTGGGATCCAGAAACTCCCTGGCAGCTCATAAGGCAGATGGTGCCACACATGTGGCTTCTCCCCTGGACACACCAGAGGGACATCACCTGCAATGGCCATCATAGCCATGCTGTCCCCCTACCCTCTCCACTCTCAGCACTGTATGGTGGAGTGTTCAGGGGTGAGAATGCTTTTACGCTCAAACTTAACACTGTTTACTTCTAGTGGGCCAAGAGTTTCTTGGGATCTGAGACACCCTGCGCCTGTCCTCCCGCCAGGTGTTCAGGGAGAACCCCATTCAGTGGCAGCCAGGCGTGGCTGCCGCAGCACCTTGCAGGCATTGGCCGTGTTTGCCCGCGAGAGCTGGACATCTCTTCACTTGCAAACTGTGCTTCGTGCTACTGGCTCAGCAGGGGCTGGTCCCTCGATTGCAGCAGCTCCCCTTTGGGGCAGACTGCACGCAGAACCTGAGGAGATCAAGAATTTGGGGGGGTGGAGATACAGAAATGATTAAGGCAGACCTTGCAAGAGTCTGGGGAAGCAACTAGAAATGCTAAGGAAGACTGAACGCTAGTAAATACTTTAGTTCTCGGCTGCTCGTGTGGTTACAGTACTAATCAGCAACACTTGGAGACCTTTTTAAGGGCTGGGCTGGGTTCCCAGGGCCCATGTGTGGTGTGAACATATTTCATCAATTACGTGAGCACTTTTTAAAAAGAAAAACATTTAAATTTCTCTGAATTCAGCAGTTGTAGGTGAATTACCATGAATTTGCTGCATTTTTTCCCTTTTACGGGGGTACAGACTAATAGTGCTTCTTAGGATTGGTGGTGATTTCTTGGAGATGATAAAATCTAGAAATTCCTTCAGTCCTCACAATGACCCCATGTGGGGACACTGTTAAGATCAACTCACAATGCTGATGAGGAAACAGAGGCTCAGGGGGGCAAAGCCACTTGTCCAAGGAATCACAGCAGTCATTGGTGGAATGCTGGGAGGTGGCGGTAAGCCGCCTGAATTGTGTGGAAGGGCTACCTTTTCACGCACAGTTCACCTGGTCAGGGCAGAGGTTGCTCAGCTGTGACCCCACCCCCCACTCTTGCCATCTGCAAAGAGTAAGAACTGATACCACCGCCCCCCCCCACTCAAATGAATGAATCACTGTAACGGGCCTGTAGAGTGGGCCGGGCGTGTAGTGACTGCGAGCCATAGGCAGCCCTGTGATTTATTTGTTTCGGTCTATGCATACATTTTGCTGCTAAAAAAATGAAAAGGAGCATGTAAGCTATGGGTTGACTCAGAACGTGATTCTGGAGCTATGTCAGAACCTTCCCTTCTGATGCTTAGGTTCTCTTTTTCCTGGTAGGATGGTCCAGCAGTTTGGGGTGGACTTTGAAAAGAGGATTGAAGGCTCTGGAGACCAAGTGGACACGCTGGAGCTCTCTGGGGGCGCCCGAATCAACCGCATCTTCCACGAGCGTTTTCCCTTTGAGCTGGTGAAGGTAGCGCCGCCGTGCTGGGCCCTCTGGACTCTGGTCAGGCACCCGTCTACACAGCCTCGAACCGGGCTGCCTCCCAGGCCACAGGATCTTGAGCTCCTACCTGCAGGCTTCTGCCTACTTTGGGCAGAGGTGGTGGAGGTGGGGGTGCTGAGGGAGGTGTCACCTTCGGGCTTCCTTCCCTGAGCAGGCAGCTTAGAGGTGTCCAGCAGACCCATAGGAACGTTCCATTTTTGCCCTCTGACATTACACATTCTTTGCAAAATACATAGAAGTCATGGGAAAATGTCCTCATTGTGGTGAAGGGGGAAAAAGGCAGGTTAAGGAGCCAGCATGTACAGCATAGCATATAGGTAATATTTACAACACCCTTCCTCATGAAGGCTCTGTCTCCACGTGTGTCTGCAAAGACAGATCTATAAGAATAGTCATAAAAATGTCGGTTCTGGGATTTGAGATTTTGTTGTTAATTTGCTTGAAGTTTCACACTTTTCACCGTGAACACACATCATTTTTATAAAAAGCAGTGAAATTATTTTCAATTAAAAAAAAAAAAAGCTTAAAGGGATGAAAAACACTCAGAATCCTAGCACTCACAGATAACTACTATTAGCATCTCGGTGTTTGCCCTCTCAGGATTTTTCTGTGCAGGTGGGTAAGTCCCCAGCATACACACAACACAGCACATCTGCTCATCCATACTTGAAAAACAATTTATGTGTCTCTGTACTCTGCTTTTTTCATATGGTGGCCATCTTTCCAAACCAGTCATTAACATTTCATGCATTATTAATGCAAGATAATGTCTTATCTTATGGATGTCCCATCATACATTGAACCAGTCTCCCATTATTAGACATTTAAGTTGTTTTCACATTTTTTAGCAGTTACGAATAATTCTGTGAGCATAAGTAATTCTTATGAATTCCACGAGGTAGTTTTCTAGAACATTTAAAACTCCCTGAAAGTATAGTTGTGTGTTTGGAGGCCCTTGATTGGTACAGCCACATGGCCCATAAAAAAGTTCATGTGAATTCATGTTCCCTCTGAAAGAGAGTGTTCGTTTCAAACCATCCTCACTAAAATTGGGTTTTAATATTTTTAAAAAATTTAGACCAGTGAAATAGTGTTACATGTGAAAACAGCCACACAAAGGACATAATGTTCCCCAAATACGCACCCGTTGTGGGGGTGCGGCAGGTACCTCTTTGCATGTGGGTGTTTGTCTGCTCTCAGATGGAGTTTGACGAGAAGGATTTACGGCGCGAGATCAGCTACGCCATTAAGAACATCCATGGAGTCAGGCAAGTTCCAGGGAGAGAGCTGCCATATTCCCTTCACCTCCGCGGCGCCACTGTCCAGCCAGTTGGTCCCCCATCCCTCCGGGTCCCCTGAGTGTCAGGCCTGGCGAGGGCTCCTGGGTGGTTTTCAGTAGCTTTAAGTCTCTCCCTTTGGGTGTCCAAGGGCACTCGAGGGCGGGTGTGCTGTCTTGTGTGGATCTGTTACAGGCCACGGGGCTGCTTGCTGCCCTTGGATTAAATGTAGGTTAAACTGCCCAGTCAGTTGGGATGAGCCCAGCTGAGAAAGCTCACTGTAGATTTGCCCCCGGGGGGTTGCGGGGAGCCAGAGCTGAGTCACGATTACAGGAACCCAGCATGCGTCCCCATCACGGGTTCCCCATGAGACTCCAAGGTCCTCTCCCGTTATCCGACAAAAGTAGTCACTCTGGTTGTCCAGTCTTACATCAACCATGGGGTCCTTGGGTTATCCTGTGGGTTTCCAGGCAGTGGATGCAGGCATCCGACCCCCAGACTTGCTGTGACCTTGGCTCATTCTCGGGGACCTGGCCCATGCCTATGAAATTGCTGACCGTGCTTTGTTTCTCTCTGACTTATCTCCCCTACCCCCGGGTACGGATGGTTTTAGGACCGGGCTCTTCACCCCGGACTTGGCATTCGAGGCCATTGTGAAAAAGCAGGTCGTCAAGCTGAAAGAGCCCTGTCTGAAATGTGTCGACCTGGTTATCCAGGAGCTAATCAATACAGTTAGGCAGTGTACCAGTAAGGTATCGGGCCCTCGGCAGGGTGACTCCTGGCCTTGTGGAAGCGGGGGTATGGGGGTTTGGTATCAGGCTCCCAGTGCTGCTCCAGCCTTTGCCCTGCTGGTGCCCTTCCCCCCCCCAGACTGCCTCAGTTTCCAAGAATGTGGCCTTCTCCCTGGGGCTGGGGCGGGCGTGTGTTGGCCTGGGCGTGATATCTGTGTGTGTGGGCGGGTGTGCCAAGCCTCCAGAACTGGCCCAATTGGTGGGCAGGGCTCCCTGGGACCCTGATACCAAGCCTAGCATGTGTCTGATGGAATTGGGGGTTTCGTTGGGCTGTCGCTTTGCTGCCTTCTGGGAAGCAGAGAGGGACCCTGTGTCAGCTGTTGGAGGTCAAGCTCCCTGAACCCCCCTGGCCGTCACCCCTTCTTGAAGAATACCTGGCGCCCTTGGACTTTCCTGGAGCCAGCCACTTCTCTGTCCCCAAGGCACTAAGAAAGGCCTGAATGCCAACAGCAGAATGAGTGCTCGGGTGCCCGGCCCAGCAAAGCTGGCTCGGCTCCTTGCTGTCTCCACCAGTACCCCTGACTCCCTCCAGGAGAGGAGCTGTCCCCCAGGCAGCACGTCCCCCCCAGCCACTAGGTCCCAGGGATCTGTGTGCTGGTGTTCACGGGCCACCGTCTCCAGCTGGCGGGACACGCTGGGCTCCCAACAGGCCTGGTTCCCGGGGCAGCGCGCTCTGGCCAGACAGCTGAAGTGCTTCCCAGCGGGCGGTTTGTGCTTGAACGTCCGCAGAAGCCCTAGAGCCCTGGGTCGGTCTGCTAAGGGAGGGAAACTGCTTGAGCCTTCTGTCTCAGTCTGGAAAAGCCCACATTTGCTTCTTAAGCTTCTTCGATTAGAAATGGGAGAGGGAGAAAAGATGTGAAAATTCAAGGCCTCCACGTTCCCTTCGCCGTCCCAACGGTGACGTTGACCCCCTAGCCCTGCCCCGGCCCCCGCCTCCCCTCCGACCCAGGACTCCTCCTTGATCCGAAGCACCTTCCGGGGCAAATGCGGGCACAGGCTCCTACTTGCATGTCACTAACGAGCTGACTCTCCTTTCTTCTCTTTCTGTCTCCCATCCCGCGTGTGTGGCCTGCACTGTCCCTGGGTGTCTTTCTACCTCGTCCCGCCCTCCGCATGACCCAGGACGGGGCTCTTCACCCCCGACATGGCCTTTGAAGCCATTGTGAAAAAACAGATTGTAAAGCTCAAAGAGCCGAGTTTGAAGTGTGTTGATCTCGTGGTCTCAGAACTGGCCACAGTCATTAAAAAGTGTGCCGAGAAGGTAACCAAAGGTTTTGTTGTCACCTGCGCATTTGTCCTGCATCTGTCCTCCCCCATGTTCATCTCCACCTGAGCATCTGGAAACTCTGCCTCAGCAGGCACCCCCTTCCGTGGGCCACCTGTCGCCAAGCGACATCTCAGCTTTGCTGGGCAGGCCGCGGTGGGGGGGGGGGCGGGGGCGCAGTGCACGGGTGTTCCGCGTTCCCAGTTTGGGCTCTGACAGGGATGGGAGGCCTGGGGTATTGCCAGGGACAGTCACCAAGAGGCAGTGCCTGTTCCCGGAACCCTTGGAGAAGGAGGGTCTCCACCCCATCACCCAGCGTGAACCATGATCAGCAAGCAGACCTGTGTGTTTGCATGTCACGGGCCATCTCAGAGGCTTTCCACTAGTGATTTTGACTGTCTGCTCAGTTGTCCCCAACACGTGGACTTAACCCAAACCCTGGAAGGTGGGCTTCTCTGTGCGTTTGGTTTGGTTACGATTGGGCAAGAGTTTTCTGTAAGGGGGTCCCTCTGAGGTAGATGGCCCAGATGCCGCCCCCATCATCCTGGAACAGGTGCTACACACTCACGAGCTGGGCAAGAGTTCCCACCCCACTGGCCCAGTGGCCTTGATTAGAGTCGGTGTCCTTGCTCTCACCAGTGCTGGGTGGAGGGGGTGGCCGTCACTGTTGGGCAGCAGACACACACCACCCACTTTCTCTTGCCACTTTCCACTTTCAAATCCATTCTCGAAAAGCATCTCTGCTCGTGAGTGGGTGCCCTGTCACTCTCTTTGGCACACCGTCCCCCCACCATCCCCTTCTCATCTCTCAGCTGGAGCAGCTGTGAGACAGAAGTGGGGTGGGGACTCGGTAGGCCCACCCCTGGTCACTCCTCTTCCCCCATGTTCTCCGTGTGGTTCATGTTGTTTCCTGTGCCATGATGAACTCAGCCAATGCTGCCACTGTCCCCCCCCCAGCTCAGCTCCTACCCCCGCTTGCG
Organism: Ailuropoda melanoleuca; assembly: GCF_002007445.2. NCBI lineage: Eukaryota > Metazoa > Chordata > Mammalia > Carnivora > Ursidae > Ailuropoda > Ailuropoda melanoleuca. The sequence goes on from NC_048221.1 coordinate 7,778,207, forward strand.
AGAAGAGACGGAACGAATCGTCACTACCTACATCCGGGAACGGGAGGGGAGAACCAAGGACCAGGTAATTGGCTTTTTGCTTTATTTTTCGGGTATGATTTATGTGCATATGTCTTTTTTTTTTTTTTATGTGCTTAAATCTTGAGCATACATTGCCTTGAATAATGACAAATGCATAAAGCAAGGTGACCCCCACCTCGGTCAAAGTACAGAACCCTTCTGTGACCCTCAAAATTCCTGTCCTTTACCCCCCCCCCACCCCTGAGGCCCTGGCAACCAGTCTGCTCCCTTGTCCAGAATGTCACTCAAAGGGACCCCTGTAGTACATAGCCTCTTGATTCGCCCTCCCTCACCCAGCACAGAGCATTCGGGACTCATCCCCATTGTTCGCGGTGTTGGCGAAGGTTGTTGCTGTTTCCCTCTGCGGTGGCCATGGTGCGTGTGGACCACAGCTTATTTATGCATTCTCCCAGCAGACGGTGTTTGAGTGCTTTTTAGGTTTTAACAGTTTCCATGTGGAGACTGTCCAGGTGCACACAAGGATGGTCCCCACACCACTGCGGCAAGGGTCTCACCTGTCACGTGCCGAGTGAGCCCGTGGCTGTCCTTTCGTCTCCGTAGGGCCTATGTCTAGTCTCAGTCTCTACCCCCAGTTGTCCGCCACGGTCTCTTGGCGGGTGTGCGTTGAAACCAGAACCAGAAAAGGCCTCTGTGTTGTATTCAGTTGTGATGCCATCTCGTGTTGCCCATCAGTGGAGGAGAACCTGGCTCATTTGTCCTTCAGAGGGTCCCCCAGTCAACCTGCGCCCCAGCCCATGTGGCTTCTGTAGCCCAGAAGTTTTATCAAAAGCTTAAAAGATTGCAGTTCATTTTGTTGTCATTGTTGTCAAGAACGTGGCTGTCCCTTCCCTACACCATACTGCCCGGTTGTCCCACCATCAGCACTTCTGGGCTCCGGCCCATGGTGCTCAGGCCTTATAAAACCAGCAACAGTGGCTCCCATGAAACAGAGCACCCCAGCATTTTCCAGCAACCCCACAAGATCCAAGTGCCTGGCATGTTTCATGCTTGAGTGCTCAGAGGCACGGTGAAATGACAGGAAGGGACATGGTGTTGTGTAAAGGCCTGTCCCTTATCTGAAATGGCATCCTGACTGGCTCCTAGGTTCCTGTGTTTGTGTGTACTGTTGTCATGCCCTCGCCTGGCAAAATTGCCTTTGCTGTTTTAATGCGGCACTTACAACATGCCAGGTGCTGTTCTAAACACTTTACATGCTGTGAATTATTTAACCCTATGCAGTGCCCCTTTCCACTGTTTGGTAACCTGAGGGCAAGGGTCACTCTGCCAGGCAGGGGCCGAATGAGACTGCAGCGCGGGTGGTCAGCCCCAGAGGCCGTGCCTGCATCCGCCATACGACTGCCTCACTCTGCTCTGTTGGCCCAGTCTTTCTTGTGAGGCCTTGAAGGTTCAAAGTACCCATGCCCCCTTTCCCCCTGCAGATGGACCCCAAGGTGTGTGTTGGAGGGATGTATATGTATGTGTGTTCCCAGGTCTCCCGCCTGGGAAGCAGTATGGTTCCAGCCCCCCCTGCTGCCGGGTGTGGGGAGGGCTCTGGCCACTGCCATCCTGGCCAAGCTCAGCTCTGTGCTCATAGTTAACCCCGCTTTCTTCCAGATTCTTCTTCTGATTGACATCGAGCAGTCCTACATCAACACGAACCATGAGGACTTTATTGGATTTGCCAAGTATGTACTTTTCAGGACAGCGGCTGGTGGGTGACACCAGTGCCTGCCCTCAGAGCCAGGCCCCGAGGGAGGTGGTCGAGTTGGCTTCCCTCAGCTGACTAGGGCAAGAGGGTCTTTCTGTCAGGGCCTGGGGTGAAGCATGGAGCCACCTGAGAGTTATCTGGAAGCTTTCCTGGGCTAACAGTAGCCCCCATCCTTACTGTCCTCAGTGTGCCTCCTGTGGGGCAGACCTGTGGTCAGCATCTTGGGAAGGGGGGAGGCTGGGAGCATGCAGTGCTTTCCTTTCTGCATGACTTCTCAGAGCCTTTCATGAACTGTGCAGCTTTCCCCAGATACCCCCATCTGCACTTGGCCCTTTCACAGAGTGTCTCATGGGCTTGGGGCTCTGGCTCTGGGGGCTACTCTCTGGGAAGCACTATCCAGGCCCTCCGTGGCTTCGTCCATACACCATAGATTAAAAACCAGAACCTTCCATGGCACCTGGCCAAGGGGCCAGAGCAAGGATCTCTGATTTTGGCATGATGTAGATGTAAATGCTGGCGGCCTCAAGCATCGCTCAGTGATTACCTCAGCCCCTGAGGCCACCCTCAGCCGGCTTGGGCATCACATGGATTGTTCTGGTGGCTCCAGAAGGTCTTCTTCCCCGAGCCCAACAGAATCCCAAAATCATCAGTAGGCAGCTTCCTTGCATTCACTTAGAGGTATTCCTGGTGTGTGTTCTCTGTGTCAGGCTCTGTGATACAGCAGTGAGCAAGCACAGACCCAGGTCCCCACCCTCAAAAGAAGGTCCCGTGCCAGAGACAGACCTGCACCAAACCAGTTAAGACACAGCGTCCTCACTGCTGGGGTCAGGGCTGTGTGAGGCTTGTGTTGAGTACGGAGGGCCGCCTTCTGGCCTGGCCGTGGGGTTGCAGGGAGGCTTTCTTGTGACATGTCTGTTAGAGCCCAGTGTTGGGCTAGCAGGCTGGATGAGAGGATCTTTCGCTCCAGGGTCTCTGTGCCAGGCTGAGCACTTACTGGGTGGAACGTTCACAGTTGCTCTCACCACAGTTGGTCAGCTGATCTTTGCTGGGTGTGTGGTAGGTGAGTGGAAGGAATGAATGAATGAATACGTGAGAGCATGATCAGAAGCTGCTCCCCACGCCGGGTGTGTGTGGGCTGAAATGCTGGTCCCCTTCTTTGGTTTGCTGCTGTTTTCCTCACTTTGATGTCTCTGCTTCTCACACTTCATCCACAGTTCCTTCTCACAATCTCTCCTGTTTTTCCTTTGACCACTCCTCTTTGCTCTGGATTCCTGGGCCTTCCCACTTCCCCCAGCTGTTATTATACTGAGCAGCTGGTGACCGGGTGGGTATTGCCTGCTGTGTGCCTTTTTCCTGGTGTGTGAACGGGGTCGCCCTGGCTGGGGGCGGGGCCCAGGGTGCTAGGCTCTGCCCAGCCCAGGCACAAGCCAGGGCCCAGCTTGGTGGGGGGGATGTCCCCGGGGGCCCACTGGATAGCCATGGAGCGCTGTCTCAAAGCCAGGCCTGGTGCTGGGCCTTTGGAGCAGGACGGTGAACAAGCCAGATTTGGGCCTTGCCCTTTCAGAGCCCACAGGCTGGACATGTATTGTTGAGCACGTTGTCACAAGGCAGACAAGAGTTGGAAAGGAGAGTAGGTGAGATGCTGTAGGAAAGTGGAGCAAGGGATGTGGCCTGGAGAGACCACCAGGTGACAGGCAGGGAACCCAAACACTGTTGGAGATGGGGAAGGAAGGCCAGGAAGCAGGGAGGCTTGGGGAGACCAAAACAAGGTGGAGGTGAGAGACCAGACCCCATTGCCAGGAGGGCTCTGCAGGCTGAGGGGAGGACTTTGGACTCCTTCCTCCCACCATTCCCCCCTCCCTCCCACACCCCCATTCCCAACAGCAAGACATTCCTGAGTGGGTAGAGGCAAGGGAAAGGGGCAGCTACTTAGGCTGCCAGGGGAAGGTGGGAGCCAGGAAGCCCCTCGGAAGCAGCACATCCGGAACCTCACTAGCATCCAGCCATCACTGTGTGTGGCTTAATCAGTCCTGTCTCCTTCAGACCCTGTTGACCGAACTCCTCCCTGTGCTTAGATATTCTGGGGTACTTTCTCACTGCCCTCTAAACACGAAAACCAGGGCCCAGAGAAAAAGCTCTGTGATGAACTAACTCATTGAATGTTAGGAAAATTGTTGGATAAATTCTTCCCTTCTTCTTCATGTTCCAACCTTTAATGATCTAGGAATAGAAGCCTACTTCCTTAACTGTCTCTCCCCTCTCTCCTTCTCTCTCTCTCTTTCCTTTATACCAACAGCCAGCTTAAACTTTCAGGTACAGCCCCAGAGGCAGCGAGTAAAGGAATGAAACAAGATGGTTTGCCTTGTCATATTCTGAAAGTTCCAAAAGCAATACGACAAGAAAAGAAAATAGGATGTCTAAGTTATAGGAGATATCAGTTGTATGCAGGTGGTGCTGTGATTGTCCCAGTGGAAAACAGGATGAACAAGGGAGCTGAATAGGTTCCCCCATACAAGATATGTGACCGTCTTCTGCGTGGCACAGACTAGCCAGGAAACAGGATAGCTGAAGAAGAAAAGAGATCAGGGACTGTAGATGAGTAAGGGACCTTATAGAAACACACCCTGTGGACCTTATCTCTCCTCTGGAATGGGCCAGGAGCCATCCAGGATGTTTTCATGGTGGGCAGCCATCCCATGTCTGATCTCCCAGGCTGGCCAGCTCTGTGGTTAGAGCCATTGAAGACCTGGTGCTGGGATCAGGGATGGGAAGAGAGAGTGGGAAGAAGCCTCAAGTTTGACCCCCAAGCAGCCTGGTGCTCAGGTTACTCTGAAGCCACTATGGCCTCTTCCCAGCCACCTGGGAGTCCAGCTTCTCAGGTCCCTGCCTTGGAGGCTCTGGGGCCCTTGACTCCTGGAAATAGCTGGTGCTCTTAGGAGTGGCTGAGGTCAGGGCCTCAAAGCCTCAGTTTAACTAAATCCATTTTCTCATTGCATGAGCCCGACTCTTTGCCTTGGGCGCCCCTTGTGTGTAAGGGGCTTCTCTCTGCCTCTGCCCTTAGCTGGCCACTTGGCCCCACCAAGGGAGAGAACCCCACCACGTCTCTCCTGCATGTCGCCACATGAGTCCTCTCTCTGCTTTGTTTTCAGCGCCCAGCAGAGGAACACACAGCTGAACAAGAAGAGAGCCATCCCCAACCAGGTAGCCCACCCCTCCGCAGCCCATAGCTCTACCCTTGGGGGCGGATGGGCACTTAGGGACCACTGAGCCCAATGATGGTGCCTGGCTTGTGGCATGTCCCACCGGACCCTTTACTCCACTCCCCAGCCTCTTGAGTCTGTTCAGGTTTTGATGTTTCAGGAAACCTGTCTTTGAGCTGAAGCTCTGACACAGGCTGGGGGGCAAATTTGTACACCCACAAGCCCTGTCTGACATCCAAGGCTACGCTTAGAACTTGACCCTTGAAAGAGGGGCAGCCCAGTCACCCATGGGTGTCTGTAGCCAAATTGATTTCCCAGCCTAGCCCCAGAGATTCAGAATCTGTGGGAGGGCCTGGGTGGGAGGCTGCATTGTGATAAGCAGTTCTGGGGAGCCTGAGGGTGCTTTGAGCCCCATACCCAGAGAAGCCCAGAGCCACGGGAAGGGTTTTCTAACTTGATATCATGCCCCAGCCAGAGGCCTTGGGCATGAACAATATGAACAGCTTCATATATGCCAGTATCAGGTGCCTCTTTTTTCTTTAAGAAAACACATCATCTTCACAAAAATTTCTGCCAGTGCCCACCCTGCTTCTCCCCATTAGATGGGGTGGGGGTGGGGGCGGGGTGGGGGCTCTGCTATCCTGCACGATTACAGAGCCCTCTGGAAAAGAAGGATGTAACCACTGCATGATGTTTTTGCGCTTGCCGTAGGTAATACATATGTTGTGCTTTTTTGTTTCGGGAGATGATAATGAATTAAATATTAACACCATGAATATAATTAATAGCATGTAATTTTTTTTCTTTTGCTGTTTTTTTTCCCCTGCTCTTCTCTCCTCCCATTTTTGTGCTTTTCCTGCTTTTTCTCTGTCCCCTCATGTCCCTTACGTTTCTTTTCTTCTGCCTGCTCTTCTTTGATTTACCCACAATCCTAACTTTGCATTTTCAAAGGGGGAGATCTTGGTAAGTACCCACTTCGTGTGGTAGCAAACATTAGAGAACCTAAGAGTGGTGGAGACCCCGCCACCCCATAATGTCCCTTCCCCCCAGAATAACAGAACAGCTAAAAATCAAGCTAACCTAAAAACCGCCTGCCATGGCCAACGCCCACTGGACTCCGTGTTGCCCTGGGCATAAGCCGACTCACACAGACACTAACCTGACCACCATCCTTGTAGGAGGCCCACCCCTCCAGCCTGTTCCTGACACATTTAGCTAGTTTCCTATAGGTCAGGGATGGCAAATACTCAGCTAACAACCCCCACGCTTCCCTCCCCTCACATCCCTGGCCAGGGAAGAGTTTGCTTAAGGCCTGCTGGAACTCTTCCTTGCCGCTGCCACCACTCCAGTGCAGACATCATCATGCTGGAATTTACTCCTCCTGCACTCATGGCAGACATTACTAATAGATCCAGCACTCTTTCCTTTGTGCCTCTCCCCAGCCGTGTGCCAGGGACAGGCATAGCTAATCAATCCTGGCATTCTTTCCTGAGCATGCCACCACTCCCCATTCTGTGGCAGATGTGACTAACTGGTCAAAGAATTTTTTTTCCTGTATGATAGCTTTGCACATGACATCCCTCTGATACCCATGAGAGACATGACTGATTGATCAGGGGACTCTCTCCTGGATGCTGCCACTATCCTGTCCCCGCGGCAGATATGATGATTGATCAGACTGTTCTGTTCCACTTGCTCCCTTCCCTGTATTTTGCCTGTGGCAGTCGTCACTAATTGATCCTAGCACCCTTTCCGGCTGCGCCCGGAACGCTCACTTGGAATTCTCACTAAGGTGGCAGCTGCTGCCCACTGATCAGTGTGGCCTCCCACGATGAATGGTATTTGCCATCCCTGTTGTAGGGAACACCTCCTCTCCATGTGTGGCCCAGCCCAGGCCAGCCCAGTGGGGAGCAGGTGCTGCTCCCATCTGAGAGGTGAGCTGTTTTCAAGGTGCTCACCTCCAGGCAGCTGGCTCCAGCCCCAGCTCTCCACCTCAGAGAGCAAGGCCTGGGCCTCCTTCTCCAGGATGTTCTCCCACTGCTGGTCCCTGAGGCGCCGGGCGGCCCAGCCGCTGCCCTCTGGCAGGGAACTTCTGGTGAGCCCCGGGGGACTTCGCAGTAGCTGAGGTGATCCTGTGCCAGGGCTGTGCTGCACCTGGGGCCTGGAAGGTGCAGAGAGAGCCAACGCTCTGCAGGGTTGGTTGGGGGCAGTGGCAGGAGGAATGGCTGGTCCTTAGGCCTGTGGTTCCCGCTTTTCCCCATGTCACCCCTCCCCCCGGGTTCTCTTTGAACTCAGAACTGTTTCCTCCCTCCAGACAGCCCAGGGGCCTCCTTCTCCTCGCACCCCAAGAGGTTTAGTCATTCTTTTCCTGCCAGATTCCCTGGCCCCAGCCACAAAGCCCAGCCCTGCCACGTCAGTCAAGGCCGTGGGCCCCTGGGTCTCTGAGCCATGGTTTCCATTCCTGCCCCAGGCGACTCAGGCCGAGACCGTCACCCAGGAGTAGGCTGACCCACCCTGCCAGTGGGCCCCAGCTTGCTGCTTCCTGCTGCCGCCCATGCTGCCCCCGGCGGCCCTTCCTCCCGTCCGTGGTGGGCCTGCATGCCTGTCGCTGTGCACCCTGGAGCGTGGGAGCCTGCCTGCCTCTTCTGTCCCCCCATGCCCTCCTTCTAAGCCAGGCCCCTGGGGCACAAGTCTGGCTTTTGGATGAGGAGGCCAAACTCCCTCTCCTCTAGACTCCGCGCGTGTGTCTGCAGCCCACAACTTGCACCTCCCCGGGGTGGGATTGTGACTCTGACCCCACTTGGCTCCCACACGGACAACTCTCTGGGCAGCTCGAGGGGAAGGGGACCTTGGAGGCTTCTCCAAGTCCACCTAGCAGCCTCCTGCCTCAAGGCTCAGATGTGCCATTCCGGGCACGGCCCCGACAGTGCCTCTGCTCCGAGGTCCCCTCCACCCCGAGGCCACACACCCCACAGCATGGCCGGGGCCCTGTCTGCCAGCTCAGCCTGCTTCTCACTGAGGGTGGAGGCAGGTGAGCCAGGCCCCTGAGGAGCAGGTGGGGTCACGTCTGCCCCCTTGGGAGCTGGACTGGGCCCCAGAGTAGAGAGAGCCCACCATGTAAACATTTCTCTCCTGGGGAGCACCAGTCACCTGTGTTCTCCACCTCCTCCCCGTCCCCTGGTGGTTAGTGACTTAAGTTTAGGAGTACCTGCTCTGCCTGGCCTCCACTAGGACTAGGCAGGCCCTGCCCTGCCCCCGCTGGGGTAGGGAAGGGAGGAGCTGGTCTGAACACAGAGCCCCGCACCACTCTGGGGCGGGGTGTGGTTGCTGGAGCCAGGGACTCCTTCCCCGGGTCATAGGCAGGATGGCCTTGGGCCTGAGTCTGAAGACCAGCCTTGCCCCCAGGGTGACCAGACATCCCCCTTTGCCTGGGCCTGGGGGGTGTTCCCAGGACTCCAGATTCTCAGTGCTAAATCAGAGTGCCTTGGGAGGATGACCTTACTGGGGCTGGTGGCTACAGGTCTCCCCATGCTCTCATGATCGCTAGGAAACCTTGAGAAGGGCTGCCTGGTGGGATCCCATGCTGTCCCCAGCCTGGGCAAAGGCTTCTGGGTAGTGCAGGGGTGCTTGGATATACTCTGGCCACCTCCAACCTTCATGGCCTCTGAGGCTTATTCCAGCCATCGGGGGCAGGTGGCCCTGTGAAGATTTAACAGGCTTGGGGGCAGGTCAGAGGGCAGGGGATGAAGTCCCTCTTGAGACCCACCCATTAGGAAGACATGTAGGCCCCAGAGTCATCCCTGGATCCCCGTCTCTGGTGCTTTTGCGACGCCCCACCCTTGGGGGGACTCCACACCAGTCCATCGCAGCTGTTGTTGGCTGCACCTGTGTAGCTTGGCCCAGTCTGTTGCTGCCTGGGCCCCAGGTGGCCCTGCCTGTGCCTCCATGTGCTTCCCGCTGCCCTGGGTTCCCCAGTCCATAGTGATGGGTAGCTCTGGCCCACACGTGCCTCTATGACCCAGGGAGCATAGGACCCTGGCCCCCCAGGCTGCCTACATATAGCTGTCAGGTGAGTCCTCTGCGTAGGCCTGGGTTCTGGCTCCTACTCAGATGACCGCTGCAGCCAGACGATCCCCGTCTGGGGATCTTCCAGCCAGAACCTTAACGTGTCAGAGAAAAGTAGGTCTGCCTCCAGGTTTGAAGCCAGTGTGGGGCGTGATGCCCTGCAGGTTGCCCAGGCCCAGACCTTTGGCCCCAGCCCCCTGGGTGGAAGCATCCTTTCCTCCTATACTCTGGAAGGAGCCTGTGGGGAACGGAGCCTCAGGACAGAGACTGGCCACGATTCCTGTTCAGAGCAGGTCCCTTTGCCCACCGAGTGTTCCCCCTAGTGAGCTGGGCAGGTGAGCCACCAGAAGGGGCAGCAGAGTTGACGCTGCGCATTGAGCCTTTGCTGGTCAGCCACGAAAGGAGAGAAAGAAACACTCCCCATTTTGCGGCAGTTCCTCAGCCTTCCAACAGCCGTTTTCCTGAGGATGCAAGGGGCAGGGTCTGAGGGCGTCATGGTACCTGCATCTTGCAGGTGTGGTTCCTCCGATGTCACATCCCATGTGACACACATACAGGCCTGGGACCTTCCCTTCTAGCTGGGCATACCCTGCCTGTTCTTGCCTGCACGAAGTGAACCTAACCCCGTGTGCAGGGGGTCTCCTGGGGACCCGGTTCCCTGACAGCCCTGGGCCTGCGAGTGAGTGTGCGTGCCCTGTGTCTGTCTGCCTGGGCATCCCATGTTGGTTGCCAGTGGGAGATGCTTAGGGGCAAGGTGGAGTTGGGTCGCCTGGCTTCGGGCTGGAGGTGTCCCTGCCACGGTCCCTCTTCCTTCCTGGGGACAAGGGCACTGGCTGCTGCACAGGGGTGGGCCGGGTGGGGCAGCAGGCTTTGTCCTCTGAGCAGCACCCTCCCCCCAGGTGATCCGCAAGGGCTGGCTGACCATCAATAACATCAGCCTGATGAAGGGCGGCTCCAAGGAGTACTGGTTTGTGCTGACCGCAGAGTCTCTCTCCTGGTACAAGGATGAGGAGGTGAGTGGCTGGGGGGCAGTGCGACTAGGATGGGGGGTGCTTACTTTGGTTCATTCAAAAAAGGCTCCCTGAGCACCACCAGTATCCCAGAGCTCCTGCAGAGAACGGTAATGGCCAGGCTGCATATCCTGACTCTCAAGGCCCCCTAGGGGTCCCGGATGGCAGCCTCTTCTCCAGGCGGGAAGGGAGATGGGGGAGTGGAGCCCTCGGCAGGCTAGAAACTGACCCCAGCCTCCAAAGTCACAGTGAGGCATCCCTGGCCCTCAGAGGGGGCAGGGCCCGAGGTCAGGGACTTAGGCTCACAGCCGGGCTGCTGAGGTGCTGGGGTTCCAACATCTATAACCTGCAAGGGCTCAGCCAGGCCCTTAGCCTCTTTAGGCCTCTGTTTCCCTATCTATGAAGTGGGGCTGAATGGCCCCTGTGACGGGCCTAGCTATAGTGTCTGTCTTTCGAGTGGTCCACATGTTCTTGTCCTTATCCAAAGGCCATGTGGAGGCCTCTGGGAACAGCGCCGGGAGCACTGACCACGGGGAGTAGCCCGCGTGCCGCCTCACACTGCATCATACTGCAGTCTCCATGACCTCATGGGCAAGGTCTGCGAGTCCAGGGCAGCCTCCCTCAGCGCCACTGTCTGGGTCCCTTTGCCTCTGCACAGGCCCATCCTCCCATCCTGAGTGGCCCATCGCTTTGCTTCCTTCCCTTAACAACATGGCCGTGGCTTAGTGGCCCTGGAATGATGTCACCCCAGGGTGACTGCCTGTTGCTGCTCTGTTGTGGGCTGGCTTTGCTTCTGAGGGTCACCAGCGAGGGGCACTGTGTTTCTCTCATTTTCCTGGGCCTACTGGCTCTCCCCATTGGCTGGGGTGATGTTAGGTGTCTGTGACAAGAGGCCCAAAGCAAAGACACTGACAAAGACAGCAGTCTGTTTCTTTCCCGTGTCCTGGTGAGCTTGGCAGGCTTGTGCTGTGAGGCTGTCCCGGGCCCAAGCTCTGCCTTCCCCGTTGTCACCTTAACATGTGGCTCCCCATCGAGGTCCCAGATCCCCTGTGCCCATCACACTGTGGCCTCTAGCAGCTTGAAGAGGGAAAGAAGGGCCTGACGAGGAAGGTACATGCATCGCTCTGCTCACAGCCCTGACCAGAATCTAGTCACGTGGCCACTGTGTGTCCTGCCCACCAGGGATGGCACAGCTTGTGTGCCTTATGCCAGGCTTGGAGAGCCCACCATGGCCACATTTTCCTCAGGAAATCCTTGTACTCCATTTGTGGGTGAGGAATTGGGCCCCAAGCAGTGACTTGCCCTGTGTCACAGAGCGGGGAAGGGTCCCTGTCCTGAGAGACGCCTCAGCCCTGGCCTGGACCACTCCCTCAGGGCCCAGGCCAGACACGGTTCCTCTGAGGGAGGGTGTTTAGGGGTGAGATGGCATCATCCCACTCGACACCAGGTCAGAGATTCTTCCTGGAACCTTCCAGGAGCGTCGGGAACCCTGAGCCTCCTGAAGGACCCTGTGTGGCCACTGTTTCTAAACCTGGGGGGGGCGTGTCCAGGGCCACAGAGCGTTATGGGGTTGGGACGTAGAGGGAGGGCGCCCCTGAAGGAACCCTCATGGCTGGAGCAGGGAGCAGCTTCTCAAAATGGCCGGGGCAAGGGCGGGTGGGGATGACGCTTTCGCATTTTCTCCCTCCTTCCACCCCCGTGGTCTGAAACCCAGTCTGCTGTGGTACATCAGCTGCCAGGCTGGCCGAGGGCTGGTCTCCATCTTGGGCCCCGGCCTCTCCGCCCAGGGTGGGAGTGCCGGGCTTGGCCACAGCCTTGGGCAGCTGTAGAGGGACTTGTGGGCCCAAACCCCGTCCTCGCAGTCCCCCACCAGTCCAGTTTTCAGAGCTGCTCCTCGCAGTGTGGGAGAGGCTGCTTGGCTTTGCCCTCGTGCGGGGGTCGAGATTGGGAGCCGCAGACCCTCCAGTGGGCCCAGACCAGAGGCACGGAAGCGCCGGGCGGGAGGAGGGGGAGCGGCCGCCGGCAGTGACGAGAACCAGCAGGCCCGTGAGAGGGGCCCTGTGTGCACCCCAGACACAAAGCAGGCTCCGGTCGGGAGGGGCAGGGGCCGGATCCCCGCGGAGCCGGGACCCGTAGAGTCGCACGTGTGGCAGCTTCCCCCCCGAACTTGAGGCCACCTTGTCAGAGACCCCTCAGAGAGGCAACGCGTATTCCTTTATTTTGAAAAACCTCCAAGAGGAAGCAGTTACAGTGCAGGGTAGGAACGGGGGACCCATCCGCCAGAGCCCCCCACCCCTCTGTGGGCGGCAGGCTCCCTCTGCCTCTCCCTGGCACCTCGTCTCCCACCCAAGCCCTTCTCGACTCCCCAGTCTTTTGTCCAAGTCCCCACCGCGATGGGAAGCAGGGTGCTGGGCGACCGCACTCACCTCCGGGTCCGCCTCGCGGTGGAGACGGCAGCGGGTGTGGGGGTGCTGGTCCTGATGCGCCGCTCGCCCGAGCCCAGCCTAACCAATGTGCAGACTACTGTACACATTCAGAGCCCCCTGAACAGGTAGTCTGAACACTGGGTTGGCGGGGCCGGCTGTCCATCCTGCAGCCCCCCCCGGGGCCAGTAGGGCCGCCGCGCCCCAGCCCCTCCGAGCAGGCGAGGAGGCCCCTGCCTGCGCCGATCCGCTTCGTCTCTTCTGACGTGGCACGACTGGGGCCGGCTCGCATCTGGAGAAAGTTGTGGGTTTGCAGGAAATCCTAAGGTGGGGGGTTGGGGAGCGGGTGGGCGTGGGCGAGAAGGGAGGGTTTGGGTCCGTGGCCTCTGTGTGCCGGCGAAGGTCTCTTTGGGGGTCGGGTGGGGGCGGGGTGCACGCACGCCTCCGTGTCTGTGTGTGTTTGTGTTCTGTGTGTGCGTGTCAGCAGCATCAGGAAGGCAGCCGCCGCGCTCTGGGCGGAATCACACTATAAACAGTTCCAGATGTGGCGTCTCGCTCAGGGCCCAGAAGGACTGTGACTCAGTTACTTGGCCTGGCTGGCTGACTGGAAGCTTCCTGCCTCCTGACACAGCAGGGTGGGGGCAGCCAAGGCCCTTCCACCGTCTTCCGGGCGGGGAACCCCTGCCCCGGCCCCTTCTAAAGCCCGAAGACTTTCGGAGGTTGGTGGGGCCCTGGGCCTTACCTGGAGCCTTTCTTTGCCACGCTCCGCCCTTGGACTCCCAGAATGCAGCATGAACGGGGGTTTCCCACCTCCGTGGCCCCCGCGGCCCTCTTTTCTGCCCCTCACTGCAGCTCGGCCGGAAGGAGCACTCTGCCCTGCTTCCTCCTCTGCCAGAGCCCAGTGAATGGACTCTAGAGCCCTTAAGAGTGAGAGACAGATGCACAGAAGAAAACCCTAGTGCCTCATACACTCGCCTTAATCCTCACCTTGCACAAGGAACGCAGGACTCCTGTCCGCCTTTGATGGATGAGGAAACTGAGGCAGAGAAGGACAGTGGCTTGCTCAAGAGCACATGGCCAGTGAGGGGCGGAGCCCATCTGAGCTCCTAAGGCTGCAGGGCCGAGCCCATGCGCCAAGGTTGCTGCTCACTCCTGCCTCTGTTTCTATCTTGAAATTTGGAGCCAGCCCCCACCTGCCAGTGAGCCCCTGGCCCCCTTCCGCTTGAGCACTGTAGCTGCTCTGGAATTTGGAGGCAGCAGCCATGTCGGGCTTTTTCTGGGGTCTTCTGGTACATAGGGACAAAACAGGTGAAAAGAAGTGAACTCTCCCTGGTGAGGGGGAAGGGGTCACGACCTCTCCCAAGATGCCCGGATGTAAAAGGAAGGGTGGTGGGCAAAACCTGGCTTTGGGGCACATGGACCTGGCTTCTGAAGTCCCACTATGGCCCACTCCATCTGGTATGTGCCCTGGGCAGCTACCTTCCCTCTCTGTGTGCAGTGCTTCCTGGGCAGGGACAGGGGAAGGTCTGGAGCAGCTGTGGGTCATGTGGGCATGGGAGCCAGGGCATCCTGATAGACCCTGATGCTGTTCTCTGGTTTTCTGATGTAGAAAACTCGTTAATGGACCCCCCCAGGTTACCCCATGGGGAGGTCTAAGATGATGCCCATGCAGGGGCCCAGCCCCACACTGGGGGTCCAGTAGGTGCTTAGCCACCGTCCCTGAGTAAACGTTGGCTTCTGTGACACACATCCGCTCTGAGCTGCTTCCCCAGCAGTCATCAGGTCTGAGTGCCGGGCACTCAGTGGGCACTTCTGAACAGGGCTGCCCTTAGGAAGCGAATGACACTTCTCTGGCTTTGGAGCTCAAGTGTCACCTCGAGGGGGCTCACTTTCCAGCTCCAGGAACATCTGAAGCTGGTGAATTTTAAATCCCAGCCCCACCCCTGAATCGTTGCCTGCCCCGCTTGGCCTCAGTCTCCCCTCTCTGTAAAATGGGATCATAGTGGTGAGGATACAGGCTCAGTTATAGGCTCATTGTGAAGATGTGGTAGTTAACAGTTTCATTCATGCAAGCTGGTGGAGAAGGGGTTGGATTCTGGGTAGACTGAAAACTGGCCAATGTTGAGTGTCCACGGTGTGTCAGCAGTGAACCAAAGCAACAGGAGTGCCCAGCCTTGAGGAACTGACGAATCAGGCCGGGTGACAGACGGTAGCCTAAGTCCATGAGCAAGATACTGTGGTGTGTCCTGTTACATGAGGGGAAGTACCAAGAGGAGGAGGAGGATGGGGCGGGGGTGAGAGAGAGTGTGAGTGTGTGTGTGCGTGTGCGTGCGTGCGTGCAGGGTGGGGACAGGGCAGGCCTCTCCAGGAGAGTCCCCTTTGCCCAGAAACCTGAAGGGCGCACGTGGGAGCCATGTGGTCATTGGGAGGAAGAGCATTCCAGCAAAGGCCCTGGGGTGGCATCCAGCCCAGGGCGTCCTCAGATCCTCGGTACAGTCCATGGTGACCCCTCCCCTTCCACCCTCAGGAGAAGGAGAAGAAGTACATGCTGCCTCTGGACAACCTTAAAATCCGCGATGTGGAGAAAGGCTTCATGTCCAACAAGCACGTCTTCGCCATCTTCAACACGGAGCAGAGGTGAGGGCCCACTGGGCTAAGGTCACTGGCCCCGTTCGGTCATTCAGCAGCATCCACTGAGCGCTTTCTGCATAAAGTCCCTGCCCTGGAGTCTCATGTTCTAGAAAGGGAATCAAGTAAAAAGCAGAAACCTGCCATGGGTGCTTCCAGCATGTGGTCAGGGAAGATCTCTCTGGGCAGAGACATGATGAAGTGATGCGGGAGCCATAGCAGGCTCTGAGCAGAAGAGGGACCGGCCCTGGCTCGGGTGCTCACGGGCTCCCCCTGGTGGCTATGGAGGGAACACAGTGGGGGGTCAGGGCCAGATGTGGGAGACCAGGGCTGATTGGATGGCATCTGTCCAGATGGGAGATATTGGGGTGCGGGGCCCAGGCTGGGTGGGGCTGAGGACTTAGAGGAGGAGGCAGCCTTTTCTGAGAGTCAGAGCTGAGCAAACCCCTGGATGCAGGTGCAAGAGAAGAAGGCATTTCCTGGGGACCCTGAGCACCCACAGGGACTGAGCTCCCCTTGCCGAGATGGGGAAGGCAGAGGCAGAGTAGGCTTGGTGACGGTCAGGGACTGGGTTTGGGCCACACGGAGGGAGAGGGACCTGTGAGACACCAAACTAGGGAGGCAGCTGTGCAGATATAAGAATCTGGTGTTCTGGAACAAGCTCCAGTCGGTGTGAACTGGGGAGTTGTTACTGCATGGCAGTGTTCAAAGTCCTAGATGGGGTGAGACCCCTGGGTGAGTGTAGACAGAGAAGAGAAGGGCCCAGGAGGCCCTTGGTGAATCGACCCATTGCGGGGAGACATTAGCAAAAACAAAGATGCTCTTCTCAGTGTGAGAAGAGGCCCAGCTCTGGCAGGAGGTCCGAGAGCAGGAGGAAGGGCTGAGTGTGGACACAGGACTCCCACATGCCCTCACGCAGGAACCAGGGAGCACCTAAGTCAGGGGCTGGCTGTCAGCCAAGGTCTGGTGGTTTTTCATGACTGACCAGGAGGCACCGACATCCTCCCTGCTGCCCCAGGACCACCTTCCCCGCTGCCCATCGCTCCCACACTCCCAACGGTTCGAGGCAAGCCTCATGTCACATTTGGTGTAAGAATAGCTCAGTCCCGGTTTGTTCTGGGCTGGCCTAAAGCTTTGGGGGCCCACTTTGGCCATCAGCTGGCTCCAAAAACCTTTGTATCCCTTCGGCTCCTCCCTCTGCACCCTCCACCTCCCCTACCTAAGAAGCCTGCGGGAGAACCTGGGTTTTGTCCTGGGACAGGCCTGCTGGGAGGCTCTTCCTTTCTGCTCACAGGGCAGCTGTCCCGCCTCCCTGGCCCCTGATCCCCTGTGCAAGGCGGTGAAGATCATACCTAATGTAGCATTTAGGAGTGAGCTCAGGAAAGCCAGAATAATAGTCATGGAAACAAGACAGAAGTTTGGGTTTTCTATGGCTTTACTATCCAGGGCAGGTGGGGCAGCTCCACAGGCATCCAGGCCCAGGTGCTCCTACTACTAAGCCTTCCTCCTTCTCTTCCAAGATGGCTGCCCAGGGTCCAGCATCACGATGTTCCAGGCAGTACTAGGGAGGAGGAGAAGGAGCAACAAAGGCGTGCCTCTCACTCACTGACTCCTTCCCGAAGTCCGAGGGCAGCACTCACAGACGGCTAGCCAGCCGTGGCTCCGTCACGAGGCCATGACTAACCTCAGACTCTCATACAGAAGCTCTGGGATGGCTTGGCCGTCTTGAGTGCACCTGCTTGTGGGACAGGATGGCGTGTGTGCGGCACAGATCCTGGCCTACGGAACACTGTCTGTAATCGCCATCCATAAATAGTGTCCATCTGCTTTTCCCCCAGCTTGTGGCTCTGTGCTTGCCTTCTTCTCGCAGACCCCCATTTGCCCAGCAGCTCACATGCCTTGGTGGGAAGTCTCAGTCCTGTTCTTGGACAGCTGCATAGCCCTCCATCCCCCCAGCCCAGCCCAGCCCCCAGGAATCAGGGCACATTCTAGACCTTCACTATCCAATGCAGTAGCCAGCGGCTGGTCTCACTTAGCGACTTAAATGTAAGTTGACTGAAATAAAATGCAACCTAAATTAACTTCCTTCGTCACCCTAGCCCTATTCGTGATGCTCACAGAGAACCCTCCTTGGCTCTTTGCTACCACGGCTGACAGCAGCAGTTGAGAACGATTCTGCCATCATGGAATGTTCTCGGGGACAACTTTGCTGTAGCCTCCCTGAGAACACCTTGATGGGAGCTGCCCAACCAGTGGTGTTGAGGGACACCTGCCCACTTCTGAGAGTATCTTTGGCAGCCTTTGGCCCCCACAGGAGAATATAAGAGAGGAGCAGTTCCCAGGGAAAAGAGAGGTGTCGACTGAACCCACAAAAACCAAACCCCACGGATGCTGCTAGATGCAGATGCTCGCTGAGCACGTGCTCTGCCCTTGGCATGGTTCTGGGTGCTGTAGGCATGGACTTGGTCCTCCGTCAGCCCGGCAGGGTGTAAGGTGCTACTGCCATCCTGGGGCCTCAGTTGTGCCTGGGTCAGGTGTGAGTCCCTGCGTGTCAGACCCCAGAGCCCATGCTACAGTTCCTGTGCTTGCCAGGCCCGAGGGCAGAGTCAAGAACGTGCCTCTTCCTCTCGCTGTAGGAATGTCTACAAGGACCTTCGGCAGATTGAGCTGGCCTGTGACTCCCAGGAGGATGTGGACAGCTGGAAGGCCTCGTTCCTCCGAGCCGGGGTCTACCCCGAGAAGGACCAGGTGAGGAGCTGCCCTGCCCGGCCGACGCATCTTGGACTGAGCTGACTCTTCCTGGGAGAGGAAGGGGTCTAGCATCTTGCTGGGTGGGTCATTTCTAGGCACATAGCCTGTACTCTCTTGAGCAAACAAAGGAGAAAGGGGGAGAGGGTTTTGCCATCAGGGCACAGAAGGTTCTCCAACCAAAGCCAAGGCCGGGGAGATACATGGCTTGGGATCTCATCTTTCTTGTTCCCTCTCCTCCTCCTGTCCTTGAGGTGGAGTAAACATGGCTGCCCTCGACCCCCAAATTAACATGTTCCAGTCCCTAGGTGAGAGGGTCAAATCACCTTGGGCCATGGTCACCCCTGGTCCAGGCAGCTGAGGCCAGGGGCAGGCAGGGGCATCCCCAGAAAGCCAGTGGTAGGCAGGAAGGGGGGCTCCCCACCCTCGCCTCAGGTCACAGTCACCCCTCACCGTCTGCTGTCTCCCCCTGCAGGCAGAAAACGAGGATGGAGTCCAGGAGAACACCTTCTCCATGGACCCGCAGCTCGAGCGGCAGGTGGAGACCATTCGCAACCTGGTGGACTCCTATGTGGCCATCATCAACAAGTCCATCCGCGACCTCATGCCAAAGACCATCATGCACCTCATGATCAACAACGTGAGTGCCCGGCCCGCCAGGGGCTGCCCGTCATGGGGGAGGGGGCCGGGGCCCCGGTCGGTTTTTTTAAAGCTTTTATGTTTTTATTTGAAAGAGTGTGAGAGAGGGAGGGAGAGCATGAGCAGGGGGAGAGGGGACAGAGGGAGAGGCAGACTCCCCACTGAGCAACTAGCATGATGCAGGACTTGATATCAGAACCCTGGGATCATGACCTGAGCCGAAGGCAGACACCCAACTGACTGAGCCACCCAGGCGCCCCCACACAGTATAAAATGTAAAATTAGAGTGAGTCACTACCTTTTTAACATCAGAATCAGGATTCTCAGCCTCTCTTGGGAAATTGGAAGGCGCAGGCCACATGGGGCTCACTCCATTTACTTAGGTACTTGAAGCTAGGAGAGGGACCGCTGTCATCTCCATTTTATAGATGGGACAACGAGGCCCAGCAAGGTCAAGAAACCTGCCCTGACTCACTCAGAAGAGTGGGAGGTGGAATTAAAACCCAGACTGAGTATGTCCCTAACTGTGGCCTCCTGTTGGCCTGCAGCCCAGCCCACCTTCCCTCAGGGGCATTACCTGCCTCCCGCAGGGCTCCCGAGACTCTCGAGACTCTCGGGGCTTTGGGCTTCTCTTTGCTGAAATGCAGCTGTGCTAACGTCTCCGGCTCTAGGTTGCTGGGAGGGTGCAGGGACTCCTGCCTCAGGCCTTGAGCTCAGCTGGGCACTCAGGAATCTGTGTAGACCGGGTTTGGTTTATGTCGTGCCTATAAAAGCTCTCCATGTAACAAGCAAAAATCCCAAACCCCTTCTTCCTCGCTGTTCTTCTCGAGCTCCTTGGGGCGAGCACTGTTTCTTCTTCCTCGCTGTTCTTCTCGAGCTCCTTGGGGCGAGCACTGTTTCGTGGTGTGCTGCTGTGTTCTTCGCATATAAGTGGGGTTTCTCATATACTTGCTGCTGCTGCTCTGAAATTTAAAATGCATATGTGGTTTGGCCCCAAAGTTCTGTTGGCAGGAATTTTTCCCACAGAGACCTTTGCCCATATTCCAGTTGAGCACATACATGCTTAGTTTTTTAGCATTGTTGTGTAGTGGCCAAAGATTGGAAATCTCTATCCCCTTAGTAGAATCCATGTAATTTATAGGCATTCTAGCAAAAAGCAGCAGCAGCGGGGGTCTCCAGGTTGATAATAACTCTCAGTCACAAAGTGGAAAACAATGGAGCGTAACAGAATGTAAGGAGGGCCCCATTTGTCTGAAAGGGGAGGGAAAAGAAACTCTCAAGCGTAGTCATTTTTGCAGATGCTGAAAGTTCATCTGGGAAAAGTCAACATCTGTTCTTAAAAAAGACAATGGTGGGGCGCCTGGGTAGCGCAGTCGTTAAGCGTCTGCCTTCGGCTCAGGGCGTGATCCCGGTGTTCTGGGATCGAGTCCCACATCGGGCTCCTCGGCTAGGAGCCTGCTTCTTCCTCTCCCTCTCCCCCTGCTGTGTTCCCTCTCTCGCTGGCTGTCTCTCTGTCACATAAATAAATAAAATCTTTAAAAAAAAAAAAAAAAAGACAATGGTAGAAGGAGTGTTCTATTATGAGCCTGCATGTTTCAGTCTCAGAACCACTCTTGCCCTGAATGGGGAAGCTCCAGAGGCATCCCCTCCAAAATGAAGAACAAGTTGGCCATCTCCACTTGTGTTTAAAATTTTCTTGAGGGGCGCCTGGGTGGCTCAGTCGGTTGAGTGTCCAACTCTTGATTTCAACTCAGGTCATGATCTCAGGGTCCTGGGATCGAGTCCCACATCAGCCTCCGTGCTTAGCAGGGAGTCTGCTTGGGGATCTCTCTCCCTCTTCCTCTGCTCCTCCCCCTGCTTGCATGCAGTCTCTTTCCCTCTCTAAAATGAATAAATAAAAATCTTAAAACAAACAAGCAAACAAACTTCTTGCAGAGCTACTAGCCAGTGCAGTTTGATTGGAAAAATCATTTAGAGGTGTGAAACACTGACAAAAAGTAGGAAAACTTGATCCTAGTTGGAGAAGCTCCTGGACACACGAACATGTACCTAGAAACTCCATAAAAGTAACTGAAAAAGCTCCTGTATCCTGTTAGAGGTTTTAGGAAGGAACAAAGTATAAAATTAACAGAAACTATAGTGAAAGCTAGTTTGAAGACAACAAACAGGAGGAAAAACAACAGTAAAAGAGGCAGGATTCAAGTTTAATAAGCGTCTTGTGGAACAGGCTGGAAGGACACGTGACGGGGCCCCCCGAGAGACGCGGCAGACAGCTGGGTAGAAAGCTCACCCGCGTTTCCAACATCGTACGCGTCGTACAGTAAAGCTAAAGACCGGACAGCCCACCGAGTGTGGCGGGTGCTTTTGCGCCAGTCGTAACGGCAGGTGTGGGGGACGCCCTGACCTCTCTGCCCCTTGCCCCCAGACAAAGGCCTTCATCCACCACGAGCTGCTGGCCTACCTGTACTCCTCAGCAGACCAGAGCAGCCTCATGGAGGAGTCGGCCGACCAGGCCCAGCGGCGGGACGACATGCTGCGCATGTACCATGCGCTCAAGGAGGCCCTCAGCATCATCGGGGACATCAGCACCAGCACCGTGTCCACGCCTGTTCCCCCACCCGTCGATGACACCTGGCTCCAGAGCACCACCAGCCACAGGTCCGAGCGGCCTGGGCACCTGTAGTGTGCGGAGGCTGCTGCCTGCGGGTCCCCGGTCCCCCCCCACCACTGCCGTGTGTCCTGTCAGGGCCCAGCCCAGGGGCAAGTAGGGAGAAGGGGTCACAGTGGGAGCTGCTACCTGGCCCAGGCCTGAAGCGACAAGTAGAAGGGTTGGGTGGAAGGCCCATCTGACTCCTGGTGTTTTCCATTGGTTAAGCCCCAGTGGAAGCCCGAGAGGGCAAGAGGCCAGGGCAGGCGGGGGCCATGGGATCATCATCCTGGAGCACGGAGCACAAGCAAAAATGGCAGGTTGGGGAGGGTCTGCAGGAACAGCTGGAGGCCATGACTGGCCTATCCCCGGCCCCCCCAACCACCTCAGAGCCGTTGGATGCAATTAAGATGCTGGCGTGGGCAATGCAGAGCATCAGACAGGGACACGCAACCAGTG
The DNA here is from genome assembly GCF_002007445.2 of Ailuropoda melanoleuca. NCBI lineage: Eukaryota > Metazoa > Chordata > Mammalia > Carnivora > Ursidae > Ailuropoda > Ailuropoda melanoleuca. Next base: position 7,799,794 of record NC_048221.1, read on the forward strand.
ACAGGGCAGGTGTCCGGAGGAGAAAGGGTTGGTCAAGGGAATCTCCCAGAAGGTGCCGGGCCTGCTGAGGCCTCAAGGAGCCATGGAGTTCCTTAGGGAGAGGGCATAGTGGGTGCTCCAACTCAGAGGAGCCTGTGGGGTGCCCAGGGCAGGGGCTTCAAAGCCCTGTAGCCACTGGAGGCACTGGACTTGAGTCAGGGCTGGGCTCTGGAAGGATCTTTGGCTAATGAGAGTGGATTGGAGGAGGCAGGGAAGCGGCACCTCGCTGGGTGGTAGCCACTGCCAGCCTGCGCCACACCCTGGCCACCCTGGCCAGGCTGGTGCTCCCCACCCCCTTCTCCGGCTCACACCCTCTCCTTCCTCCACAGCCCCACTCCACAGCGCCGACCCATGTCCAGCGTGCATCCCCCAGGCCGGCCCCCAGCAGTGAGAGGCCCGACCCCAGGGCCCCCTCTGATTCCCGTGCCAGTGGGGGCAGCAGCTTCCTTCGCCGCGCCCCCCATCCCGTCCAGGCCTGGACCCCAGAGCGTGTTTGCCAACAGTGACCCCTTCTCGGCCCCGCCTCAGATCCCGTCTCGGCCGGCTCGGATTCCACCCGGCATCCCCCCTGGAGTGCCCAGGTAAGGCTGGACCCCCCCTCACTGCCCGCCACTAGAGCCACCAGCCCGCGCCCTGGGGCCTCTCCTTGAATCTATGGGCTCTCCTTGTGCCCCAAAGGGAGTAGAGTATTCACCCCATTTGGGTGGTGTGAAGACTAAGGCCCAGAGCAGCCAACTTGCTTGCCCAAAGTCACAGAGTGGTGGGGAGTCAGGGTCACTCCAGGGCTCCAGGCCTGTCCTCTGCCTGAGCGGGTGGCCTACCATACAGATTGGGACTCCTCACACGGGGCCCCTTCTGGTTTTGGCCTTTGTTTCCTTAAAGGACACACACGTGAGCCTTCGCACACCCCTGCTCTGCCTCACTCCAGGCTGCAGGCCAGGCTCTGTTCTCCACACTTCTCCTGTGAGGAACCCAAGGTCCGGGGTGGGCAGGGACTCACCCGGAGTCACACAGCAAGCTCCTTCGTGGCACTCCGGCAGCCTTCAGAGTGTTGGGCATCGGGCAGCACCCTGGGGCGGGGGGTGGTAGGGCCTGGGTCCCCTCCCTGGTCCTACTTATGGCCTCACTGCCATCTCCCACCCCCCCGTCTGTCTTTATTCTCTTTGCAGCAGAAGACCCCCTGCTGCGCCCAGCCGGCCCACCATAATCCGCCCAGCCGAGCCATCCCTGCTCGACTAGGCCGCGGGGGGCGTGTTCTCAGGGGGTCTTCGCACACCCGCTGTGCAGGAGCTTCGGTGGTCTGGGCCCCTCCGCTGCCCCTGACCCTGTTATCCACGTGCCAGGACCAGGCTCCCTGTGGGCAGCCCCCTGACTCCTCCCTAACCTTGGCCCCCATCCCCAGCTGGACACAGCACTGAACAAGGGGCCCTGGAGCCCTGGGGCAGGGGTGGGAGCTGGGCTGTTGCACTTTGGGGATGGAGCCACAGGGTAGCAGAGGAGGGAATGCGCTCTGGGCGCCATCTCGAATGAGGATTCAGGCTGGGGCCGCGTTGGGCGGGGGATTCACCCGGGGCTTCTCTGGCCAGGAAAGCCTGAGAAGACCAGGCCTTCTGGAAACTGGGGCACCAAGAGTGCCTGTACCCCCCAGCCCTTCCTGGGGCCCAAGGAGCATGTCCATTTCTCAGCAGCGGGAGCTCCAGGCAGCGAGCCAGGCCCAGCAGGCCCCACGCTGCCCGCCCTGCGAGTTGTAAATATTCCTTCCTTGGCCGTATTAACCACACGGCCGAGCCTCGGCTGCCGGAGGTGCCTTCGCCGGGTCTGGAAGCCTCTGTCCTGCCGGCCTTGCTCTCTCCTCCCTGGGTCCCCTCCTCCTCCTAGGTCCCCAGGGTGGCTCAGGGCTGAGTGAGTGGGGAGGATTTGAGGGGCTCCTGACTCCCACCCAGGCCTCCCCGACGGGGTGGGCCCCAGGTGGCCCGTCGCTGAGCAACCCTGCTCGCTCCTTGCTCGGTTTGACCACTGTAAGTGCCTGCACTCTGTATCCTATTAATAAACTAAAATAAAGGGAAGAAGCTTCTGGTGGCTGCTGTGTGGGCCTTTTGTGTTGGCGTTCAGGCTGAGAACATGGACTGCTCACCTTCCCCTGGCAGGCCTCCGACAAGGACCCCACCTCCCCTCCACCATGGGCGCGCTCACACCCTGCTCCCGGGACTCTTCTTAGGGAGAGTTCACTTCTTCCAGAGGCAGCCGTGCTCTAGAGGGAAAATCTCTTGCTTTCCTTAACACGTCAGGCGTGGGGACAAATGTTCGCCACTCCCCTTCCACACATACTAACCCAGAGGCCTGGCTGCAGCCCGACACAGGCCTGGGGTGGGCGGCAGAATCCCACAGGGGAGAGGGAATCCCGGCCCTCCACCCCAGACTGCCGTGGTCAGGGCCCCCTCCCCACCACTGCAGTCCTAAGGACTCCGCCCAGGTGCAAGGCCTTCTGGCCCAGCCCGGGTCACAGTTGAACTTTGCTTTCTGATTTTTCTCTTGTGCCCAGGCGACCACCTCCATCGACTCCCGCCCGGCCTTTCTTCTGAGCTTCGTGGGAGACCCCTCCCGCCTGCCTGGTTTGCCCCCTTGGGGGCAGGTCTGTCCCAGCTGGTGTCCCTGAGCCCCAGACACCAGGCTCTGTGATTTTCTGACCATAATTTATTGACTCCAGTGCCCAGGCCAGACCGCCCTTTGTTCCATGAGGCTCCTGCACAAGCTTTGGCTGGGCCACCCCTCAGCCCTGCCCAGGGCCTCTGCAGAGAGAGCTAGGAGGGGCGGGTGGTCATGTAGCCCGCCACTCCTAGAGTTCTGTTACCAGACCTCGCACCGAGCCCACCCCGCGCTGGGCTGAGGGGCTGGGCTCCTTCCTCTCAATAAAGTGACTGTCCTCGCAAGAACACTGCAGCCATGTCTCCTTCCCGGTCCCTGGCATAAGCAGGCCACCCCCAGCCTGGGAGCCGCCCCCGGCAGCAGCAACAGGCCTCTGGTGGGGTGACAAGGAGACAAAGGCATGGGGTCCCACAAGCAGCAAGCCCCCTCCCACTGGACCCTGGCTCAGAAGGCCAGGAGGGAAGGGGAAGGAGAGTTTGCTTCCTGGGCCCCATCCCACACCAAGCAGTGCCAGTGCAGGCTGGGACTTGGGCTAAGGCACACACATTTACAGGAGGGGACACAGAAAGGGGCCAGAATATCCAAGGGTCTCGTTCAAATGCTGCAGTGCCCCCCACCCCATGCACAATTTCCAGGAAAGCAGGTGTAGCCTCTGAGCTGTCCCTCCTGGAAGGCCCAGCCAGGCCTGCCAGCCAAGCCAACAAATGTTTCCAGCCTGGCCCCTGGCAGGGAGGAGATACATGAGGGCCATACCTCGGGCCGTGACTGCGTGGTCTCCCCTCCCATAGGAAACTTTAGTTTGGGGAAACGACCCCCATATCTCACACACATGTGCCCTGCTGCCCCTCCTTTCCCTGTTCTTCCTTCTGGGGCTACGTAGGCACAGGGCGCTTGTCCTGGAAGAAGCGCTTGAGCGTGCAGACCTGGAGCACGGCCACCAGCAACAGCACGGCCACATTCACAGCAGACCAGAAGTTGACCCGCTCCAGGTTGCCCTCCTGCAGGTTGCGGTCACGTGCCTCAAAGGCCCGCAGTAGCGTCAGCATCTGGATGCTGCGCTCCAGCCTGGTCTTCATGGTCTCAATGGACTCCTGCGGAGCAAAGAGGGGGCAGGGTCAGGCCTCCACCCTTCGGGGAGCAGGGACCCATAAAACTGGGGGAATGGGATGAGCCTATGTTTTGGGAGGAGATTGCTGAGAGGAGACTCTGTGGCCAGGCTGCCTGAGTCTAAATTCCTCTGTGCTGACTGGCTGGGTGGCCTTGAGCAAGTTAATTAACCTCTCTGGGCCTCAGTTTCCTCTGGATTGCAGTGAGAATTGAATGCCTAAATAAGTATAAAAAATGTACTTACTAGTAGTTAACAGCACAGTTGCTAATACTGGATCTGTCAGTTACTGTGTGCCCTTAGCAAAGTTACTTAGGCATCCTGTGCCTCAGTTAAAATGGGGCATTGGGAGCACAGTCCCTACCTCATATGGAGATTTCATGAGTTAGTTAAGCCCTGGAAATTCCTACACCTAGAAATGTGCTATTATTTTAACTGTGAGTGGCTACTTTTCTAACTAAGGTGGGGGTACCAGGGGGGCTGGGTCAGGCAGATGAGGACCCCAGTCAGGGTGCAAGAATAGGGGAGCACTGTTGCCCAAAGCCAGAGATCTGGGACAAGTGGCCCCAGCTCAGCCTGGGCGCACCTTGATGTCCTCCATCTTGACATCCAGCATCTCCTCGGGCTCCACAGCCTCTGCCCAGCCCTCGACCTCCTCGTCATCCTGCAGGCTGTCGAAAATGAGTTCGAAGAACACCAGCTTCTCAGAGATTGTGCTGAAGGAGTTGTCAAAGCACAGCTTGTAGTCCCCAGCCTCCGTGGGCTCCACCCTGGGAGGAAGACACAGACATACATGACCCAGAATGGCCCACCGGCCAGACTTTGAGAGGCAGGGAAGGTGGTTAGGTAACCTGAGGCCACTGGGGAGGGGCAGGGCTGAAACTAAACCCAGGCAGACAGTGGGACTTAACTCACGTGTGCATCCCATCTGCCTTGCGGGATTCGCTGACCAGCAGCACTCCCTGAGGGCTCTCCAGCGTGAAATCCACGTCCAGTCCAGCACCTCCGATCACCTGGGGGGCCAGGTAAGAGGGTGGAGGGCTAGGAGTAGGCGAAGGGCACCTGCCAGGGAAAGCCAGGGCCGGACCAACCCGCACAGACCCATCCAGGACGACCAGGGGCCTATCTGAGCGCTGACACCTACACCTGCAGCCTGGTCCTGCCCCAACTGTCCCTCTGACCGCGCCCCTTGCCTTGGCTCAGTCTTCACTGATAGGACTGCTTTGGGTTTCTCTCTTTCATCTGGTCATGCCCCCGTCATAAGTCCTTGATCAACGTTTACCTGGCCACACCCCAAGTGAGGCGACAGGGCCCTGCTTTCCTTAACCCAGGCCCCGAGAAAGCCTCATGTTGACCACGCCCTTTCCAGAGGCGCATCTTGGCCACGCCCACCAGACCCCCAGTCGGGCCTACTTTGGCCACGCCCACTAGTGAGGCTCCTGCCCTGTGAGGGGCGTCCTCTTATAACCGATGGCCCCGCCCCCTCTGGCAGTCTCGCTCTAACCCCGCCTCCTGCCATTATTCCCACCCCCTCCGCTCCCACGCACCGTCCCGACCAGCTCCTGCACGCTCCTCCTAGCTCCGCCCCCGCACTCATACGCACCGGATCCTCCCCCTCCCTCTTTAACCCTTGCCTCGCTTCAGCTGCTTGGCCACGCCCCCTCGCCCTGGCTCCGGTCGCTTGCGTGCTTCCCGACTCGGGACCCTCTACCTGGTACTCGGTCTCGAAGCTTGCGTTGGCCGGCGCAGACTGGTAGAAACACTGCTTCCTCCCCGCAGGCAGCAGGAACGTGAACTCGCCGTCCTGGATCGGCGGGGGCCCTGCTCCCCCCACCCCCACCGGCGGCAGTAGTAGCCACAGTGCCAAGGCTAGAGCCGCTCCGGCCGCCATCATCCGGGTCACCCTCCGGTCTGCTAAGAGGTCGCGGTTCCTTTAAGAGCTGGCCCTGCCCCCTCTGCTACTCGGCGGAGCTCATTGGCAGCCGCTTCTGCCCGTGGTGTGAAGCGAACCGAGAGAAAAAGTGAAGGGCGCCCTGAGAGCTTAGCTGCCCGAATGAATGCCTGCTGCGTCTTAAAACAACCTTCTGGAGACTTTTTTTCTGAGTAGCCACTAGTTCTAGTCTCAACAGATGGTGAGGGAAAATGACAAAAATAAGCACTATGATTGTGCGTGTTTCTCAGGCAAAAGTTAAGACAACTAAGTCGGAGGCGGGCCGGGACCGTCTAAGGCACCTCCCTGCGGTCTTCCCAGAGTACGCTGCGCGGGACGACCTTTGAGCGATCCAGTCTGGGTGGAGTGGTCGTAAGATAAATGCTGGGAACGGACCCGTACGCGACCCGTAGGGTTCACGCATAAAAAGATTCACTGGGGCGAGAAAGACTCGTGTTGATGTGGGTTTCGTGTTTCTTGGGCGTGGCTCCAGTTTCGTGGCCTCACCCTTTATTCCCTTTCCTCCTTAGAGCCATCACTTTGGCAGTTTCCTCGTCTGTAGTTGGTGAGGGAACGACCACCCCATAGGGCGGCTGTGGGAATCGAGATGAAACGTTGCCCGTGGCGCTCCGTTTTTCTTGCGTAGAGTCCGCAGAGGGGCATAGGCCACTCTGCAACCCAAAGGTCTCAGACTCGGGGGGGCCAGAAGATAGCAGAGTAATTGACGTGACCCAAGGTAGGAAAAATGACAGCCAAGTGCTAAAAGTCAGGAAAGCGTGGGCCTGGGAGCCATGAAGCCTAGTTCAAGCCACCCACGCCCACCCCACCACCGACCTTTGGGTTGAAATCATCCCGCTGGACCTCAGTGCCTCATCCGTGGGTTGGGGTGTTGCTTGTCCTATCTCATTGGTCTGTTGTGAAGATTGAGATAATGCTTGTTCAGCACTTGGCACATTATGGGCCCTCAGTATGTATTAATCTGCTATTTTCCAGGCTGATCGCCCACCACTAGGCAGCCCACCATGTAACCTCTTCTCCCTCAGTCTGGAGTATTTGGAGGCGACCTCCCTTTGGGAAGATAACTGGCAGATAAGCAAAGAAGTCACTGGAGAAATGGTCTCTTCTTGGTGATTCTGTTTAAACATAAGAAAAAATGTTTAGGTGGAAATTTTGAGTCTTTAAAGATAGGCCCTGGAGCGGTTGGCAGTTGGTGACAATTACTCTTCGAATACAGCTGGTGGCTGTCAGCTCTTTCCTGCTTTTGGAGAGCTTGGGGAAGTCACACCACCTTGTTATGTCAAAGTTTATGTGCAGTCACTGTTAGTGTTCCTTTTCACTCCCAAAGTTTTCTAACTGGTTCAGACTCGCTGCTTGGATATTTTGAAGTGTGGAGAATGGGGGATCTTTTTATTTATTTTTAATTAAAAGAAAAGAAATATATTTTAAAGATTCTTAAAAATATTTTATTTTGAGATTTTATTTATTTGTCAGAAAGAGAGCGCAAGCAGGAGGAGCAGCAGGCAGAGGGAGAAGCAGGCTCCCCGCTGAGCAAGGAGTGGGTCGTGGGACACCATCCCAGGGCCCTAAGATCATGACCTGAGCCAAAGGCAGACACTTAACTGACTGAGCCACCCAGGCGTCCCTATTTTAAGATTTTACTTATTTATTTTAGAGAGAGCCTGCGGGGGTGGAGGGGATGGAAAGAATTTCCAGCAGACTCCTTGGTGAGCACGGAGCTGCAATGTTTTGTACTCCACCAATCATGTATGAGGGCTCCAATTTCTCCAAATCCTTATCCACACCTGCTGTTTTCTATTTTATTTCTATTATAGCCATCCTAATGGTCGTGAAGTAGTCTCATTGTGGTTTTGATTTGTATTTCCCTGATGATGTTGAGCATCTTTTCAGGTGCTTGTTAGATGTTAGTAGTTTTTTGGGGGTTGTTTTTTGTTTTAGAAATGTCTGTTCACAACTTTTGCCCATTTTAAAATTGGGTTGTCTTTTTGTTGTTGAGTTATAAGAGTTATTTATATGTTATAGAGAGCAAGCAGAAGAAAGAAAAAAGAAACAAAAAACTTCCCCCAGATTTTTTCTGTGGACTCCCTCAATGCTTTTCCAGGTCATTTACAGTTTTGCCTTAGCCTTCGCTTCCTGTTTGCGCTGAGCCTAGAGATAAGCCTGAGATGAAAGCTTGGGGTCTTCTCAGGTCTTTTCTGAGCATTTGTCCTGCCCTGGGCATGCACTTTGCTTTCTAAATCCCCCATTATATATGGGTGCTTCTGAATGCCCTAATTACCCAGAGAAGCTCTCACCCCAGCTCTTGCTCCCAACTTTTGGCATGTCCATTGTTGTGAAAATTAATAAATGGAAACCTCCTTTAGAATGGAATCAGGAGGTAGAAGGGGAAGCTCTCACACCCTACCACTCGCTGTCAATTGCAGACCCCACAGGAAGAGATGTACCTTGCAGCAGGAGGAAGAAAGGTTTTCTCCTGGTAACAGCCCAGCCAATGAGAGACTGACACCACTCAACCAACGAAACATCACTACATTCCCAACTCCCAGTTTAATCCAATGGATTTCTTATTTGTAACAGCCTTCCAGACTTCCCCTTTCCTCTATAAAAGAGTGTTCCTCTTTGTTCTCCAGACCTGCTTATGCTTTTGCTGGACCTAGCTTGTCCTCAGTTGCATTTATTTGCTATTCCTGAATAAAGCCATTTTTGCTAGTAAAATCACTGGTTAATGTTGTCCTCGATTACAATATTTTGCCCCAGGTGGCTGTGAATTTTTCCCTTTGCCTTAACAGAGTTTTCCAGGAATGCATTCTGAGTTCAACAGACAAGCACCTTGAGTCAGTCCCACAGGTAGCCCCCAGATGTGTTAAAACAGACAAACACCATACTGCCAACCTCAGCAACAGGGTACCGGAGCCCCATACTGGGGACACAGGCTGCTGTCTTCAAGACCTCCACCGCACTGGGAGGGAAATGAGGAAAGGGTGGGGAAAATACTACAGAGCTTCCCTGCCATGTTCAATTTTCCTTTTCATTTTGATTCAGGGTTCACTCGGTTAGCACAAACCTTTCCCTGTCTTCCACAGTTCAGATAAACTTGATTCTGGCTATGTTTGCTCAGTTTGTCTAACTTTCTGTTTCTTGTTTCCTTCAATTAAACAAAAACTACCCCCTGTCCAAGTATTCAAGTATTTACTGAGTGTCTGACACTGTGAATAAAACAGACTCTGTCTGTGTCCTCATGGAGTTGCCATCCCAGCAGAGGAGCCGGATTGTACACTAGCCAAGTTCAGCACGAAGATGATTTCAGGTAGTTATGGGCACTACAGAGTAAATGTTAGGTGGTAGGTAGGTGGCTCGTTTCACCTGGGTAGAGTCAGGGAAGTCTTCCCTGAGGACGTGGCATTGAACCCCAAACTTGAAGTAGAAGGGAGAGGAGGCAAGCAGAGAGAACCACTCTCTGAGGGCAGAAGGCACTCAGAGGGCTCAAGGGGCAGAAAGGAAATAGAACGGAGGGAGGGGAGTAGCCAGAGAAGAAATGGAGCAGTTAGTTACACGGGCCACGTCCTGTAGTGTCCATCTTTGCTTTGTAGCGTTGACCTACAGTTGGCCTGGGGTTCTTAAAACCATGCAGAGTTTGCCCGACTAGCTTCTTGGGGCCAGGAATCCCCTGAAATTATAACCAAAGGATTCTGAGATGTGTGCTAGGCAGTCTCTGTGCGCCCTACCAGAGCCCTTCTCTACCCTTTCCCGCACTGCTCTGTGCCCCTGGGGGCTGATCGCTACACGGCGGGTCAACTTAGCTGCCTTTTCCTCACATCCAGTTGAGTTTGGCCCTGGTAGGGAGATCTGAGGGCTGGAGGAAAGGAGGGTGTAGGGATATATACTCTGGCTCCCCCACCCTGGTGGTCTGCATGTCTCTACCAGAGCCTGCAACTCCAGCTCTCCCCAGGTTCCACAACAGCTTCCTCCCTAGCAACTTTAGGCCTGGGCTGGTAACAGCTTCCTGACCCCGGGGAGTCACCATCCCTTGCTGATTCCCCTTCACCCTGCCCATGACTCCTAGTTGTACCTCTTCTTGGCGCTATCTCTATGATAGCTGACTAATACAGGGAAGTGTGTCTGTTTTTCTGAATTCAGAATTCCAGGTTAACGATTCCTGCATCATGTTAAATGCTCCCAGGATGAAGTCCTCACATTCATCCAAGGTCTTTCACACATATTACTATGTCTCCATAGAATGTCCTTCCCTTGTCAACTTCTCAGGCTTTTGGAGTCAGATATCTAACACCTCCTCCCAGAAACCCTCCCTGAACATGCAGAAGAAGCTAGGTTAAGAGCTACCCTTTGTGACTGCCTCCGTTATAGCTCTTCACCAACTGAACTCTCATTATCTGCTTGTCTGACTCTCTAATCAAACTCTGGGCATCCTGAGGGCAGGAGTTTTTTATTCCTCATGGTGTCCCTGGCACTCAGCACAGTTCTGAGCCCTTCATGGCATTCGGTAAACAGTTGGTAGAATAAATAAGCCAGGAATGTCTCTTAACTCTGTATCTTACACAGCCAGGATAGAGCAAAAAAATAGACTGAATACTATTTTTCGACTTTCAGGTCAGACAATCAAGAAGTAGTTGTGGTTCACTGTGTGCCAAGCACTGTCGTAGGCGTTGGGAAACTACAGGAGGCACCACAGACCCCCCCTGCTGGATGAGGGAAGAGAGCTGGATGATTTCAATAAATTCAAGGATGTTCTGTAAATCACCATGACCTAATTTAATGGATATTTACAGAATATTATACCAAGCAACTGCAGAGTGTACTTTCATCTCAAGTGCATACAGAATGTGGATCAAGATATGCTGGGCCATTAAAGTATCAATAAATCTCAAGGGATTGAAATTATATGGAGTGCATTCTATGGCCACAAAGGAGTTAAATTTAAATATCACTAACAGTAAGCTATCAAAAAATCCCAAATGTTTGGAAATTGACACATTTCTAAATAAAGTGTGAGTCAGAGAAAAAATTCACAAGGGAAATAAATTTCTAACTTAGGCACAATATGTCAGAATGTGTGAGATGCAGGGGCGCCTGGGTGGCACAGCGGTTAAGCGTCTGCCTTCGGCTCAGGGCGTGATCCCGGCGTTATGGGATCGAGCCCCACATCAGGCTCCTCTGCTATGAGCCTGCTTCTTCCTCTCCCACTCCCCCTGCTTGTGTTCCCTCTCTCGCTGGCTGTCTCTATCTCTGTCAAATAAATAAATAAAATCTTTAAAAAAAAAATGTGTGAGATGCAGTTAAAGCAGTACTTAGAGGGAAATATATAGCTTAAAATGCTTATATTTGGAGATAAATTTTTAAAATCAATTATCTAAGTTTCTACCTTGAGCCCCTAAGAAAAGAAGAGCCAATGAAACAAGGTAAATAGAAGAAAGAAAAAATAAAGATAAGACAAAAAGCAATGAAATCAAAGGCAGAAAATAGAGAAAAGTAGCAAAGCCAAAAGCTAGTACTTTGAAAAGATTAAGAAAACGGATTAACCCCTACCAAGACTATTCAAGAAAAGAGAGAAAAAAACACGTTACCATTGAAAGAGGGGACATCACTACAGACCCTACAGACATTAAAAGGATTATAAGGCAATATGAAGAGTTTAATACTGATAAGTTCTACAATTTAGGTGAAATAGACAAATTTTTTGAAAATATAAGCATGCTAATTTCAATAAAGGAAAATTACAAGGCACTATAGTATAATTCAACAAGGAAGTTTTTCTAAGTCCAGAGGGATCTGGAAAGATTTCCCAGAAGTGATATTTAAGCTGACACCTGAAAGAGAAGTGGAATATTATCAGGTTAATAGAATTATGTCCCAAGCAGCAGAGACAGCATGTGCAAAGTTCCTGACGTTGGAATGAGTCTCATGTATCCAAATAAAAAAGTCCACCATAATGGCCCTTTTTTGTTGTTTAGTGACCACACACTTACATCCTTCCCTGGTGAACCTGCTTGACTTGAACAGAAATGTTGAGAGGGACCAAAGCAAACTTGCTGGTAAGACAGACTTTTGGAAGCTTCTGGGCTATGAACAGGAGACAATTTATTCTGTAAACTACATCATTCCCTCAGTTTTGGAGCTCGAGTTCCCTTTCACCTGGATGGTGATGCTCCTATGGCCTCACACTGGGAGCACTCACATCTCACTAGGCATTGCACTTTGTATGTATCATGAGTTCCATGGATCTAATACCTGCAACTCTTAGCCCCATTCTACAGAGCAGCAAGCTGAGGCTTCAAAGATGGACCATATTTTGCCTGAGGTGGCAGAGGCCAAGCACTAACCCTTGCGCTCTATCTACCTCTGCCCAACATATGTCTCGACTTTGAAACTGGTTGGGCTGAGGTTTGTGTCTTGGGCATGGGTTCCCCAAACAGCTCATGGTCCCTTCCTCATGCCAGCCAGAAATTCTCTAATTTCTCTAATTCACAGGGAGAACAAACACACAAACACACACACACACACACACACACACCCTGACCATCTTAGCCATGTGTCCCTCCTTCCATCTCTGCAGAACTGTGGCTACCAAGGTGCAGTGAGGTGCCAGGATCTGCTCTACGTCCGTGGAAGGGGTGGGGAGAGGAGAGAGTCCTTTCGGCAGCTGAGCGTGTGTGTGCAACTTCCTGCCAGTGAGGAAACATTCGTTCAAATCAGCCCTGGTTCTCCTTTCCCTGCTCTGGCCTCAGGAGGAGTTGGTGGTGAGCCGTGGGCCGCACTGGCCTCAGCCAGATTTCCTGGCCAAACTCAGGAGGAGAGATGCCCTGGACCGTCCTGCTCTTTGCAGCCGGTGAGCCTGATGTCCCCCCTGCACCAGCCCCACCCCACTCCCACCACCCCTGCCCATCTGGCCTCTGCTCTGGGGGCGGAAAGCAGCACAGGGCTGCCTTTCCCAGGTCTGGAGGAGGCTGAACGCTGACAGATTTGCCCCAGAGTGTTGGAAATGCCCCCAGAGCATGGCTTTCTCTTAGTGAGCTCCTCATCACCCCCATATCAAGAATATCAGAAATCCCACCCCACTGGGGACAGCAGTGCCCACGCCCCATGACTCAGCCCTGCTTGGTTTCTACAGGCTGTTACCTCCAGGGCTGGGGTAACAGGAGGATCTGCTGGGGGCCCGGGGGTGAGGGGAAGCAGGGCAAAGTGCTGGAGGCCAGACAAGGAAAGGCTTGTGTAGACCTCACATGAGTTAGACACTTTGCTCAGGAGCCTGGGAGCAGCTGGGGAGACACTGGTACCTCCTATAGGAAACTGTACCCCAAAATCCCAATTTCTCACTACAGCCTGGGAAACAGGAGAACCCCTTTTGCTCTCTGCTCCTCCTGTTTGTTTGTTTGTTTTAGGATTTTATTTATTTATTTGACAGAGAGCAAGCACAAGTAGGGGGAGCAGCAGGCAGAGGGAGAGGGGAGAAGCATGCAGGGCTCGATCCCAGGACCCTGGGATCACAACCCAAGCCAAAGGCAGACGCTTAACGACTGAGCCACCCAGGCACCCCTGACGACCTACTTGTAAAGAAAAACCAAGGCCCAGAAGGGGTCGGCCGCTTGCCCAGGACCACACAGCCAGAAAACGCCTCTGCTCTAACCATTCAGCTTGCCTCCCCTTTTCTGTATTGCAGGCTCCTTGGCAATCCCGGCACCGTCCATCCTGCTAGTGCCCCCACACCCCAGCAGCCAAGAAGACCCCATCCACATTGCTTGTGTAGCCCCTGGGGGCTTCCCAGGGGCAAATTTCACGCTGTACCGTGGTGGGCAGGTGGTCCAGCTCCTGCAGGCGCCCGCGGACCAGCTCAGGGTCACCTTCAACCTGAGTGGTGGTGGCAGGGAGGCTCCAGGGGGCCCATTTTCCTGCCAGTATGGTGTGCTAGGTGAGCACAAGCAGCCGCAGCTGTCGGACCTCAGCGAGTCCATAAGTGTCTCCTTCCCAGGTAAGACCCTCCCACAGGCCTTCACAGCCCAAGGCTCCGTTTGCTCACCGCTGAGCCTTTGCTTGTGCTGTTGCCTCTGCTTGGAAGCCTTTGTAGGATGAACCAGTCCTCCAACTGGCCAGGGCTCACTCATCTTTCCTTGCTGAATTCTCAGTCATCCCACGCCACGCGTTCAGCAATGCTCCCCATTTTGCAGATAAGGAAACTGAGGCGCAAGAGGTGAGGGGACTTGGCCAAGTCATACAGCTAGCAGGGCAGCACAGCTGGGATTCCATCAGCTCCAATATCTAGGCGTTAACCCCCCACACTCCGCTGCACCCTCCCCTCCTGGTCACGTAACATTTTTGAGCACCTCTCTGCACCAGGCACTGTTCCTGGCCCTGCAGTTTCCGCAGTGAGGGAAACAATGTCCCTCCCTTGCCGCAGCTGACATTCTGAGGGGAGGCAGAGAGTCAAGAAGCGGAGAGTCCAATAAATACTAGTGTGCCAGCAGGGGACAAATAAAGGGGCAGGGATGAAGTACCACCGGGTGAAGTGTGTCGTTTTAAATACAGAGGCGAGTGGCCAGGGGAAGCCTCTGTGAGCGAGCGACATTTGAGCAAAGACCTGACTGAGGAGGAGGCAGCCATGTGGGTATCTGCGGCGAAAGGGTCCCAGGCAGAGGGAGCTGGCCGTCCAAAGGCCCTGAGGCTGGCACGTGTCTGGTGTGTTTGAGGAACATGGGGGCCCTCTGTAGGGCTGAAGCACAATGGGCAAGGAGAAAAGTTGGGGGAGAAGAAGGCACGGAGGTGGCAAGGACGATCATGCAGGGCCTTTGGCTGCATCAAGGACTTTGGCTCTTCGTCGAAGTGAGAAAGAAGGCCTGGAAGGCTGGTATTTTCCTGTGGTCTTTTCAGGACAGGAGGCTGGATGTGGGCTCGGGATCAAGGAGCAGGAGGGAGGGAGGAGCCTCCAGGTAGAGGCTCTGCATCACCATCCATCAGAACTTCCCGTCTGCAAAGAGAACTTTGTTGCCAGCGGAGGCCCCACTGAAAGAGAACTTTGTTGCTCGCAGAAACCCCAGTGCTTTGAGGCGACAGAACAGTCTATGTCTTTGAGCTCTACGGTCAAAGGCCCCCTTCTCTCACCTTGGGCCTGTGGTCTCAGAGTGGGGAGGGGACATCATCCCTCCTGCCCCAGATGAATGAATGAACAAGGGCTAACAGTGTGAGAATATCAAGTATGTGTCTGTTCCTTCCCCTTCCTGGCTTAGCTTCTGATCTCCATGGGGATCAGGTCATCTCCTCCTGTCTCCCCTGAGAGATCCACTCTCTGCAGGGAGGGGGAGCGAAATCCCTTGCAGAGAAGTAAATTCTGAAGCTGGGGCTTCATGCTTTTGTGGCTGACCTCTGCATGGATTTCAGGGTCCACCATGGGGCTGGGGGTGGATGTCATCTGACCCCCTGGAACCAGGCTGAAGCCAGCAGGACTCTCAGGTTGCAAGTAACTGGGAACTTGACTCAAACTAGCTTCAGCAACAAAACAGAATGAGTTGGTTTGCCAAACTGAAGTCAGTTTGCAGGGCTGACTTCGGCCATGGCTCGATCCAGGTGCTCAAAGATGTCAGGAATCATTTGCCAGCTCTCAGCTCTGCTTTCTTGTGTCTTATTCTTAGGCAAGACCTCCTCTTCATGGTGTCAAAATTGTGCCTAGCAGTTTCAGATAAATATCTTACCAGTTTTGTAGTTCTGGGCAGGGGAGTAACCCTCTCTTCCCAGTAGCCTAGCCAAGTCTCAGAATTAGCTCTCATTAGCTCAGCTTTGGCCACATGCCCATCCCTGAACCAATCACCATGACTGGGGGGTGGGGATTATGCTAACTGACCGGTCACAAGGTTTTCCAGATCCCCAGGGTCCAGCTACACCCAAGTCAAATGGTTGGGCAGTAAGGGGGGGGGTGGATAACTGGCTCCCCAAAGGTAATCTGGAGGAATGACAGGTGTCCCACCTTCACCCTGCACCCCACAACTCCATAACCTGCCCCCCTCTTTTTCTCATGTTCCTCTAGTGCCCACTTGGATACTGGCACTCTGCTTGAGCCTGGCTGGAGCCCTCCTTCTCCTTGCTGGGCTGGTGGCCGTTGCTGTGGTGGTCAGGAAAGGTAACAGCAGGCAGAGACAGCATAGAGGCTGCCAGTGTGCGACCGCTGGGAAGTGTAAATGAACCTCCAATGGCACCCATTTTTTAGGAGCACAGAGGCACACAGCTGGGGAGGTCTTACCCCAAAACTTAGTAGTAAAAAATCTTCCAGAAGTGCAATATTGGTGGTGGGGCAGGGGAAGTTGATATATATTTTTAAATTATAAAATACATATAAAGTTTCACATTTTAACCCTTAATTTTTTTTAAAAGATTTTTTAAATTTATTTATTCGACAGAGATAGAGACAGCCAGCGAGAGAGGGAACACAAGCAGGGGGGGTGGGAGAGGAAGAAGCAGGCTCACAGCGGAGGAGCCTGACGTGGGGTCCAATCCCACAACGCCGTTAACCCTTAATTTTTAAGTGTCCTGCTCGGCAGCATTGAGTACATCCACTTGGTTATGCAGCCATGTCCGCCACCCATCTCCAGAACTTTGTTATCCTCCCCAACTGAAACTCTGTCCCCTTTAAACACTAACTCTCCAGGCCTCCTCCCCCAGCTCCTGTCAATCACTGAAATTGACAATTAAAAAAAAATACAATATTAGGGGGCACCTGGCTCACTCCGTGGGTAGAGCATGCCACGCTTGATCTTGGGGTTGTGAATTCGAGCCCCACATTGGGCGTGGAGATGACTTAAAAATAAAATCTTTAACAAAGAAAAAAAAATTTTTTATGTGCTTGTTCGAAGCTTTTTTACCAACACACATTACTTGTGTAATCGGGGGTGGGGAGGACTTTGCAGCAGCTCTCCTGTTCAGTGGCACATTTGCCAGAGGAGAAGGCAAGGGTGGGAGACAAATGTATGACGGAGCTTTAGAGTCTTTTTTTGGTTTTGTTTTTGCAACTAGGATGCAATCACGACCAAAATCTAATAAATGCTTATTTATTTTTTTATTCCCAGTTAAAGTAAAAAATTTGCAGAAGAAAAGGTGAGACCGTCTCGAGAGATCCTCAGAGGGTGGTTTGGGGGAAAGAAATACCAGATGGTTGGGGGGGGTATAGGCCAGAAGCTCCTGAGGGGTGTTAAGGACTCTGAGACTTGGGTGGGGGTGGTTTTGGGGACAGAAGGGCACTTCCCATGCTGGGGGGGAAGGGGGGCTCCGTTCCAAACGGCGCCCTCTGGTGGGAGGGCTGCTTAAGAGGAACAGGTGCCATTTATAAAGCACCTAGAGACGCCGAGCGAGGTGCCAGGAGACGCCGCAGCTGGAGCCCACAGCAGCTCACAGCTGCCGTGGAAGCTGGCATTATGTGTAACCCCATTTTATAGACAAAGAGACTGAGGCGCAGCACTTAGCCACACAGGGAGCAAGTGGCTGAGTCGTCCTCACATCCCTTAACCACTGACTGCCTAAAATGGTTGTAATAGTCTAGAAAGTCACAGTCACAGGAGAGGTGGGTGGCACCCCCTGGGGCAGTGTGGTGCCCAACTTATAGCCTGTAGGCAGTGGCCCCAGACTCAGTTTCTCCCCTACGAGGGAGGGGTGGACACTCGGCTGCCTGGTGGCATCAAGCTAGCAGTGGCCCCAGGGATCGAATCCCGAATCCCAACTTCCCCTGGAGGTGGGGCTCCTGCAAGAGAATTTCCATCTGAGGGGACTCAGGGAGGATGCAAAGGCAGGTGGGGAGTGATGGTCAAGTTTGGAGCCAGGCTTTCCCGGAACAATCCTCCAGCCTGAGAGGAGCAAGTTGTCACTCTCTCCCAAATCCCTTTGCAGAGAGCGAGAATCCTGCTGGGCTCAGATCAACTTTGCCACCACAGGTGCGTACCCTGCTAGGGCAGGCTCACACCCTCAAAACTCAAGCGGGTCTCGTTGCTTGCTACGGAACCTCTTCTGCGGCCGCTTGCTTCCCTTAGGGTCAAGAACACACCCTCCCTTCCCCCCACGCCCAGGTTTCACCTCTCACCTTTTCTCTTTGCCTCATCCTTGGGCCTTTCGCTCACTCTGACCTCCACCTACAACATTCTTCCTCCCTTTAGTCTTGGTCTAAAGGCTACCTTCTCCAGGAAGCCTTCCCTGACTCCCCTAGACAGGGGGTGTGTTTCTATTTACTTACCTCCAGCACCCTATCGTTCCTTTTACACCTCGGGAGAAAAACACAAATGTGTATGTAATACTTGCCTCCAGCGCTGGACCCTCAGTTCCACGGGGGACAGACTGCCCGGCGCTGTTCTTAAATGGAGCCCCCCTTTGTGATCCAGACGTGTCATCTTGAAGGCTTCCACCAGGGGGCGAGGGGCAGCCAGTCTGTGCTGTGCGATGCTCAGGAGGGGGCCCCAAGCAGAGAAATTCCAACCTCTGTACTTCTTTCACTGTTCCACACTTTTTAAAATTATTTATTAATTTGAGAGAGAGAGAGAGCACAAGCAGGGGGAGCAGCAGGCAGAGGGAGAAGCAGGATCCCCACTGAACAAGGAGCCCCACTCGGGCTCCATCCCAGGATGCTGGGATCATGACCTGAGTGGAAGGCAGACGCTTAACCGACTGAGTCACCCAGGCGGTCCCACTGTTCCACACTTCTACTGAGCACCTACTATGTGCTAACATTTGGGGGCGTCCCTCAATGACCAACACAGGTGGTCTTTGCCCCCAAGCCCATACTGGAGTGGGGGAACAGCCCAAGGCCAGTGGGACCTTATCAGGGGTGAGGAGGGCGGTCCTGGGAGGAAGTGGTGTTTAAGCAGAGACCGGCAGGAACAGAATAGTGGGGCGAAGAGCATGCGATTGGGGAAGAGCCTGGGGCGATGGAGGAGCTGAGAGGCGCTCCTGAAAGTGGGAGTTGAGAGGAGAAACCCATTTATCAGAGGGCCGTGAGAGGCCCCTGGGGGAGGGCTCTGAACAGAAAAAGGAAACTGTTCAGTTTACAGCTGGGAATGGTTCAGCCTGCAGAATGGGCTGGAAGGAAGTGAAGCATGCTGGGAGATGGGTCCCAAGCCCTTCCTCACGGTTGATTTGAGGCCTGTGGGTCTGGGCGGGGGGAGGGCCCCCGGAGGACAGTGAGCACGGATTTTATACTGGCACTTGGCTTTCCTTTCTCTTTCTATTTCAGATATGACCTTTGATAACTCTCTGTTTGCCATCTCCATGGTAAGTCATTGCATTTCTTGGTCCTGGTTTTCTGCTGACTGTCCTAACCTCCTGAAGACCACCATCAGGCTGGGCCAACCTGATGTCTCTGAGCTTCGGGGGGCCTGGGAAAAGCCCAGAATCACCAAGCAGGGATTTGTTTGTGAGCTGAGAGTTGGCTCTGGAAAATCCCAGGGGATGGAGCCAGCCATGTCTGGGCCCTCCAGTGGCAATGGGCAGGATCCCCGGGCCGCCTTTGCACTCAGTGGGGCCAACCCTAGAGAATGGTGGCAGGGGACTCAGGGTGACCTGGTGGGGTCATGTGCTTTGTAACAGTCCGATGCACACCGTGGTCCCCTCCTGGTAAAGAAAAGCCTGTTTTTATGTTCAGTTTCAGGGACTTCAGCTCCAAATTGTGTGTTTCTCTTGCAGTGGGGAGGGTCTCATTGCATTCTGTCCCTTTGCAAGAGGTTTTGCTCCTACAGATCACACTGTGTTGGGGCTGAGATTTGAACCCAGGTCTATGGGACTCCTCTGCACAGCTGTATCTTGGGGTGGCCTACTGTTTGTACTATTATTATTATCATTATTATTTTATTAAGTTAGAGGTAGACGAGCCTTGGAAACCATGGATCAAGGAAACGTTCATCCAGCTCTCTCCAGAGTAGGGGACAGGTCGGGTGTGCAGGTGGCCCCCCTCGAGGTAGCCTCAAGTGTCCCATTTGGACAAGTGGGCACCTTGGGACTGCAGTCAGGGAGCCTGGGTGGGGAGTTGGTGTGCCTAGGGCACCATAATGGGGGAGGATTGGGCTGGTTCAACACACCCTTCCTGGGCGTTGGGACAAGAACAGGAGAAGGCCTTTAATTCTTCTTCAGAGCTTTCTAATTTCTACGAGGGGGGACGGAGATAGAGGATGCCACGTGGGGTGGGAGCGAGAGGGAAGCTCACTTCTCCCTTAGATGGCAGATCCAAGAAGTCTCAGAGATGGGCAACAAGCAGGGGCATAGCTACGGAAGATTGCCCCAGGCTCGGGACACGTTCTTGGCACCGTCCAGTATAACTGGAGTGGAGCCGAATGGAGAGTCGAGGGGAGCCCGCAGAGAGCTTTGATTGTTGCCCCAAGTGTGATGGGAGCCACGGAGGGTTCGGGGCGGGCGGGGGGGGGGGGCGGGGAGGGNGTGCGCTTCAGGTGCTCATTCGCGCCCTCTGGCGGCTGCGAGGAGGACAGACTTGGGGGGCGTGGAGCGAGCGGAATGTGAGTGTGTAGTCCGGGGGTGGGGGGGTGATTACCAGGACAGAGACGACTGTGCTGGTCCAAGCAAGCGAAGTGGTAGGTGGTTTGGCCCAGCGTGTTGGCAGCAGCGGTGGAAGAAGCGAACAGATGCAGGTCACATCGATTCTGGGGACAGGCAACACGGCACTGATTTTGGATTGTATGATGGGCGGAGGGAGAAGGCGGAGGGAGGCGTGTGGGAGTCCTGGGGAGCAGCAGGCTTGGAGGGACCAGAGACCCGCAAGCCTCACCCTGCGAAGCCCAAGGGCAGGTGCAAACGCGAATCTGGAGTTCTGGACAGAGGAGTAAGGACATTTAAACAGTACATGAATGTGGGAAGGAAGGGGCTTGGCCCCGCCGGCTAGTTCAGCCCTGTGAGGTCTCAGTTCCGGGAGCAAATCCTATGCTGTTAAGAAAAACCCCCAAATCCGGCAGGCAGGGCAAATTCTAAAACTTTCTGTGAGAAGACATGCTGCTCAAGGCACCACCCTGGTGATTTTTCCTTTATCCTTTTTTAAAAAAAGAGACATTTCAAATGAAACAAATAAGAAACAGAGACAAGGAGAAAGATTTAAAAAGTATCCTAGTCCTTGCAACTAGATATATTTATTTTTTAATTAAAAAACTTGGTGGTGGTGGGGGACACCTGGCTGGCTCATTGCATAGAGCACGACTCTTAAATCTCAGGGTCGTGAGTTCAATCCCCACCTTGGGCATGGAGCCTACATAAAAAAATTTTTTTTAAAAATATGAAATACATCCATATGTCAAAATCATATATCCAGTAAAACATCCTTCTGTCACTAACCCCTGTCCGTTCCCTGGTCTCCTCCACACACACAGATAGCCACCACCATTAGGAGCTTCTTGGAAATGCAAGCAAAGGGGAAAATGGGGAGTGTATACCCTCACCCTTTCTAACACAAATGATAGCAGGCTATCCACACTACCATGCTTCCTTTCCTTCGCAGTAAATTCTAGTGGGATCTCTTCTAGGTAATTTTTTTTATCATAGTAAAATAAACATAACATAAAATTGATCATTTTAACGATTTTTAAGTGTCCAGTTCAGTGGCATTAAGTACATTCACCTTGTGCAACCATCACCACCATCCAGCTCCAGAACTTCATCTTGCGAAGTCCCCGCAGTACACTGGCTTCTCATTCTTAACAAACCCCAGCCCCTGGCACCCACCATGCTCCTTTCTGTCTCTGTGGATTTGCGTAGGGGACATCTTATGTAGAAATGATGCCATATGATGTTCATCCCTTTGTGTCTGGCTTTTTAAAAAATATTTTATTTATTTGAGAGAGAGAGAGCGAGCGTGAGAGAGCACAAGCAGTGGGGAGGGGCAGAGGGAGAGGGAGAAGCAGGTTCCCCCTGAGCAGGGAGCCCGACACAGAGCTCGATCCCAGGATGCTGGGTTCATGAGCTGAGCCGAAGTCAGACTCTTAACCAACTGAGCCACCTAGGGTCCCATGTGTCTGGCTTATTTCATTTAGCATCATGTCTTCAAGGTTTGCTCATGTTGTAGCAGGGGTCAGAATTTTATTCTTGTTGAAGGCTGAATAGTATTCCTTATTTATTTATTTATTTATTTATTTATTTATTTATTTATTTAATATTTTTATTTATTTGACAGAGAGAGACAGCCAGCGAGAGAGGGAACACAAGCAGGGGGAGTGGGAGAGGAAGAAGCAGGCTCCTAGCGGAGGAGCCTGATGTGGGGCTCGATCCCAGAATGCTGGGGTCACACCCTGAGCCAAAGGCAGACTTAACGACTGTGCCACCCAGGCGCCCCTCCACTGCATTTTTTTAAAAAGATTTTATTTAATTATTTGAGAGAGAGAGAGAGGGGGCACAAGCAGGGGGAGCAGCAGGCAGAGAGAGAGGGAGAAGCAGACTTCCCGCTGAGCAGGGAGCCCATCATGGGGCCTGATCCCAGGACCCCGAGATCATGACCTGAGCCAAAGGCAGACACCCAACCGACGGAGCCACCCAGGCACCCCTCCATTGCATTTATATAGCTCATTTTGTTTATTTGTTCATCTGTTGATGGACACTTGGGTTGTTTCCACCTTTCGGTTACTATGAATAGTGCTGCTATGAACATGGGTGTGCAAATATCTGTTTGAGTCCCTGCTTTCAATTCTAGTTTCTTTTTGAAGCATCCAAAGCTGTGCTGTTGGCTGACGTAAAGGTGAAGCAACTCATCGTTGTCCAGCTTGTATTGTGTTACCATACTGAGGGTCTGATATTCACTTTCTAATGCCCTATGAAGCGGGCTTGACTTTTTAAAAATTTTAATTTTAATTTATTAATTTGAGAGAGAGTGCGTGAGCAGGGGGAAGGGCAGAGGCAGGAGAGACTCTCAAGCAGACTCCCTGCTGAGCAGGGAGCCAGATGCAGGGCTGGATCCTAGGACCCAGAGATCATGACCTGAGCCAAAATCAAGAGTCAGATGCCCAAGTGACTAAGCCACCCAGGCGCCCCGACATTTTTTTTTTAATAGACAAGGACACTGAAGCTAATTATGGGCCTTACTGGGATCATCCAGCTAGGGAGGTGCAGGACTGGGATGGGACCCCAAGCTGCTCTCACCCCCTAAACTTCAGTTTTAGCATGTTCATCTCTCTCTCTCTCTCTCTCTCTTTTTTTTAAGATTTTATTTATTTATTTGAGAGAGAAAGCACGAACGGCAGGGAGGAGCAGAGAGAGAGGGAGAAGCAGACTCCCCACTGAGCAGGGAACCTGATGTGGGGGCTTGATCCCAGGACCCTGGGATCATGACCTGAGCCAAAGGCAGATGCTTAACCCACTGAGCCATCCAGGCGCCCCAAGTTCATCTCTTCTTGATTGGCATTTGGGGCAGGTGCGTCCATGGTGGAGGAGAGGGTAGATTTTTTTTTTTTTAAGATTTTATTTATTTGTCAGAGAGAGAGCACAAGCAGGGGGAGCAGCAGAGGGAGAGGAAGAAGCAGGATCCCCACTGAGCACGGAGCCCAATGCAGAACTCGATCCTAGGACCCTGGGATCATGACCTGAGCCAAAGGCAGTCGCTTAACCAACTAAGCCACCCAGGTGTCCTAAGGGTAGACTTCTGAGGCAGGTTTTGTGGGAGCCCAGAACAGGGAGACAAGGGGGGGGTAGAGATAATGGTAATAGCTTTGTTCACTTAAGGGTTAGTGCTTGCTATGTGCCAGACTCTTTATCTATTTAATTCCTATGTTTTGTAGCAACTCTAGGAGGAGTATGTGAGCATTCTCCCCACTGCACAAAAGGAAAAAGTGAGGCTCAGAGGGGTTGAGTTACTCGACTGGACAAGATGGAGCTGGGATTTGAACCCACACTGTCTGTTTCCCTTCTCAGCATACAGAAAGGCAGGAAGATAGAGGGCAGGGTCCTGAAGCTGTGGGGTGATGTGTGGGGGTGAAATGAGACCTGATGGACTGGGGGAGTCTCAGACTCAGCATGTAGGAGACGCTAGATCCTGAAACCTCGAATCACCCTGTTTTCTGTTTTTCCTCCATGGACAAAGAAAATGAATCCAGAAGAAGGTGCAGCCACTCTGGATGCTTGCTCTGGCTCCCCCGAGACACCTGGCAGCTCTGGGGCCCGGAAAAGGCCCACCTCCACATCATCTTCGCCTGAGCCCCCCGAATTCAGCACTTTCCGGGCCTGCCAGTGAGGCTGAGGATCGGGGGCCCCTCCATGTCTGTGCACTCTCCGTTCAGCCCCCTCTCTTGAGGGTCCGAAGTCCCTCCAGCTACTTTGGGGTTTCTGGCTGCTGCTTTCTCAGGGAATTGACAGAGGAGATGAAGGGAATCCTTGCCTTGGGACCTTCCTCACAGAGGAGTGGGAGTGGCAGAGGGGGCACAGACATTGTCCTGGAGGCTGGACAGAAAGCAGGAAGACTCTCTTTGGATTCCCAGCTTCTCAGACCACCCAGGAAGGAGATGTTAGGATTCCCGTGGCCCCCAGCTGGGCCATAAGAGGTCTGAACCCTCTACATACCCTTCCGATTTCCTCCTCCCCTTGCCACATCTGACTTGACCAACTCAACTGGGTTTTTGGAGGATAGGGTACCTGGGGGTGTATGTTCTGTAAGTTCTGTCCTGCTGGCAAGCCTAAGTTATTAATTATAACACGTGTTGAGCTGTTCCCAAGGTCTCTGTGGAGTGTAATCCTTCAAGCCCAGGATCTCTGGGGTCTAATCACGAGGCCCAGGGGGAGGGGGCAGTACCCCTTAAGTGCATGCAGTCAAGGTATTTTATGGGGAACCTCTTGGGGGTACGGTGAGGGGACAGTGTCACACGGGGTCTTTGCTAAAGTCCTTGCATTGTTGAGTATAGTAAGTGGAATGATGGGGGAATCAATGAGGAGGTCCAGAGAAGAGTGGGAGCTAGAGAAGTTGGGAACCGCCGCAATCCTTTTTGGACCCTTCAAGCGAATGATGCCCTGGAGCAGTGCAGTGAGAGGGATACTTGGAAGACAGGGTGTGTGTGTGTGTGTGTGTGCACGCGCGCCCCCGTGGAAGGGGGCACTTGACCCTGCTCTGCAGGACTCATTGGCCAGTCTTCGCTGGGGGGAAGGGAGGGGCTAAGGGAGGGGCCCAGAAAGAGGGATCCAAGAATTTTTTGTACGGGAGTAGATGGCCAGGGATGGAGCAGGAGGGCAAGGGGGTAAAGGGGCGGAGACGATGGGGAAGACATAAGGAGCGGCTGAGTGGTGGGAGAGGGGGCCTTCCCACGGATTCAGGTCGAGCGCAAAGGCTGGGTCCCTCCTCAAATTGATTTTCCCTTCTGGAGGGCTGGGGTGGGGCCACAGGCTGGGGGCGTGTCCCGGGATCTGGCCCCGCCCCTCGCGCAGGCACTCCCTGAGAGCCCGGCGCCTCACAAAGCGACATCCAGTGGGAGGGAGCGGGACTGATACAGGGGCGGGGCCTCGTCATAGCTGGACCCCGCCCCCCGCGTGCCTCCTCACAAAGCCGGGCAGGGCCAAGGGCGGAGCTCAGCCGCGGAGGCGTGTCGGAGCCTTCGGACGTCAGACCTGCCTCTACCTTTCCGGGCAGGGGAGCCGCCTCACAAAGCGCGACCGTTTGAGCGGGGCGAGGCCCAGGGCGTCTCCACGCGGCCTAGCCCCGCCCCCTGGGCGAGCCCCTGTCCCCGCCTCCCCGCGTCTTCGCTCCGGCACCGCGGTACAAAGCGCGGCCTTTCGAGCAGCGCCGGGGCGGGGGGCGGGGCCCAGGTTCAGGGGCGTGTCCGCTCGGCCGAGCACCGCCCCCCGGCTCACGCTCCGCCCCCGCTGTTCCTGGGCCGCGGAGCCACCTCACAAAGCCGCGACCGTTCGCGCGGGGCGGGGGGCCCTTGTCCCCCGGCGCCCTCCCTCCTGGTGCCCTAGGCGGCCAGCAGGGGGCGCTGCGCCACGGGGCCGGCCCTCGGCGGCAGTGGCGGCGAGGCGGAGCGTGGCCGGCAGGCGGCGCTTGCCCGGCTCGGCCTTG